>NC_047070.1:3462053-3832053 GCF_902459465.1 Asterias rubens
TACTGTACTGTACTGTACTGTACTGTACTGTACTGTACTGTACTGTACTGTACTGTACTGTACTGTACTGTACTGTACTGTACTGTACTGTACTGTACTGTACTGTACTGTACTGTACTGTACTGTACTGTACTGTACTGTACTGTACTGTACTGTACTGTACTGTACTGTACTGTACTGTACTGTACTGTACTGTACTGTACTGTACTGTACTGTACTGTACTGTACTGTACTGTACTGTACTGTACTGTACTGTACTGTACTGTACTGTACTGTACTGTACTGTACTGTACTGTACTGTACTGTACTGTACTGTACTGTACTGTACTGTACTGTACTGTACTGTACTGTACTGTACTGTACTGTACTGTACTGTACTGTACTGTACTGTACTGTACTGTACTGTACTGTACTGTACTGTACTGTACTGTACTGTACTGTACTGTACTGTACTGTACTGTACTGTACTGTACTGTACTGTACTGTACTGTACTGTACTGTACTGTACTGTACTGTACTGTACTGTACTGTACTGTACTGTACTGTACTGTACTGTACTGTACTGTACTGTACTGTACTGTACTGTACTGTACTGTACTGTACTGTACTGTACTGTACTGTACTGTACTGTACTGTACTGTACTGTACTGTACTGTACTGTACTGTACTGTACTGTACTGTACTGTACTGTACTGTACTGTACTGTACTGTACTGTACTGTACTGTACTGTACTGTACTGTACTGTACTGTACTGTACTGTACTGTACTGTACTGTACTGTACTGTACTGTACTGTACTGTACTGTACTGTACTGTACTGTACTGTACTGTACTGTACTGTACTGTACTGTACTGTACTGTACTGTACTGTACTGTACTGTACTGTACTGTACTGTACTGTACTGTACTGTACTGTACTGTACTGTACTGTACTGTACTGTACTGTACTGTACTGTACTGTACTGTACTGTACTGTACTGTACTGTACTGTACTGTACTGTACTGTACTGTACTGTACTGTACTGTACTGTACTGTACTGTACTGTACTGTACTGTACTGTACTGTACTGTACTGTACTGTACTGTACTGTACTGTACTGTACTGTACTGTACTGTACTGTACTGTACTGTACTGTACTGTACTGTACTGTACTGTACTGTACTGTACTGTACTGTACTGTACTGTACTGTACTGTACTGTACTGTACTGTACTGTACTGTACTGTACTGTACTGTACTGTACTGTACTGTACTGTACTGTACTGTACTGTACTGTACTGTACTGTACTGTACTGTACTGTACTGTACTGTACTGTACTGTACTGTACTGTACTGTACTGTACTGTACTGTACTGTACTGTACTGTACTGTACTGTACTGTACTGTACTGTACTGTACTGTACTGTACTGTACTGTACTGTACTGTACTGTACTGTACTGTACTGTACTGTACTGTACTGTACTGTACTGTACTGTACTGTACTGTACTGTACTGTACTGTACTGTACTGTACTGTACTGTACTGTACTGTACTGTACTGTACTGTACTGTACTGTACTGTACTGTACTGTACTGTACTGTACTGTACTGTACTGTACTGTACTGTACTGTACTGTACTGTACTGTACTGTACTGTACTGTACTGTACTGTACTGTACTGTACTGTACTGTACTGTACTGTACTGTACTGTACTGTACTGTACTGTACTGTACTGTACTGTACTGTACTGTACTGTACTGTACTGTACTGTACTGTACTGTACTGTACTGTACTGTACTGTACTGTACTGTACTGTACTGTACTGTACTGTACTGTACTGTACTGTACTGTACTGTACTGTACTGTACTGTACTGTACTGTACTGTACTGTACTGTACTGTACTGTACTGTACTGTACTGTACTGTACTGTACTGTACTGTACTGTACTGTACTGTACTGTACTGTACTGTACTGTACTGTACTGTACTGTACTGTACTGTACTGTACTGTACTGTACTGTACTGTACTGTACTGTACTGTACTGTACTGTACTGTACTGTACTGTACTGTACTGTACTGTACTGTACTGTACTGTACTGTACTGTACTGTACTGTACTGTACTGTACTGTACTGTACTGTACTGTACTGTACTGTACTGTACTGTACTGTACTGTACTGTACTGTACTGTACTGTACTGTACTGTACTGTACTGTACTGTACTGTACTGTACTGTACTGTACTGTACTGTACTGTACTGTACTGTACTGTACTGTACTGTACTGTACTGTACTGTACTGTACTGTACTGTACTGTACTGTACTGTACTGTACTGTACTGTACTGTACTGTACTGTACTGTACTGTACTGTACTGTACTGTACTGTACTGTACTGTACTGTACTGTACTGTACTGTACTGTACTGTACTGTACTGTACTGTACTGTACTGTACTGTACTGTACTGTACTGTACTGTACTGTACTGTACTGTACTGTACTGTACTGTACTGTACTGTACTGTACTGTACTGTACTGTACTGTACTGTACTGTACTGTACTGTACTGTACTGTACTGTACTGTACTGTACTGTACTGTACTGTACTGTACTGTACTGTACTGTACTGTACTGTACTGTACTGTACTGTACTGTACTGTACTGTACTGTACTGTACTGTACTGTACTGTACTGTACTGTACTGTACTGTACTGTACTGTACTGTACTGTACTGTACTGTACTGTACTGTACTGTACTGTACTGTACTGTACTGTACTGTACTGTACTGTACTGTACTGTACTGTACTGTACTGTACTGTACTGTACTGTACTGTACTGTACTGTACTGTACTGTACTGTACTGTACTGTACTGTACTGTACTGTACTGTACTGTACTGTACTGTACTGTACTGTACTGTACTGTACTGTACTGTACTGTACTGTACTGTACTGTACTGTACTGTACTGTACTGTACTGTACTGTACTGTACTGTACTGTACTGTACTGTACTGTACTGTACTGTACTGTACTGTACTGTACTGTACTGTACTGTACTGTACTGTACTGTACTGTACTGTACTGTACTGTACTGTACTGTACTGTACTGTACTGTACTGTACTGTACTGTACTGTACTGTACTGTACTGTACTGTACTGTACTGTACTGTACTGTACTGTACTGTACTGTACTGTACTGTACTGTACTGTACTGTACTGTACTGTACTGTACTGTACTGTACTGTACTGTACTGTACTGTACTGTACTGTACTGTACTGTACTGTACTGTACTGTACTGTACTGTACTGTACTGTACTGTACTGTACTGTACTGTACTGTACTGTACTGTACTGTACTGTACTGTACTGTACTGTACTGTACTGTACTGTACTGTACTGTACTGTACTGTACTGTACTGTACTGTACTGTACTGTACTGTACTCGTAAACAAAACATAGCCTTTCAACCGTTGAAAACGATCTGGGGTCATCGCGATTTTTGACCAATTAAAAGCCAAGATGGAAAACTAAACATGAATATGCAATGAAGTTAGTTGCGATGGTCGGATTTTGAGTCGAATTGATCCTTCAAAATCTACGTAATGTGAATTTTCTTGTTGAGAAATAGACCTCACACGTAAGAAATATATAACAACTGATGTTTTCCACTCAAAATTGAGAAAGCAAACCCTTTGAAAACAATTCCCTGTTTATTTTTGTAACACATGACGACGTTCTGGTGAAGAATTTTTATCAAGGGTAATGTACACAAGCATTGGGCAATTGCGCTTTTTGTGACGTGTGCACATTGTATAAACATTGTGCAGTGTATGCGTTTGTTAAGTTTGTATGTGAAACATGTAGGCCGCGTCAGAAAAACGTCGGTGGAATCCCACTGATTTTGATAATTCCAGAGAGGGTTTGCTGCTATATAAACGGAATACTGTACTGTACTGTACTGTACTGTACTGTACTGTACTGTACTGTACTGTACTGTACTGTACTGTACTGTACTGTACTGTACTGTACTGTACTGTACTGTACTGTACTGTACCAATTGAGCTCAAATTTTCACAGGTTTGTTATTTTATGGCTATGTTGAGATACACCAAGTGAGAATTTATAGTCTTTGACAAATACCAATAGTATCCACCGTCTTTAAAAGCTTATTAGTTTCAATTTAAGAGATTACTTACCAAATAACACCCAAATGCATACTGTCGTCCAACCAAACTGCGTCATTTCTAGCAATTGTGAGTTTATAAAGAGGCTTACATTAGTGAGGTCACTCCTCTCCAAGGAATAAAAATACCTTTGTCACACCTGCCGAGGATTGGCGTCTTACACACAATACAACTCGAGCTTGCCGCGCACAACCAATACTAACTATAGTAGATAATACAGTAAAACAAAGACATGCATCACCAAAGATTGAGTTGCCATGACGAAGAGACTTTTCAGAAGTATATCAAGCAGTATGAACATTTCTAATCAGCAGCCTTTACAGTTTCAAACAATGAATGCAGGTAGGGCGATAATTCAGGCGAATCAACAGGTTCGCATAAGAGTTCATCGACATACAATATTAAACCACACAAAAAACCATGAACACTTATCATGAGGTATATTGCACACATTTGTAAGTAGTTTATTAAACAAGTAAATAGTCTCTTCATTCCCTGTATTTTCGACAAGATTTAAGCATACATGTCACACAACTGGTACATGGTTGGTGTCAACAAATCAATTCAGGCTATTTTAAAGGGAAGGTACACGTTTGGTAATTACTCAAAACAAATAATTATTAACTTAAAAACTGACTTTGTATCGAGCATTGGAGAGCTGTTGATATTATAAAACATTGTGAGAAACGGCTCCCTCTGAAGTGTCATAGATTTCAGAAAGACGTAATTCCTCACTAAAATAATAAAAGACTTCTAGCCAGAAGTCTTTTATTCCCAAAGCACACTAATTCGCCCAACAAGGGTGTTTTTTCTTTCATAATTTTCTCGCAACTTCGATGACCAATTGAGCTCAAATTTTTATTTTATGCTAATGTTGGGATACACCAAGTGAGAAGACTGGTCTTTGACATTTTTACCAAACGTGTTCATGGCCTTCAAACATCAGAGCGCAACACTCATTGTTTTACAAAGAACAAATTGTGCTGGTTCTAGATGACGTCTCACATGACGTCTGCACGTACGTGCATAGCCTACCTGAGGTGAAAAATGGTAACTTCACGTATTCTAAAAACTTGAGTTTTTTTACAACACAATTTGTTGACGTTGGATTTCTAAAAACGTGAGTTTTTAACCATACCGTTTGTTGACGCTGGATTTCTCCCACCACAAGTCATGCCCAGTGATTTAACTTGTCCCCAGGGGGTATATCTCTTATTGATTGTTTTCCAGATTAGATTGAAACAATAACAATCTCAAGAAAGTTTTACTTTGGCAATAATATAAGGAACTTAAGAAAAATTACAGTTTAGAATACAGCAAAACATTTACATTGTCCATGCAAGTTGAACAATAAAGACACTACATTGACCTTAACGTGAAACTATTTGACCGCAGTAAAATAAATACATTGTCTTAAAACATACATAAAGTAACCTCAAAAATAGTTCCAGATTACAGTAGTGACATTGTCCGTTACAAAATTTTAAATGATGCTAAATATTGTCTCTGATATGATTTGTTTCCCCCAAATAGTACAACTGAACTGTCCCGTTTGAAAATTTGAAGCATTGAATGTGCTTTAGTTACACAATAAGTAACGGTAAATTTTAATCTTGTGTTTTCTGAAAATTTGCTATTTTGTGCTATTAGACCTAACTACTTGTTTGTTTATTTGTTTCCCTTATTTGTCAAAGGCAGTGGACACTATTGGTAATTACACAAAATAACTGTTAGCATAAAAAAATACTTGGTAACAAGCAATAGAGAGCTATTGATGGTATGGAACATTGTGAGACCCGGCTCCCTCTGAAGTAACGTAGCTTTCAGAAAGAAGTAATTTTCCACGAGTTTGATTTCGAGACCTCACAATTAAATTTTGAGGTCCCGAAATCAAGCATCCGAAAGCACACAACTTTGTGTGACCAGGGTGTTTTTTCTTCCATTATTATCTCACAACTTCGACGACCAATTGAGCTGAAATTTTCACAGGTTTGTTATTTTGTGTATGTTGAGATACACCAAGTGAGAAAACCGATGGTATTTGACAATTACCAATAGTGCCCATCTTTAAACGGTGTAATAATAGCGGGTTTTTTACTTCCAGATTTTCAGTTTGTAATTTTCTTCCAATTCAAATTTTATTGTCCAGTTTCTTTTTGATTGTTTTTCTTCATTTGATTTACATGTTTCAAATTTCAATAAATGCGTATCAAGGTATCAAGGTGCGACACTCAGAATGTTGTTCAAGGCATAAACTATCAGCAAAATACCAAACAAGACATTTTAATATCTCACAAAAATGAATATAGAATACAATGCAAGTGGACTTTCTATTTAAAAACTCTCTACAGCTAGCAATTAATAATCAATTAACAATTAGCAATTATCTTGCTACTTTATTCGATCGAAGGCAGTGTAACTTTCACATAAAGAATACTTCAAGATTACAATCGTTTATCTGATCTAAGTGCGTTTTACTAGCGATCATTAGCACTGAATTTGGTAATAAAGGCAACAAGGCAATCAATAATATTAACATCTCAACAAAAGCTTCAAGGTTCGTACGAAACTCATCGCTATAAAATAAAAGAATTGATAATAAATTCACACAATCTCTCACGTTGAGTTAGTGATTAGTGGCTTTAATTTCAATCGTCTGTGGATGAACAGATCTCAAGGGGAAATTCTTTCACCATTACCTCACACAGCTGCAGTATTGAAGGCGTGTCTATCGGTATGTCTACAAAGACGTAGTGCGCCCTCACCGGCGGGTTACATTTAAACTCAAGAACACCACCACGTGGTGCAGCCTGTTCAGCCGTCACTGGTTCCCCGCACATGGTGTTGTTAGTAACGATTGGGTCTATTCCTGCTCTGGCAACGGCACCAGTCAAATGCTCGCCTGTCAATCCAAATAATAATTAAGTATTTTAATTGATTTTTGGGGGGTGAGGGGTTTCTAAAGCGAAAAAGTTCAGGTTTACATAACGTGTAAAAGACACTGGACACTATTGGTATTGTCAAAGACTAGGTTTTTTTTCTCACTTAGTGTATCTCAACATAATGCATTAAATAACAAACCTGTGAAAATTTGAGCTCGATTGATCGTCGGAGTTGCGAGATAACTATGAAAGAAAAAACACCCTTGAAACACACGAAGTTGTTTGTTTTCAAATGTTTGATTTCAAGACCTCAAATTCTAAACTTGAGGTCTCGAAATTAAATTCGTGGAAAATTTCTTCTTTCTTGAAAACTACGTTATTTTAGAGGGAGCCGTTTCTCACAATGTTTAATACTATCAACCTCTCTCCACTATTTGTTACCAAGTGAGGTTCTATGCTGATAATTATATTTTATAAACTACCAATAGTGTCCACTGCCTTTAAAGCAATACCTATAGTCGTGTGTGAATTCAGAACTAAATGTACTTACTGCAGCAGTCGATCCTATTGATGATTGTAATCGTCCTGATGCAATGCTCATCCTCAAGATCAACTCTCCACCAAGGATCGATCTCACCATCTCCCACTGTTGGCAAACAATAAAACAACCAAAAAACATCAGATGAAATGTATTGCAAGAACTCATCGAAGTGTACATGCTGAATGCTATGCAAAAAGGTGAACTGTGCTTTTTGGTAGTTGTGTGAAATGACAGTTCTCTAAAGAACAAACTGTACCCGGTATACACACAGGGTGTTACCGCAAACCGAATGTTTATAGAAGTAACTTCGTTACAATGTGGTAGTGAATGTGATTTTGGCAATTGGTGCCCGGCTGTTAACTTACTTGTTTTTGTGCAATCTCCGTTTTGAGTAGATGTCAAACCTTTGCCATCTACAGCTTTATGTGATGCGTGTCCAGTCGAGTTCGTTGAACTCTGCTCAGTCGGTTTGCCAATAATGGAGAAATCAACTGTGTGGGAAATGGCATACAAACATTTGTCAACAATGTTATTATGAAACGATGTGTCAAAACCTCTCATTGAAGTTAGTTTAAATGTCTTACCGTTCCTCCTGTTCTCAATTAATGTTTAAAAACATTTTTTTAATCTAGGTTTCAGTACAACTAACATTACAACTGGACTGTCTCAAGAAGTCTCTTTGCCTCACCTGGACAATCTAAGAAGGTTACCATTTCTCTCTCAGTGGCTCTGAATGGTGGCTGATCAATGTAATAAGGTATGTACGATCTCTCTGGTGTGTACAAATTCAATCCGCCTGGTAGGAGTCGTGTACAAATACAGCGGTTGTTGTAGTCAACTGGTAACACCCATCTGAGTTTACCCTCTTGGTTAGAGTCAGGCTCCTGGCCAAGGTAACAATTTTGGGCCACAACCTCTTTCACAACATCAACTGAGTAAAAATAAGTATAGTTGGGAAAATGATTCAAATTAGTTTTCCATGAAAATGTCTTTTGTCAAAAAAATAACCGAGTTGTCTTTAAAACTTCACAGTTTACTGTTATAGTTCTTGTTTTGGATGTCGCGAAGGATATAACACGGATCTACACTTTAGCTCAGAGAAGGTGATATTAAAAAAAAGCTTCAAGAATTATCGAGCTAATAACACCAGTACCAAGGGATACCCGGGTCCCAAAACATTTATGACAATTTGTTTCTCATCCCAAAACACTCTCCGTGGTCAAATCTTATCGTAAATTGACACCCCCCCCCCACCAAGGTCCCCTTTAACACGTTTTACTCCCAGGTGGGATTTCGATCAGCTTTTAAGATGTACAAAAATGGCGTCAGAGTAACACAGGCCCTTCTCGAAACCAGGGCTTCGGCTCCAGCTTCGGCAGAAACTAGCTTGGCCCCTCGATTGTTTTAAAAATATTGCGCGTGATTTGCGTTCATACTCAGGGCTTCAGACGAGAGAATGGAGCCTGAAGCCGAAGCCGTGGATTCGAAAAGGACCATAGTTCTCTAGAAACGCGATGTTGCTTCCCCATTTGGAGACTTTAGAATTCCAGAGTGCAGCAGACATACCAGGTAAATTGTAATTATGTACGTAGTTCTAAGCATGCCCACATAACCGAGAACAATGGAAATTACGTGGCATGTCTGCTGCCACCAAGCATCTCAAAACGTCACCTATTGGTTGACTGTACATTTCCCACTGGTGAGAAACACTGCAAGTGATTTGTCCCAATGTCCAACAAAATTGTCATATACCTTTAATAAGGGCCAACTGATCCAAACTGTGTTTAGCAATACTTATATATTAACTAGCAAGAACACCAACTGAATTTGCACAACACATGGTTACCTTTAGGAACGGTTATACTCTTTGATATACTTCCCTTGGAGCCGACAACATCCGATGCCTCGCATGCAATAGTAACGTCGGACGTCGGTTTCATAGAGCGAAACTTCAACTCCGACCGCGTCCTATAGATATTGGGAAAGCTTTCGACGATATCAACGTTTGATGAAGGAGACACCGCGTAGAAGTGGGCCCCGTCATCAGCCCGATGCCAGGTGATGTTCGGGTGACTTCCAGATTTCGCTAAGCACACCAACTCCACATCGAAAGCGTCGTCAGTGGTTTTCTTCACCAAGTAGTGAATCACTAACTTTGACTCTGCAAAATAGATAGAGCGCTTATGACAATTGGTTGGGGGTTTAAGCTCTTACCTCCATGTAAAACTAGTCTTAAGTTCCGCCATGTGATATTCATTTCAAACGTGTTCAATTTCAGCCCAAGACAGCCCCACAAAATGTTCGCCTTTGGAGTGTACAGAGTGAACCGATGGGAGACTTTGGAACGCGAGGTGGCAGCAGACATACCAGGTAAATTTCAATTGTTTACGCATGATCTGAGCACGCGCACATTATCAAGGGGGTTTTACCAATCGATTTACCTGGTATGCCTGCTGCCACCTAGCGTCTGTAAAGTGACGTCACGTTTAAAATTTCGCTCTGAAAGACTATCTTTCATCAAGAAATTGTTGTCCCACAAAACTTTGCCACAAAGCTCTTCTTTGTTTCAAGAGAGGAAAAAAGGACGAACTCACCTGTAGTTTCCTTGAGGAATGCAGTTTGAACTTCAGTCTCGTCGAAGGTCCTGTAAAACATTTTGAAATCGCTGAAATCGCCTTCTGGACGTCCTAAATTGTTACCATTAGATGTGAACACATGCACATTGTCATAATTTGTTAGCGAGCTGGTTTCATTTCTAGTCTCCGTTTTGAGCGAGAAACCAAGTACACCGTTCTTGTAATACCGGGTTCCATCATCGGCATTGTAAGTGAAACAATGATGAGTCCAGACATCAGTTGGGAATAAATCGTCACGATCAATTTTCATCCCCCATGCCTTGCGGTTTAGATCGCCATTGACAATCAATGAGAATTTCTTTGTCAAATAAATAGTGAACCCTCGTTTGGATGTGTCGTGCCCTCCCGTGGATATTATATACCGTCTCAAACTACTTGCAGTACTCCTGTATCGCATCCAGAAAGTCAGCGTCCAACCCGATGTACAGCAAGGTGTATCTGTAATGCACTTGTTGGGCGAAGGCTCGAAAGACAAGTTATCGTTAGTGCCATTTGTTCTGTGTGCGCAAAGATGATTGGATGAGTTGAAACTGTCTGCAGATATCGGTGGCGGTTCATTCACCGCTCCGGTCAAGCCGCCTTTACTGGGATAGATTGAGTTTATTGGCCCACCGCATGATGTCGGGTCATCGTCACTCTCATTTGCCTTGCCGCTCAGTTCCCAGTGGATTTGGGGGTCTGGAAGTGTGCCTAAGGAAGAGAAGAAGACCGAAGAAGACAACGAAGAAAATTATGAAAGAGAATTGCTTAATAGAAGCATGGGTATTATAAAAGTAACGTATAGCTAATTACGTAAGTAATTTTCCACGAATTTGATTTCGAGACCTCAGAATTAGATTTTGAGGTCTCGAAATCAAGCATCCGAAAGCACACAACTACGTGTGACAACGTTTTTTTTTTTGCATACGTTGAGATACACCAAGTGAGAAGTGTTCAGTGTCTTAAAGACATTGGACACAATTGGTAATTGTCAAAGACCAGTCTTCTCACTTGGTGTATCTCAACATATACATAAAATAACCAACGTGTGAAAATTTGAGCTCAATTGGTGGTCGAAGTTGCGAGATAACAATGAAGAGGAAACACCATTGTCACACGAAGTTGTGTGCTTTCAGATGCTTGATTTCGAGACCTCAAGTTCTAAATCTGAGGTCTAGAAATCAAATTCGTTTAAAATTACTTCTGTCTTGAAAACTACGTTACTTCGGAGGGAGCCGTATCACCCTCTCCCCATTACTCGTCACAAGTAAGGTTTTATGCTAATAATTATTTTGAGCAATTACCAATAGTGTTCACTGCCTTAAAAACCAATGACTTTCAAAACTGCTGAAAATAACACTAAATACAGCGTATTTTACACAATGGAATAATTAAGGAGTGCCTTAGGTTTATACCATGTTACTGCATGTAGGTGTGTTTACGTTAAGATTGAAAACAGAAAAGGAATCAAATTCAATCTCAACTAATTTATTGAAGCCGCAAACCTTAAAGATTCCGTTATTAATGAAGCATTTTCAAAAGCCATAGAAAATTACTTCCGTTATCGACTTACACAACGAGATGGAACGCTATAGTACAGACTGGTTCCTCTAATAGGTCAACTGTCATTGTGTAAAAGGTTCTATGGGAATCTCGACTCTAAAGATGACGCTTTCAGAAGTTTACTAAGAGGTTGATTGTTTTTAAAAATGTTTTGACTCCCAATGTTATAATTCCGTTTCTTATTTTTTTTTATTTGCCATTACTATTGCTATGTTCAGCACTCTTGAGCATGTCAACATGACTACAAGGCGTCCTATAAGTGTTGGTATTATCATTTATAGGAATAAATTCAACAATAGTATAATTTACCCGCAGGTGTTGGACATTCAAATCTGATCTCATAGTCCAGGCATGTCTCCTGGGGATGAGGTTGATCCGAGTTTTGACACAGGAGTCCGGTAGCAGGAGTGCAACTAAAGACCAAAGACTGTCCGGCAGTGACGTAATCAGTGTGGAGGAATTTCACTCGGCACTCGGCCTGGGTTGGGCTGACGCACACCGATAGGTAAGCCTATTGGAATGAAAATATAAGTAAGTGCGAGCTCGCAATGTTAGTCTCTCTAGAGTTGAAGCTACCCTCAGTTTCGGCTGCCTTCTTGGAAATGCTTCATTTACATCAATCATTAGACGAAAGCACAACACTTCGACCGCAGGGTGACCTAAAAAAATGTGTCAGACTGATTTATGGGCGTTGTGTTTAGTTGCTTCGCTCAACTAGAAAGAGTCAAAAGCCAAATAAAATCGTAAGATTGATCAGACAGGACTTGTATTCCAGAAATCGTCCTGGCATATCAAGGACTCCGTAGCCGAATAAATAGTCTTGAGGGTTACGAAATAATTAAAAATGGAGAATGAAACAGTTTATCCTGAACTACAAACAAAGATTCCGAAGGGATGAAATTGTTTTTAGATTGAACGAAATGACATTTGTTTGGGACCGAAATAAATTCACTATTTTTTTGAAGTTTTTAGTAGTAATTATTAATATGTCCCTCTTTGGGTTCCGTCTAAGATGATAATATAAAAAAGAATTGCAGGTACATATTGAACAAAAACACTTAAAAGGCCCCAGACACTATTGGTTATTACTCAAAATAATTTTTAGCACAAAACCTTACTTGATAACGAGTAATGGGGAGAGGTTGATAGTATACAAGATTGTGAAAAACGCCTTCATCTGAAGTAACGTAGTTTTCGAGAAAGAACTAATTTTCCACCAATTTGATTTCGAGACCTCAGAATTAGATTTTGAGGTCCCGAAAACAACTCCGAGTGACAAGGGTGTTTTTTCTTACATTATTATCTCACAATCTCGACGACCAATTGAGCTCAAATTTTTCACAGGTTTGTTTTTATGCGTAATGTTGAGATACACCAAGTGAGAAGACTGGTCTTTGGCAACTACCAATATTGTCCAGTGTCTTAAAAAAGACTTTCAAAATAAACTCAAACAATAAAATACAAATAAACTAACCGATCTGACTGCTGCTAGTGTCTCGTTTTCTGTACCGTCTGTAGGGTCATCCACGCTAAACCAAGCAGTCCAAGTTGTAGGGGGCACGATAGGAGGTATCGATTCTGTCAAATTAATTTTTACGAGTTAGCAATGCAGGTTTACTAAGCGTTCTCAATTAAAAGGGATAATTTGAACTTGATTAATTAACTGCTTTTTGATTTGTTGAATGTTTGAATATTCTGTTTTGGCTGACACTACCCTGAGTGAAGCTTTTGTACTGTGTGTATGTAGATCTTACCAAGTCTTACCAAGCCTCAAATCTCAGAGGGTTTCAGTTTGGTTTTAGAAAACATGTGTTTTTCTATTTGTCACTTCTACGGATGCGTCACTTTGTAAAAACGGAGGGAATCGCCAAAACAAAACATTTGTGTGAGATCATTTTATAAATAAAAATTTTGAGCGTCACAATGATAAAATAAATCTTTTTGTTAGTTTATGAAAACCAAAATTGTAACTTCTTGAAATACCTGCAATGAGAATTTACCCCAATTTTAAATTGTCAAGTTCTTGAATGTTTTAATATTTACAACATTTTATTATTAATTTGACGAGTAGTTCAATGCATAAACATGACTTGGAAAAAGCCGGGAAATGGTCCGGTCGGTTATTGGAGTCAGTGTTAGATTATTTTGTTCGGATAAAAGAGACTCGTCAAAAAAATAAAAAACTTGCTATACTTTTGCAAAATGCAAACAAGGTTTAGTTGATAATACAGCTTTTGAAGTGTTTGACTGAAAGAGTAAACTTACCATTTACACAAACTCCTGCGGTGAAACTTAATTGAAGAACAACTAACTGCAAAGAAATAACGACAGGTTTCGTTTAACGGGAAGGTACACGTTTGGTAATTACTCAAAACAAATATTAACTTAAAAACTGACTTGGTAACGAGCATTGGCTGTTGATAGTATAACACATTGTGAGACAACTCCCTCTAAAGTAGCATAGTTCTCACCTAAATAATAAAAGACTTCTAGCTAGAAGTATTTTGTTCCTATCTGAAAGCACACAAATTCGTCCAACAAGGGTGTTTCTTCTTTCATCATTTTCTTCCAACTCCGATGACCAATATTGAGCTCAATTTTCACAGGTTTGTTATTTTATGCATATGTTGAGATACACTAAGTGAGAACACTGGCCTTTGACAATTCCCAATAGTGTGCCTTCCCTTTAAAGATAGTGGACACTATTGGTAACTACTCAAAATAATGATTAGCATAAAACCTTACTTGGTAATATAAAACATTGTGAGAAACGGCTCCCTCTAGAGTGAAGTAGTTTTCGAGAAAAAAAGTAAATTTCCACGAATTCGATCTCGAGAGCTCAAATTTAGAATTTGAGGTCTCGAAATCAAGCATCTGAAAGCACACAACTTCGTTTGACAAGGGTGTTTTTCTTTCATTATTATCTCGCAACTTCGATGACCAATTGAGCTCAAATTTTCACAGGTTTGTTATGTTACGCATATATTGAGATACACCAAGTGAGAAGACTTGTCAGTGACAATTACCAATAGTGTCCATTGTCTTTAAAGAAACATTACAGAATTGGTTTTGCTAACAAAACATCATGTAATCCACCATTTACATAAACTGACAAACCTGTAGAAGTTAGGGATCGATCGGCAATCCAGGTCACGATTAATATGGTGAAAGCCCGTTTATACAGTTTGCATGACATTGATGCGAACACTACAATGAATAAAACGCTCACTGAGCGATAAACTCCATATGCGAAATTAGCTTATTTATTTCTCATCAAATATGACATTTCAGACAAGAATATTTCAAGGGATGTTTTCTACCATCATCACCATTAGACCGTGTATAAGTTCGATGTAAATCTGTGATATTCACGATTTTGTTTCTGACCAATTCTGTAACGTTCCTTAAAAAGCAAAGTATATTCTTAGATTTTTGCGAACCAAAATTCTTTGCAAAGGTATAACATGAAACTGATTTGTGAAAATTAAATTTTCAAAAGGTGGTCTCGTTTTTGGGGTCTCGCTGAAAAAAAATACTTTGTCGACGCAGACACAAATAGTCTCTACTAGGAATACACAAACTGAGTGTTATAACTGCAGTTACGCTTCTCAGATTTTGAGTAACTAAAAATAGTGTCCACCAGTGCCTTTATTTTCTTTTTATTAATATGATTTGAAATAGGCAGGTCATTCTAGTCAGGTGGCTAAGCACCGTTAAAGTCAGTGGACACTATTGGTAATTGTCAAAGACCAGTCTTCTCACATGGTGTATCTAAACATATGCTTAAAATAACAAACCTGTGAAAATGTGAGCTCAAATGGTCGTCGGAGTTGCGAGATATGAATGAAGTAAACAGACACCCTTGTCGCACGAAGTTGTGTGTTTTTATATGGTTGATTTCGAGACCTCAAGCTGTAAATCTGAGGTCTCGAAATCAAATTTGTGGAAAATTACTTCTTTCTCGAAAACTACGTTACTTCAGAGGGAGCCGTTTCTCACAATGTTTTATACCGTCAACCTCTCCCCATTGTTCGTCACCAAGAAAGGTTTTAAGCTAATAATTATTTTGAGACCAATAGTGTCCACTGCCTTTAATATGATTTGAAATAGGCAGGTCATTCTAGTCAGGTGGACAAAAACACCAGTTTTGGCACAGGTGTTCACAAGGTTCACACTTTTGAGTCGTGGGATTCTTTAAAAAGTCAGGGTGGTTGCCAAATATGTGACTTGTCGGTAGAAGGACAATTTTAGTACCACAACATCGTCAACGATTTTAAAAATACCATAAAATGTTCAACTTTCAATCACCCCCCCCCCCCCAACCTACCCAATTAAAATCCAGCCTCTTATAGGTGTGGATCCCAGCATTTTGAAGAAAGGGTGCTTCGTCGTGACTGAAGTTTGTTTTTGTTCAACATTATCACATCGCTCACAATATCACGTATACGTATGGGGCCCAATTTCATGGCTCTGCTTACCGCTGAATTCTGCGCTTACGCAAACGATTCCCCGCTTACGTGCAAGCGCCGAATTTTTGCGCTAGCCTTGTAAGCGTAGAATGCCTAGTAACGTGGAGTACGCACGCGCAGAAGCCAAAATTCGCCGCTAACCCGTGAAATAGGCTTGCCGTAAGCACATAATTCCATGCTTCCGTAAGCGCCGATTCTGTGCTTACGGTGTTCTCTTAGATAATTACCATGATTGAATAGTATTATTTTCGTTTAACGTATATATTACTTTAGTTAACTGCTTTTGTTATATATTATTTTTGATACAGCTTTTACCACTTTTTTACTTTTCTCTGTATATCCATCATATAGAGAACCACTGTCTTTGTGTTTGTTTGTCCTGTTAGTGTTTGTCCATGTCTTTCCATGTGTAACTTTTTGTCGTGTTTTAAATATCCCAGACATTGTTCTGAAAACAAACTACGTTTGTATTTACTCACATCCCTGGGGGACTCCACCCTACAAGCTTGCTTTTGGGAGTCCTCCACCACTTAATCTATTGTGTATTTTTACTACTCTATGTTATATCTTGTCATCTGAAATGATTGAGTGGAAATAAAATTGAACTTGAACTTGAACTTGAAGCAGAGCCATGAAATTGGGCCCCGATTAGAACCCCTGCATGATATCATAATCTCATGTAATTTTGCGGCTAATAATATGTACAGTCGACTCCCGTTATTACGAGCTCGCATGTTACGAGGTTCCGGTTATTACGAGGTTTTTTGCCGGTCCCGAACTGCCCCGTGCGTGTTTCAATGCATTAAAATATGGATTATACGACTATTAATGGACTATTAATTGTGTACTTTATTTTTTCTTTTATTATTTCTTTTTGTTTATTATCATTAGTATTATTATTATTATTGTTATTTTTTTTTTTTTTTTGGGGGGGGGTGGACACAAACCTAATGGCAGGTTGTATTATATAAGCACCCAATAAACCTGACCTGACCTGACCTGACCTGAATTAATGTGAATATAAAACAATCATGAATCATCTGAATATCTAGAAAACACTATTTTAAAGCAAACAAACAATAATATATATCACCCAATCAGTTCCTTGCCATTTGATTGGAGGATTGTCCGTCACGTGATAGGAAATAAAAGTACTGATGCATGATTCGTCACTCACCGTGCATTTTTCGTTCCATCGGAAAAGCACCTTTGCACGGTGAGTAAAAACGTCACTGCGCGCGCGTCTATGGTAATGCAGCAGTATTGCAAGGCACATTCATTTTGAAATTTTCTGATTTACTTTAAAAAAATGTATAACAATCCGAAGGCTCCTCGGCTAATATTAATTAATAGACCCTCATCAAGCCTGTGTCAAAATTGTGCTTTTGTCCACCGTGCAAATCTAATTTCGCTAAGCCACCCGACTATACGACCATCAATGAGCCAGATATTCTTTACTTTGATTTGAAGCGAACAATTCAATGCGAGCTGAGGTGAGACCTTAAGCTATTCTATATAACAAGTGCCCTATTAGACGATCAATTTTTTTATTGGTTTTTGCTCATGGAAGACCTTGGAAGTATGATTGAAGCTGTTGAACTTAAATGAGCCTTGTGGCGGTCCTTTCTAGTCATCGACCACAATCAATATCCTTAATAACGATTCTTGTCAAATGGTCGTCTACACCATCCGGTACCAGCCTTTCGACCCAATACAGCAAAATTTCAAGCTGTCTGTAGGAAATTTGGAACACATTAAAGGAACACAATGCCTCGGTCGAGTTGGTATTTAAAAGCGTTTGAAACCTTTATTATGAAATGCGAAATAGATAGACAATTTAAAAGTAGAACATATAATGATCCACACAAACATGCCTCAAAATTGTACAGTTTTCCTTGTTAATACGTCGCGAAGAAACACGGTCGGCCATTTTGTGGAGTCACATAATTATTTGACTCCCATAAATGGCCGACCGTGTTATAGTTCGCAACTTAAAAGGAAAGCCGTGCAATTTCGAGTAATACTTGTGTGGATCATTATATTCTACCTTTAAAATATCTTTCTAACCATTTGCATATTACAGCTAATGTTCGGAAATGGTCCTTGTTTATCGATTTTTGTTAATGTAAAGTGCATAATGGTTATTGCTGAAGAAATGGTCATCGATCGAATTCTGTCTGCCGAAGAATCGACCCATAGTTACTTGAAATGTTGTCATGGTATTTAATAGGGTACATTTTGTTTAAAGGCACTGAATACGTTTGGTAATTGTCAAAAAGCAGTATTCTCGCTTAGTGTATTCCAACATATGCGTAAAATAACAAACCTGTGTAAATTTGGACTCAATTGGTCAATCAAGTTGCACGAAAATTATAAAATAAAAAGCACCCTCGTTGTACAAAATAGTGTGCTTTCAGATAGGAATAAAAGGCTTCTGGCCAGAAGTCTAATATTATTTTAGTGAGAAACTACCTCTTTCTCAAAGAATTACGATTACGTCAGAGGGAGCCGTTTCTCACAATGATTTTATACTATCAACAGCTCTCCATTACTCGTTACCAAGTAAAGTTTTATGCTATATGTTTTGAGTAAATACCAAACGTGTACAGTGCCTTTAAAAACCTTTTTTTTGTCATAACCTTTTGTCTATTATTTGTGATACTAACTTGACATTTCTCACTATAAGCTCTGCATGTTCAGTTTTTGTTGTATCAATGTATGTTTAACATGCCATTGTTTGCTTTAAATTGATAAAATGTAAATAATATTGATATATTGATATATTGATTTTTTTTTACAGGTAAGAAACGAAAATCATGAAGATCACAGACTTACATAAAACTTACACGGTCTAATGATTATGACAGTTTAAAAAATCCCTTGAAATTTTTCTGTCTGAAATGTCATAACCATTTAGCCACTGGACCGCCCAGCCACCTAAAGCGATACACTGTATTATGCGGTAGGAGGAAACCTCTCTATATCTTTTGTTTGTAGAAAATAAGAAACATCAAAATAAAACTAGGTAGTCAATAGTATGCCTACGCATTGGTGAATCCATCTAGTTGTTTAGATCATTATTAATTTTTCTCTTCACAGTTGACTTGATGAAGCTAATGAGGATGAAACAATTTAGCACCCACCCAACAAAACGCTCATTAGTAAACACAAAGGAAACTGTATTTATCATTCAAGGTGATATTGTCGAAAACTTATGCCTTCGCAAATAATCAGCATTGAGCCAGATAAATGCCTTGAAAAGCTATTGTATCCATTTTAATTATCATTATACAAAAATAATCGCCATAAATATTACCGTAGGGTTTTATATTGTTCCCCAAATGAGGACTTGTACAAATATTACCGAAAGGGTCAACAATTGTGCGTTTAATTATAAATAATAAGCCTTGGCTATCTTTAAAAAATTTGAACTACATTTTCAGTAAAGTTACTGCAAGAATCTTGAAAAGAAAAACAAAATTATTTCGGCAAACTCGGGCGGTGCAGGGACTAGAGGGATAATTTGATGAGAAATAAATCATCTAACTTCGCGTTTGGAGTTTGTCGCTCAGTGAGCGTTTTTTGCCTTTTTATTTTGGCATCGATGCAATGAAAAAATTGTAATCGGTTTTCACTATTCTCTCGTGACCCAGATGGCCGATCGATCTCAAACTTCTACAGGATTTATCAGCTTATGTATATGGTGGGTTACAAACAGTTAATACACTGCCATCAACTGTTTTGATAGATAAACAAAAACAATTCTGTCATGTTCCTTTAACATAATAGCTTTACTTTTGTGTAAAATTTTACCTGTTTTTTTTCTATATTTATTTTATGTTCCCTACATGCATTTTAGGATACTTTGGTGTTCGACGATGTGTTCGACGATTCTGTTTTTGTTGTGTAATAGATTTAATGTCACGTCAATTATTATTATAATATTTCACTCCATAATTTTAATTGTGTTACTGCTCATGTAATTCTATACTGCTGGTAGCGATTTGAATAGATTTTTAACAAAGCAATTAAATGAAATGAAGGAATAAATTGTGAGATTTGTCACCGAAAACCTGTTATCTTTACAGCATTGTTACAGGCAGCATTGTTCGAAATGGTATGGACCTAATTACAGAAAGGCTCTAAGCACAAAAACTTGCTAAGCACAGAAAAGTATTGTATTAGAGAAACAGAATACCAGCCAAAAATACGTTAAGTTGACACTGTTGTGACTGGTGCCCACTAATTTTTGCTTATAAAAGATTTTTTTTTTGTCAAGCAGTATTTTCTGCTCATAACAACTTTATGAAAATGGGTCAGATGGCGTCATCAGCATCTAATGAAAAACATACTGTATGGCGCTTAAAACACACAGGTGTAAGTCACAAACTGTTTTCTCTTACAGCATGAATGAAAGTGTAATATGCCCTTTTTGTATTTGAAAAAAAAACCTTTTGTATTTATAGATAGTAATTATAGATTGTAATTTAACTTAACTTATAAACTTAACTTAAATGCATTTATAAAGCGCTTTAACACTGTTTCAAAGCGCTGTACAGTTAAGAAAAACATTAAAATGCAGGATTAAAAAACATGAGCAAAAACAGTTAAAAAAGTAGCAACAAATTTAGTAAAAACATTGCATTACAAACAATCATATTACACGGAATAAAATACAAAAAGATAAGCGTCAGGCGGACCCAGAATAAATCAACCCCATTTTTGATAAAAAGAGCTAAATGCAATGTGTAAATGGCCATCGTTATGTCAAAATATTTAAAACAAATTACCAAACAAACAAAAACAAATAATATAGTAATTGTAAACAAAAAAGTATTATTTGACCAATTTTAGGTGAACTGCCCTGCCTTCCTTCCTTTGTTTTCTTGCAAGTTGGACTACGATTGAAGACTCTGAAAGTTTATGGCCACAAAACGTCAAATTTCAATGACATGCTGTTATAGTTTATTCCACCACTTTCAAGATAGCTATTTTAAAGTCACCTGGAAATATAATTGTTTTTCTTCAAAGATTCGAGTATATGTTTCTGAACAATAAAATATTTGTTTAAGTAATTGTTTTAAACAATTTATGTGTTAAAAAAAAATAATTGTGTGGGGTGACTCCGCTTACCCCCTTTGCCTCGATCGAACATCGAACACACGTACGTGCAATTACGTTCAAGTCCTACTCGTGAATTTGTACGTTTCGAAAAAGGGTTTTTCTTGCATTTTCCGGCAAAGTCGACCAGGTGTATTGCTGCTGGATGCAGCAAAACATCTAAAGACAAGTTTTTTTCTAAAACATGACGCCATCCCAACAACTTTCCAGCTTGTGGGGAAGTCGAAGAAGGTACCTGAAAGACGTAACGAACCTGGAGGAGCATTTGCCTATAACGTGAAAACAATCAGTTGTTGTTTTAACTTTGATGGCATGTTTTTATAGCTTGTGCCAAGCGTCACTATCTTGTGTTGGCACTGCAAGCGATTCATCGCGCCTCGATTGACGTCACGAACAGCGCCCTCTCGGGTCGGGCTTATTTTCAAATTTGTAAATCACATGAAAACCAATTTTGTTAAACCTTAGTTAATTGTTCATTAATATTCCACTTATCAAAACACATGTTTTAGTGACAACAACTATATTTTGACACAATACCACTTCCAGGTGACTTTAATGACACATAATGGTCAAATAATTTCCTTTCTTGTAACGACACTTTTGCTAGATTAAACAAATTCAGATGACTCTTCCAATTTGACCCAAACGTGACTGCGCAAGCAGTCACCTCAGCCACACACAGCTTGATTCTGCTAATTGGAAACTTTATTAAGCATCAGTTTATTGACAGTCAACTTCCTCAAACGTAATTAAATGGTCGCTATGTGTTTGGCTTTCCTTAATAAAGTCATCTTGTCAAATGCCACTCGTCAAAACAGTTCTCTGGTTACACTTACTTATACCCTGATTTTAACTTGTCAGCGAAGTGTTGACATCGAAAGAAGCTAATAGCAATTTAACGGCGATAACCACAGGCTTTCAATGTAAAAACAAAATCACGAATTGTAAGTTTGAATAATTGCCTTACCAACTACACAAATTTGAATAAAATACCAATAATTGTGTCTCATAAAGATGACACCGACCCTTTATATTATGCCCATATATCATTCGCATGAAATCCTTTTTAAAGATCGATTCAACATTTATTTTCGATCTGTGTTGGCTGTTTATAAGTCAGTCGATACCTAATATTATGTTTGAAATTTGAATAAAATGCTAATACTTTTGTTCACTAAACATTTCACCGACACTTTGTCGACCCCTATATCATTCGCATGGAATCCTTTTAAAAATCGCTTCAACATTATATGCCTATGGTGGCTGTCAGTCAATACCTATAATGTTATGTTTGAATCGACTTTTGACTTGTTGGCGTCAATTTGCTGAGTCTTTTTTACGACATAGTGTTCCAAAACCCACAGTTCTATTGTTCAATCGGGGTTCGTGTGATCAATACATCCGTATTGTAGACTGTTTGTATTGGTGCTAGTTTAAAGGCACTGATGGAAATTGTCAAGGACCAGTCTTCTCACTTGGTGTACCTCAACATAATTATGCATAAAACAAAAAACATGAAATTTTAAACTCAATTGGTCAACGAAGTTGCGAGAGAATGATGGGAGAAAAAAACACCCTTGTCGCACCATGGTCACACGAAGTTATGTGCTTTCAGATGCTTGATTTCGAGACTAGAGCTGTGGTCTCAAACTCAACGCAAATATTTTGAGTGAAAATTGTTTTATTTTTTTCTCAAAAACTACGTTACTTTAGAGGGAGTCGTTTATCACTATGTTTTATACTACCAACAGCTCTCCATCGCTCGTTACCAAGTAAAACTTTTAAGCCAACAGTTATTTTAAGTAATTATAGTGGCCGGTGCCTTTTTAAAACCCGTTGTTTAAAATCGATTGGTTTGCTGGAAGATGAAGTCATTTTGCTCAGTCTTCATCACAGTGGCGTGTCGTTGCCTCAGCAGTTAAGAGCACCGGCCTCAGCAAAGCGTGGGATCGAGTCCCAGTTATGACACCTGGGGGAACTCATTCTATTTGATGAATTGCTCCACCAGAATACGCCCACGCTTATTCAACCAATCGAGGGCGTGCAGTTTAAACGTTCTCGTTTTATTTCTGGTTAACGGGCCTTAATCGCTGGTTTGTCCTTCGGATGGGACGTTAAGCCGTTGGTCTCGTATACTGTCTAACGCACGAAAATATTATCGAATGCCGAAATTAAAAACAACTACTACCAGAAACCTGAATGAAACTGTAATATAAACAATGAAAGTGTTTGCGAACATGAAATTTAATCCACAAGTACGATAAGTATAAACGAAATATAGATTGTTTGAACTAGGCGAAATTGTTGAATGGAAATATGTTTTAATAATTGTTTTTTTTTCCCATCCTGATAAAACCACCAAAGGAAGGAAATAAACACAAACATTTGATTAATTGTTCGAAAAGTTAAGAATAACAACTCGACGAACTGTGTTCCCAAATATTTGTTCGAGTTACCATTTGACAAGGACCAAACTCGAAACTCAGTTTTCTAACTCAGTTTTTCTCTACACATACATGGAAAGCTCTGTTGTAAAAAAATTCTTAATCTTGATAGAGAATGGCGCAAATGTTTTGTCAAAAAAGCCTCAATTTGTATAGTTGTTTTGAAGTAGGGAAACTATCGGTCATGAATTCATGGACATCTTTCATTTTCACACAACACTTAGGAAACATGTCAGAATTATTTCTTAATTAGTTGCATTGGTAAAATGTTTTACCTTACGATGTTATGGCGAATTGTTTAGGGGGGGGGGGACTTACTTTTGTTGATGTGTTTACATCGGTTTATTTAGGTACAAAACAAAATGACTGTTCTTTATACCCAATGCAAATTTAACATCCAGTTAGTTTATCTTTTCTTAGTTATATTTCACGAAAGGAAACTAGTCAATTAAAGGCAGTGGACACTAGTACGTAACTACTCAAGCTAATTTTTAGCGTAAAACCTTACTTGGTTTCGAGTAATTGAGAGCGGTAGATAGTATAAACCACTGTGAGAAACGGATCAAACTGAAGTAACGTAGTTTTCGAGAAAGATAAATTTTCCACGAATTTGATTTCGATACCTCAGAATTAAATTTGGAGGTCTCGAAATCAAGCATCTAAAAGCACATTCCTTCGTCTGACAAGGGTGTTTTTTCTTTCATTATTGTTTCGCAACTTCGACGACCAATTTGAGCTCAAATTTTCACGGATTTGTTATTTTATGCATAATGTTGAGATACACCAAGTGAGAAGACTGGTCTTTGACAATTGCCAACAGTGTCCCAGTGTCTTTAAGTACCAAGAGAATAAGTTCACTGAAAACATATGCAATTTGAAGCAATAACTACATGGAAAACATTGACTCACCAAGCTCAATGATACTAGACCCATCGCTGATGCAGTACACGTCCCCATCGCAACAATGATACAGATATCAAGATTACGATTAAGTGCTAGCTAGCATACACGTATACTCGTCATTGCAAGGGTAGCGGAGTAAAAAAAAGGCCAAAGAGGCAGTCACCATCGTCATCGTCTTATCACGAGTTATTAAAAATAAGTAGATTCTAATTGCTTTGAGGCTGGGTATGGGGAGTTGTACAAACAACTCAATACTGACACGGTGCCGACATACTCTATGTGAGTTACTTACCCACTGTCAGAGGTATAGATTTTGACGGAAATTAATCTCTCCTTTTTTTTTATTGATTCCAAAACGTGCTTAATAAATGTCACGTTGCCTTTGGATGCCTTGTGCTGAAAAGTCGTTTATTATTAATTGTTGCATGCCTACATGTTTAAAAAGGAGAATAAAATTATTGTTATTGTGCAATTAGTGTTCTCATCATTGTTGTCTTCATCATGTCTGTCTTTGTTCTATTTGTCAGTCCGTTCGTTCTTGTCCCCGTTTATTGTCTGTCCCCAGGCATCCCTACATAAGCCTCGGCTTCCAGATGATGCCTCCATACTATATTTATTTATTTTTCAAACCCTCACTAAATAGCTTTGTTTATTGGTTATTCCTAAAAAACATTGTTTGTACTCTGTTTTCATGAAGTATGGAAATAAATATCAGTTTGAATGAATGAATGAATAAAATTATCTGCAAAAATATACTACGAAATTGTGGGGTTTTCCTTTTACTTAGTGCTCTATAACACTAACAATCCGCCATTTTGTATTGGAAATATTGGGTGCGTTCGTTTCCTGGGTCGACCCCGGTCTGCCCACGGTGCGTTCCAATAGCCTTGACGTAATTTCAGGGGCTCACCCGGGTCAGCCCCCATTGCCCAACTTGTGGAGTGGGTCACTTGGGGGTGACCCGAGTTGCACGACGTCACCACGAGAGGGCGAGTGTGTTCGTTCGATTAGCTCTTGTCATGTCGGGCTCACCCGAGTGAGGTCGACCCAGGCAAGTTAATCGAACGCACCCAAAATGGCGAACGTGTTATTTTTAACGCAGTACAAAACATTCCCTGATTTATGTCTCTTATTAACAAAATTGAGGATTGGTTATCCTCAAAGATCAAAACAGTGTTTCAATCCATGCTGAATGGTAACAAACTGCCGTGCGGTTGTTGACATACATTTTTTGTTTGCAACCAAAGGCAGAACTATGTGTCTAACAAAAGTGCTGTTGGCCTGAAGGTTGGTCTCGTTCTTACCCCCCCCCTCCTATGGGCGTTACCAACCAAGATGGATGACGCCCTCTTGTGAAATAATTCCAAAACAGTTTTTAAATGCTTTTTATTTTCGAAGGGGTGATAAAAACGTCACCGAATAAAGCCCATTAGTTTGTTTTCCCTTTATAGGAGTAATTCTTTGACCCATTTTCATTCTTTTGTTTCATACCTCGGTCGTTTTTAACTAGGACAGTTTTTTTTTCAGAACTAAGTAGTCCCATAAATGTATTTTATTTTTTAACAGAGCTACATGTTTTTTGTAATACAATTATTACTAAATCATTGTTATTATTTTTTGAAAGGGGGTGGTTTTGGTCCACTTTTTTTTTTCGTCCAGTTCGTCCTCTCTATTTTCTAATTTCTTCCTGTTTTGGTATCTAGTTTTCTTGTGTTTTTGAGGGGAGGGGGACTACCAATTGAGCCATCCATCTCCAATGTTTGAAGTTTCCAAACATTATCAGGGCCCAATTTCATAGAGCTGCTAAGCACAACAAATTGCTCAGCATGAAATGTCTTCCTTGATAAAAACCGGACTTTTGCTTCGTTACTGTATTCAGCTGTTGTTTGCTCCTCCTAAAAATCACGTGGATATTTTGTTGGTAATCCTGTTTTTATCAAAAGCCCATTTCACACGAGAGCAATTTAGCAAGGGTCCCTTGCTAATTGTAGCATGTTGTAAGATTTTACAAAATGCACCTCGTGTGAAGGGACAATAATTATTGGAGTGTCAAGGGTCTCTTGTCAAACCAAAAAAATAATGCTTAGCAACATTTTTATGGTAAGCAAATTGTTGTGCTTAGCAGATCTATGGAATTCAGCCCATTTTGTTTTGTTGTTAAGGGGAGTCAGCCAGAACCCGATTGGAAGACAGTCATCCCATGTAGCTATAATGATCACACCTGTTTTACTATAAAACCCACCAAGTTCCCTTGTCCTCTGTCACTTTTTTCTTGTAGCTCTAAAGAAAAAATACTTGACTCAGTTAAATGCACCCACCACGCACTTGCCTAATTTGAATAAAAACTCGTTAGCCTAATCCTCTGATCTAGGCTAAGTACCAAGACGTTATAAAGAAACACTTTTGTTTTGGTCCATTCAAGACATCTCGTTAATCCCCTCATTCTTCAAAGAAGGACTTGGCCAGACTACAGGTTTTGGAAATCAGTAAATGTGTTTGTCAAGCAAACTGTTACGATTTCTATGCAACTCGCTGTTCTCAACAATAATGAGCTGGGCGAAACAATCATGCGCCCAGACTACATTGAGGTTATAGGGCCAGGCTGGACATGGCTCTAAAACTTGTCTGCTAAAACAAAACTCGCTCTTTCTGTCTTCTACCCAGAAAAACAAAGCAAATTAACTGTACATTTATTCTACATACAGCAAAAAAAAACCAGCTAAAACAGAAGTAGTGCTTTTAGCTTTAATTCTGACCACAGTGTAAATAGTGTGTGTGACATAATTATAATAGTAAAAGTCAAAAGTCGCCACGGAGTAAAACTTTCATGGAGACCACGAATGAAACTGCCGACATTGATGTTGAGCTCGAGTGACCAGAGGCTCCAGGGAAAGAGGCCCAGCTTTCTCTTGAAGATAGCTGTAGCAAATACCTCACACCAGGGCTTATTTCTCTGTTGAGCTTCCAGTTGCTTGCTTCGTCAGGTTGGCTTCGTGATGACAGTGGAAAGACATTTTGATAGGCTTAAGACTGAAAACCGTGCCCATACCACCAGAGAAGACGAGCTCAGCCCGCGGGACTACCAGAGCTACAACGCACACAGCCCGGCGGGACCAGAGAGCCGCTACACGGCCCAGCCAAGAGACAGATGAATGCGTGCCGCTGCAATGCAGTCTACAAATCTGAAAGGTAAAGAGCCTTAATATTTTCGAATTCCACTGTCTTTCTTTACTTTTAAAAGTAAATTCACCTTTTCAAGATAGCTCATTGAAAATGTGTCTAATTTACGACACTTGCTCTTTTACCACTACTCTCAAAATAAAAATTTATTACCTCATTAATGTTTCGAATTCCCCTGTCTATCTAAAACTGAAAAAAATATCCTTTCACCAGTTTTCATTCATTATAATCAACATAATAAAACATGTATTTAGTTTACCTGTGGTGGGGGTTATGAAATAAAATAGTATTTTTAAATGTCATATAAATCTCATTTGAGTAAATTAAAATTTACTCAAATTTCCTTTTTGTAAAAATGAGTGAAATGATGGTGGCAGGAAACGAAAAGTTTCCAGAGAAGCACATGTTTTTCCGCGCACAGCTTCACCATTTAAGCCACGCCCACAACATGTCTGTTCTGTACCCACAACGTGGGCAGCTCTCTGCACGTTGGTCAATGTGAATTTAGTGAACGGACTTTTGGGCGCTCGTTCGCGGGTGTGATTGGTCGATACATACAAGGGGCGGTGAAAAAAAAAGTTTGGGCAAATTACATTATTATTTGCAGTGTTTTAGAAATTCAAATGGCCACACTGGCCCCGTCGTCATTCATTTTACAAAGATGCGCTAAAAATACATATATGTATCTTTTTTTTAAGGGGGGGGAATCCTGGTTCACATTTTATTTTATTTTTTACTTTCAAGTTTGACACCCACCCCCCCCCCCCCCAAAAAAAAAAAAAAAAAAAACTAAAAGTTAGCAAAACTTGCTTATTTTGACATCATTATTAAGTATTATTTTAGTATTTTCGGAAAAGTTTCCGTATGGCGCCACCACTTTTTCATTCGAAATAAAATAATATAGTATCTAATTTACCTGATTGATATATCCCTTTTTGTAAAAATGAGTGAAAAAGTGGTGGCGCCATACACTATTAATTTTTTTTATTGCTTTAAAATGGCACTTTCCTAGGCAAAATGCACAAAACCACGCAATGTATTATTTTGAGAAAAAAATCCAAGTACCACAAAGCTACATACACCGCAATGTTTTCAGTTTGATGTAAATTCCCCGCATTCCAAAAAGTAACACTTTGCCAAGCTGTATGCAAATCTCTTTGTTATGCAAATGAGACGATTCTGGTTTCTTTTCCTGAAATGCAATGCTCTTTTTGACAACAGGGGGAGCTAGCTACGTACGTACGTGTGGTTTTACATTGGTGCAGCTAGCGGACTGGACACACGGGGCTCGCGCACCTCCACATTTGCTCGCACACTAAAACAAAACACGCTCTTTCTGTAGTCTCCGTATTCGAAACTTAGTCAACTGTTCACCTTCTATAAAAAAAACATGTGATTTTGTCTTTGCAGCTGTGTTTTTGCTTCAATTTGTGTGATTTGCTTCAGTACGTCGCCACAGAGTTGAGAACTGAACTTTACGAAACTGCCGACATTGATGTTGAGCTCGAGTGACCAGAGGCTCCAGGGAAAGAGGCCAAGCTTTCTCTTGAAGATAGCTGTAGCAAATACCTCCACACCAGGATTATTTCTCTGTTGAGATTCCAGTTGCTTGCTTCGTCACGTTGGCTTCAATATCTCACTCTTGTAAGTTGGTTCCCCATGGCAACGGGAAGAAATACTGATTGGCGAAGACGGTACTGAACATTGTTCTACTGCGAGAGAAGACGCACTCAGCCCACGGGACCAGAGCAGACGCACCCAGCCCGTGGGGCAGAGCTACAGCAGCCCAGCCCAGCAAGGATGGCTGCTGCCGCTGCAGGAAGTCCACAGTACTGAAAGGTAAATACTCTATAGCCTAATATTGTTTGTAAATTACAGTAACATTGTCATAACAAATTAATCAATTTGTTTTCATTGACCACATTGGTGAGATAAGACATTGGTTTTCTGGAATTCTTTGTGAAAAACTGTGTATTCTTTGCAATGTTTAATCCAGGCATTTCCCAGTTTAAAATATATATCACATGGCAAGAAATTGCCCCACTTTTTGTTATACACAGTTTTTGAGCTTTTTTGCTATTATAAAAACATTTTACTTAAAAATGTTTGCCTGTAATGTTTGTTTCCAGTCAGTTTTGGAATGGTGACGTTTGCCTAAACCAAGACCACATTACCATTACATAGCATATTGAATTTAGGACAGGGTCCATGCAAATTGCATTGAATTTATACTAAAAAATCAACAGGTTTGTAATGTGTGGGTTACACCATTATTATTTAAAATAGCGATTCTCTTTCAAAGATGAAAAAATACCATCTATTTACAGCTCAAGGAAGCATAGCTAGTGCTCTGATTTCTCATCAACCATAATTGTCAAGATGAGACACTGGTCTTGCGGTGTTGAGAGGCATTTTCCTAATTTTTTTCGAAATTCATATGGCGGAATAGACTTTGTTCATCTGCTCTTCCTTTTTCCAAATTAGAAACCTAAATTTTCTATAATATTGATTTTGTATTATTTTGGCAGAAGTGCACTAATGTCTTCATCAGTTTGTGTGGATTGCTTCAGTACGTCACCCCAGAGTTGAGAGCTGAGCTTTGAGAAATTGAACATCGTTCCACTATTCAAGAGCAGACCCACCCCACCCCTGGGACCAGAGCAGACCCACCCCACCCCTGGGACCAGAGCAGACCCACCTAGCCCCTGGGACCAGAGCAGACCCACCCAGCCCCTGGGACAAGAGCAGACCCACCCAACCCCTGGGACAAGAGCAGACCCACCCGACCCCTGGGACAAGAGCAGACCCACCCAGCCCCTGGGACAAGAGCAGACCCACCCAGCCCCTGGGACCAGAGCAGACCCACCCAACCCCTGGGACCAAAGCAGACCCACCCAACCCCTGGGACAAGAGCAGACCCACCCAACCCCTGGGACCAGAGCAGACCCACCCAACCCCTGGGACCAGAGCAGACCCACCCAACCCCTGGGACCAGAGCAGACCCACCCAACCCCTGGGACCAGAGCAGACCCACCCAACCCCTGGGACCAGAGCAGACCCACCCAGCCCCTGGGACCAGAGCAGACCAACCCAACCCCTGGGACCAGAGAGACCAACCCAACCCCTGGGACAAGAGCAGACCAACCCAACCCCTGGGACCAGAGCAGACCCACCCAGCCCATGGGACAAGAGCAGACCCACCCAGCCCCTGGGACCAGAGCAGACCCACTCAGCCCCTGCGACCAGAGCAGACCCACCCCACCCCTGGGAACAGAGCAGACCAACCCAGCCCATGGGACAAGATCATATGCAGCCAGCCCGTGGGACCACACAGCAGTCGCTCCCAGCCCGTGGGGTGTAGAGCTGCAGCACCTCAGCCCAGCAAGGATTGCTGCTGCTGTAGGAAGTAAACAGTCCTTGAAGGTAAATACCTTGGCCTATTCTTGTTTGCAAATTCCTTTGTCCTAATAATTTCATCATTGACCATACTGTTGAGATGAGATATTGGTTTTGTTAAAAATTGAGCAATTTGAGCAATTTTTCCCCCCTTTTTTTACCCCCACAAATTATAAATTTTACCATCTTTAATATTATCAAACAAGTATAATTTTTGATAAATGACTGCTATAAATTGTTTCTTTTTTACATTCATTTTTGGAATGGTGATATTTGCTAACAAAGCATGAAAATAACCAATCACTTGACAACTCAAAACCACCCTAGGTAGTACTTCGACTTTTCACTGACCATGTATGATACAGATAAGACATTGGCCTTGCAGGAAATAAACACAAATGTTTAGGGAAAATACTTCATCTTTGCAGTATTTAGAGGTATTTTAAAATCATATGACCAAATAGACCCCCTAGTTCACCCACTTTTTCTGTCTTCAAATTAGAACCCTAATAAACTGTGAATTATTTTCTATAACAATAGGTGGTTTTTGCTTTATTTTGGCAGCAGTGTAAATGGCTCCAGTGTGTGCTTCAGTACATCGCCACAGAGTTGAGAACTGAACTTTACAGACATTGATGTTGAGCTCGAGTGACCAGAGGCTCCGGGGAATCTTATTTCTCTGTTGAGCGTCCAGTTACTTGCTTCGTCATGCTGGCTTCAATATCTCAACATCTCAAGTTGAATCCTGTGACAGAGGGAGGACTTTCTTTTCAAGAAGAAAACATTGTAGGCGTAGACGGTACTGAACACTGCCACCTGCAGTCGGACCCAACCTGCAGGCCCAGAGCTAGACACCAGGCCATCACAAGGATGGCTGCAATGAAGTCCACAAACCTAAAAGGTACTAGACCGGGGGGCCTCGTGATGTTTTGGAATTTCATTTTCAGAAACATGGGTGGATCCTATTAGCTATACAGCAGTTAAAGAAACACGTTGCCTTTGATTCGGACAAGTTGGTCTATGAAAAGCGTTTGAAACCGTTTGTTGTGAAATGCATATGGTTAGAAAGATGTTTTAAAAGTAGGATACAATGATCCACACAAGTATCACTCAAAATTGCACGGTTTTTATTTTACGTCGCGAACTAACATGGTCGGCCATTTATGGGAGTCAAATTTTGTACTCCCATAAATGGCCGACCGTGTTTGTCGACGACGTAAAACGAAAACCACGCAATTTCGAGGCATATTTGTGTGGATCATTGTATTCTACTTTTACAACATTTTCTTACCATATCAATTTTATACCAAACGGTTACAGAACGCTTTTCAAAGGCCAACGTGTTCCTTTAAAGATGTTGACAAAACAGGGAGACTGCCAACATTCGGCTAGGTAGATAGCTCAGTTGGTGCGGCAGCGGCACATAAACCAGAAGTCGTTGGTTCAAATCAAAGGGACTCCTAGGTGCTTGGATATCCATAAATGTGGTACTTGAACACTTGTAATCGATGGCCACAGTACTTATACTTGAGTACTGCGGGGTCACCCTAAAAGCAGCACTTGATACTATACTGAAGAGTACTTGACTAGTATACACATATTGACTGGCAATGAGGTAACTAGTATACGTCTATTCCCTCGAGGGACTTTTGAGTGACCAGAAGAAGGACCTTTTTCCCCGAAGCCGAAGGCTGAGGGAAGTAGGCCCCACTTCTGGTCACTCACAGGCCCGAGGGGGGATAGATGTAAACTAGTTTCCAAATTATGCCAGTCAATATGTGTTTTATAACACAGCTCGGTTTTAAATGTGAATTAAGAACAGAAATCTGAAAAAGAAAGGACATTTTGTAGTTGTTGTTTACGGTTCAATTCAAGAGAGCGCTGTGCCGGGCACTATTTTCAAAGACTAGTGCCCGCTCGGGAACTAGTTCCTGCAAACACGCGCTAGACTATATTAGTACATCCCACGCAACCGTGTTTTAGCAAACCAGAATGCAGAACAAGCAAGAGGTGTGTTATAATATAGTTTATGCATAAATCGTCTTGAAATAATGAGACTAGTTAAGTTAATTTGAGTCTGGCTTTGTTGCATTTGATACACTTCAAAACACTTCAAAGCTTAAATTTGTTGTAAATTTTCAGAAGACCGCAAGGCTTCTAGCTTTAAACTTTCACCGAACCAAAATAAAGTTACAATACCCAAGGTTTAAAGGGAAAGAACTTTCTGCAGAGTTTTACATCTAAACTAGATTATTTTGACTGAGCACTATGGACAAGGTGTATCTTTCATAGTTGTTGATACTTATATCTTTGACACTGAACAAAATTGAAAGATAACCACAAGACTCAACTCAAACTCAAAGTCGGTGCTAAACATCATTTCTCTCTCCTGTCTTATTCAAAATTATTTTTTCTCTTGCATATCTTTCAGATCTTTTCATTGACTCTGTCTGACCAGTGTAAGGTTTTCCCTAGTTGCAACACTCCACCCAGCGAGGATGGCCATGTGGAACCAGACATCAAAAGGTGAGTTGCTGTAATGAAGTTCATGAACCTAAAGTTATAAATCTCATCAAGTTTTTTTCTGGTAAATATTAATTCGTTTCAACACCCTGCTTATTCAATGTTGATGAAAATGAATGCCCCGTTGTATTATTCTTAACAGTTGGCCAGTTTAATTTAGCATTCACTGGTCAAATAAGGCCATTCAGATTCAGTAGTTGAGAAGATCTTTCAATTTTATAAAAGCCAGCAGCAAGATACTGAATTAATTACCATTCAACTTCGTCAATGAGCAAATAGTTTTCAAATGGATGCATTCAATTTTTTTTTTTTTTATGGTGTGCTTTCTGCTTCGAATTTTCCCATGAAAAGGCAGATATTCTGAGAATTCATTTCTATACAGGTCTACTCTAACATTTATATTATATATATGTATTTGTCTGTACTTGTTTTATGCCTCTAAAGAAGGGCCGGTTTGGATCGAAACCTAAGGCCATCTACCCTTTATTACAAATATGTATCTTTTATATTTATTGGTTTATTTCACATTAAACAAAAACTTCCAAAAAGGAATGACACCCGATGGGTTGAACTGCACTGGTTCATGTACAACATAAAAGTCTCCTTAAAAAATAACTAAAAGGTTAACCAGGTAAAACAAGCAATTGTAACGGGCAAGAACTAAAATTAAACAAAACACCTAACAATCAACCAGCACTTAACTAGAAGTTAACCAGTATGTCTCTAACTATAAGCGCATTTAAAAGAAATGATGGCTGCCCATGGTCATTTCCGAAGAAAGAGTAGTTTAGAGGCTGGGAACCTCTTAAAAAAACGGTGTTTCACTGAGAGGTTTCCTCAGGGTAAATAGGAAATAAATATAATTCATAAATACCTCAGAAAGTCACGTGGGTGTGTATTAACCTTTGTTTATGACCAGTAAAAAGTATTGAAACATTGACTTGACACGTGACCTTGCACCTGTGATTATAAGACAGTTTCTTCATTCCTATTGGTCGAGAGCAACGAACCGGGACAGTTGTGGCACATCACGCGATACGCATGACGCGCAGAGCATCCCCTTATGAGGAGTTGTTTACCCGAGGGCGGCGGAGGTCAATTACCATTTCATAGCTGGAGGGGTGTTATGTTGAAAGAAATCATTGAACAATTATAACTTTTGCATTTGTTTTACTTTTTGACGGAAAAGGTATTTATGAATGGGAATCAAAGTGTGTGGGTTGAATCGGTTTTCAACTAGTGGTTTAAACCCGCCGTTGCCTGGTTCTTGATAATTTACCTCGACTTGGTCTCCGTAAAATTATCAAGAACCAGGCCTCAGTGAGATTAAACCACTAGTTGAAAACCTCTTCACCACACTTTGATTCCCTTATTAACGCGAAATTAATCTTAAAAATAAATTTTGGGTTATTACTAAATTAGGGTTTTTATTTCTTCAATTCAGAGACAGAGAACGAGAAGAGAGAACATCTTTTGTGCTGAAGACTCTCGAGAGTCTGTGACCAGTAGATGGCAGTTTATTCTATGGATGTGTGGTTTGGGTGTGTTTTGTCTGTGGATCTGGACCTACGCCGGAGTCCTCGCTGGAGTCATCGCCGGATTCAGGTAAGGAAAACTTGACAAAATCCGACCTCCACTTTGAAGTTTGCGTGTGCGATTCATCTCTAAGATAAATTTTGATTTTTTACAATTATAAAAAAAAAACCTCCTGGGCAACTGGAAGTTAATGCAATCTAGTGAAGTTTTGAGAGACACAATGTGTTTTTTTTTTGTATGTGTTTTCACGTGATTCTTTTTATGGACTTGAATGTTATATTATCATTAAAACTATGAACTGCTTCAGTATTGGACTTTCTTAAAAGTAATCAAAATAGTTACATTTTTTAATGGTCCCTTTAGGGGATCCCCTCCCCCCCCCCCCTAATAATAAAAAAAAAGGAAAAACAAAACAAACCTGTGTTTTCACACAGTTTCTTAACTGGATTGAATTAGTATAATTCATTGGTCGAAAACCGCTTAAATTATTGGACTTTGTCAAAAGTAACGCAAAACAAAGTTACATTATAAAAAAAATGCTAGAGTGGAGGTCGGAACACGCAAGTTGACCTGAAGGTGTAAAAGACAAGAGTGTGAAGTCTGCGAATGGTAAGAGGAGATCTAACCCGTTCTCTTGCAGAGTCCCTCCCCTTTTGTAATGTCCCCGCCCCACTCTGCGATCTTGTTGGTGTTGTCCTTGCTAGTAGAGTTTTCAAGGTGTCTTCATCAGAGTTTCGTGGCATTTCTTAATGAGCATATTGGTCGAAGCCAATGATGCTTTTTAATTAGGGGACTGGTCTTACTGGACATTTCTGTTGGGTTGATTCTTCAAGTCATCAGTTGCCATGTTTATTAATAATTGTCATGATTTTATATTTCCAATAGGACAATGCTTATATAAACTTATACTTATAATTGTTTTCAGTAACTCTTCTAAAAGGATAAATGTAGCATTCCTTCCTAAACCCAATATGAGTTTTTAGAGTAATTTATGATTGAGTAATGTTTGATTTAGGAGTAGTACATACAAAATTTAGACTAGAGCTAATAAATATTGACCATCCTAATACCAGCATTCCGTCAATTCTGATAACGAATAAACAAAATAGCTGTAAACCCTGCCCTTAACATTATATGCTCTAATGACATTAACAAAAGGGGGAACCTGTTTAAAAAAGTGCAGATTTTAATTTTTTTTACTTCTACAATTTATTTGTCTGTGGGCGCTGCGATAATGGTAAATAGAAAGAAGTAATAAGAACTATAGTTCTTTTTGTCGTGAGCGCTGCGATAATAACGAGCGCTGCGATAATGGTAAATAGAAAGAAGTAATAAGAACTATAGTGCGATAATAATGCGCACTGCGATAATGGTAAATAGTAAGAAGTAATAAGAACTATAGTTCTTTTTGTCGTGAGTGCTGCGATAATAACGAGCACTGCGATAATGGTAAATAGTAAGAAGTAATAAGAACTATAGTTCTTTTTGTCGTGAGCGCTGCGATAATAATGAGCACTGCGATAATGGTAAATAGTAAGAAGTAATAAGAACTATAGTTCTTTTTGTTGTGAGTGCTTCAATAAAAATGCCTGCGATGAAAATGAGTGCAGCGATAACGAGCGCTGCGATAAAATGAGCGATGCATATAAAAACGAGCGCTGCAAAAATGGTAAGAAGAAATAGCAGTACAAGAACAAGAACAAAAGACTGAAGAAGAAAACTGAAAAGGGAGCAGATCCACCCTGAGGAAAAGACATCACCAATGTTTGGGTTTGTATGGCTGGTAAGCCAGTGTAGGCCTAGAGTATTGAAATTGTAAGCTTAGAGTCCTAACGCTCTCTATTAGCACGATCATTGGCTATGGGTAAAGTATAAGATGACTGGTGTAGTTCTTAGTCTTGGTTCTTAGATACTCAATCTTGAAGCAAAACTAACAGCTACCCAGTCATCAGTAAAGCCACAACTTGAGTAGATGATGAAGACTCTCCTTATGATGGTCAGGTGTTTGCAGCAATGGTTAAGTATAAGAGGTTAAGTATCAGGGTAGTGACCGAATAACAATCGCTTTCTTCACAGCCTTAACAAGCGTTTTCTTCACAGCCTTAACAAGCGTTTTTTCCACAGCCTTAACAAGCGTTTTTTCCACAGCCTTAACAAGCGTTTTTTCCACAGCCTTAACAAGCGTTTTTTCCACAGCCTTAACAAGCGTTTTTTCCACAGCCTTAACAAGCGTTTTTTCCACAGCCTTAACAAGTGTTTTTTCCACAGCCTTAACAAGCGTTTTTTCCACAGCCTTAACAAGCGTTTTTTCCACAGCCTTAACAAGCGTTTTTTCCACAGCCTTAACAAGCGTTTTCTTCACAGCTTTAACGAGCGTTTTCTTCACAGCCTTAACGAGCGTTTTTTCCACAGCTTTAACAAGCGTTTTCTTCACAGCCTTAACAAGCGTTTTTCCACAGCCTCTAACAAGCGTTTTTTCCACAGCCTCTAACAAGCGTTTTTTCCACAGCTTTAACAAGCGTTTTTTCCACAGCTTTTACAAGCGTTTTTTCCACAGCCTTAACAAGCGTTTTTTCCACAGCCTTAACAAGCGTTTTTTCCACAGCCTTAACAAGCGTTTTTTCCACAGCCTTAACAAGCGTTTTTTCCACAGCCTTAACAAGCGTTTTTTCCACAGCCTTAACAAGCGTTTTTTCCACAGCGTTTAACAAGCGTTTTTTCCACAGCCTCTAACAAGCGTTTTTTCCACAGCCTCTAACAAGCATTTTTTCCACAGACTTTTAACAAGCGTTTTTTCCACAGCCTCTAACAAGCGTTTTTTCCACAGCTTTAACAAGCGTTTTTTCCACAGCCTCTAACAAGCGTTTTTTCCACAGCCTCTAACAAGCGTTTTTTCCACAGCCTCTAACAAGCGTTTTTTCCACAGCCTCTGACAAGAGTTTTTTTCACAGACTCTGACAAGAGTTTTTTTCACAGCCTTAAGAAGTGTTTTTTCACAGCCTCTAACAAGCGTTTTTTCCACAGCCTCTAACAAGCGTTTTTTCCACAGCCTTAACAAGCGTTTTTTCCACAGCTTTAACAAGCGTTTTTTCCACAGCCTTAACAAGCGTTTTTTCCACAGCCTCTAACAAGCATTTTTTCCACAGCCTTAACAAGCGTTTTTTCCACAGACTCTGACAAGAGTTTTTTTCACAGCCTTAAGAAGTGTTTTTACACAGCCTTAACAAGCGTTTTTTCCACAGCCTCTTACAAGCGTTTTTTCCACAGCTTTAACAAGCGTTTTTTCCACAGCTTTAACAAGCATTTTTTCCACAGCCTTAACAAGCGTTTTTTCCACAGCCTTAACAAGCGTTTTTTCCACAGCCTTAACAAGCGTTTTTTCCACAGCTTTAACAAGCGTTTTTTCCACAGCTTTAACAACCGTTTTCTTCACAGCCTTAACAAGCGTTTTTTCCACAGCCTTAACAAGCGTTTTTTCCACAGCCTTAAGCGTTTTTTCCACAGCCTTAACAAGCGTTTTTTCCACAGCTTTAACAAGCGTTTTTTCCACAGCCTTAACAAGCGTTTTTTCCACAGCCTTAACAAGCGTTTTTTCCACAGCCTTAACAAGCGTTTTTTCCACAGCCTTAACAAGCGTTTTTTCCACAGCCTTAACCAGCGTTTTTTCCACAGCCTTAACAAGCGTTTTTTCCACAGCTTTAACAAGCGTTTTTTCCACAGCTTTAACAAGCGTTTTTTTCCACAGCTTTAACAAGCGTTTTTTTCACAGCCTTAACAAGCGTGTTTTCCACAGCTTTAACAAGCGTTTTTTCTACAGCCTTGACAAGCGTTTTTTCTACAGCCTTGACAAGCGTTTTTTCCACAGCCTTGACAAGCGTTTTTTCCACAGCTTTGACAAGCGTTTTTTCCACAGCTTTGACAAGCGTTTTTTCCACAGCCTTAACAAGCGTTTTCTTCACAGCCTTAACAAGCGTTTTCTTCACAGCCTTAACAAGCATTTTTTCCACAGCCTTATCAAGCATTTTTTCCACAGCCTTAACAAGCGTTTTTTCCACAGCCTCTAACAAGCGTTTTTTTCCACAGCCTTAACAAGCGTTTTTTCCACAGCCTTAACAAGCGTTTTTTCCACAGCCTTAACAAGCGTTTTTTCCACAGCCTTAACAAGCGTTTTCTTCACAGCCTTAACAAGCATTTTCTTCACAGCCTTAAGAAGCGTTTTTTCAACATCGTTGGAGGATACAGGGAGAGCTGTCTCTACTTGTAAAGCAGTGACAACAACCCATGGCCAGACCCCCAAACCTGTTTGGATGAGCATCTCTTAGAGTGAACAAGTGCAAAGAGTCCAACCAGACTGTTGGTAAGTTTGAAGCATAAAACAAATTGTTCAACTTGTCTTTTATTCAGAAGGTTCACCCAACAGTTATTGAAATGCAGCAAATCACTGTTGGAAGTGTGATTTCATCAATTTGGAAGGATACATTCGTTTTTATCTTTTGGCTTGCATAAAAAAATCATCACACAACAAACTTGGAGAAAACTTTTTTTAAACAAGCACGTCAAAGTGTAAAGGGGTAAAAAAAATAAGATATTTGTTTAATGTTGTTTGTAAATGTTCAAATTACTAGATGAAGACCTTTGCCAAATTTCATAGATCTGCTTAAGCACACAAAAAGTTAATAAGCACAACAGGTTGTGCTTATTTAATCAAACTGCCAGTCAACTACCATGTCACATGTATAATTTGTGACTAGTATCCTACTCATTGCTGCTAAGCAGACACTGTTCAACAATATTCTTGCTAAAGCAGCTTTATAAAATTGGGTCCTGATTGAAGCTGCAGGAATTTTTTCTTGAAAATGCAAGCATTCATCTCCAAAACAATTGATACTTGTATTAATAGAGTTTATCAAAAATAATCTGTCACAAAAACATTTATTTTCTACCAAAGATTGAGACAATGGCTTCTGGAGATAACCTAAACCCCAAGCTTGAGGCTACAATCAATGCTTTTTGGGACAGAGTTCCATCAACTAAAGAAAGGACTGTGTCAAGTCCAGCCAGACGACTCTAATACAGGTTACAAGTTTAACTTGACTGTTGAGGTGAGTAGGGATTTTTACTTTTTTTTTACCCATATACATGTACACCGATGTGTGTTAGCACTGTATTATACTCAGTTCTTTCTCGAGTTCTGTGTCAGAATCACAGGCATATTACTCGGGTGGGATTGGAACCCACGACCTTTGCAATTCTAGGCAGTGTCTTACCAACTAGACCACCGAGATTGCCTGGTAGCTAGAGGTAGTTCGAATTCTATGCAAGTAGGGATGTTGAGGATAACCAACGCTTGTTGAATCGTGTGCTATCAGCAGGGCCCAATTTCACAGCCCTGCTAAGCCCAAAAATTTGCTAAGCATGAAATTTCTTCCTTGATAAAAACAGGATTACCAACCAAATTTTAATTTGTTGCATATTGCTTGTTACTGGTATTTAGCTGTTGTTTGCTTATCCTGCAAATCGTGTGGAAATTTTGATGGTAATCTTGTTTTTATCGAGGAAGAAATTACATGCTTAGCAAATTTTTGTGCTTAGCACCTCTATGAAATTGGGCCCCGAAGGGCTATGTCAACCCTGACATATCGATAACTTTGGAAGGACAAAGAAAAAGTATGCAGCACTAAACCTGATTTACAATCCCCAAAACAAATATGTTAAGTGATGGCATGAACCAACCACTGACTTACAACAACTTAAGAACCAATTAACTCGCTGGAGCTGAAGTGGAATTTTCATGAACATGACAGCACGCATACTGAACTAATCCCAGGAACATCTGATTCTTGTATTCAAAAAGTTTATCCAATTAATCTTTTGAAAAACGTTTATTTTCAGATTGAGATGATACCCTTTGGGGTGGCATACACCCAATTTGGAGGCTACAATCAATGTTTTTTTTTTAATGAGTTACACCAACCAAGATAGGACTGTGTCAAGTCGACCCAGTGACTCTCGGAGGGTTTAACTGATGAGGTGAGTAGATAGGGATACTCATTTTGGTTTTTACCCATATACACCGATGTCTGTCAGTACTTTCCTGAACTCAGAGAACAAAATCACAGGCATGTTACCTCTGTGGGATTCGAACCCACAATTCTTGCAATTCGAGAGCAGTGTCATACCAAGACTACCGAGATTGCCTGGTAGCTAGAGGCAGTTTAAATCCTATGTGAGTAAGGGATGTTGAGGATAACCAACGCTTGTGAATCTGCTTGCCGCCATCTGAGAGACTATGCTAAGTCCGACATCGCAATAACTTTGGAAGGAAAGAGAAAATATGCAACACAAAATCTGATTAAGAATCCTCAAACAAAACTAATGAAGTTATAAAGACAGTTTTTATAACCAGCAGTCGAAATAACAATAAGTATCAGATACTCTGCAATATTAAATGAACACCAACAAACCACCAAAGAAAAACAACTGAAGAACTGGTTTGTCAAATCCATACGAATTGAAATCTTTCTTTAAAGCAAAAAAGTGGTTACCTCTTGCAATTAATCGATTAATTAAGAGATATGTAAATACACAGAGGTTAACTTTGTGCCTACTATCTTTCCCCCCAGTTGAGCAATCGCTGGTCGAATGCTCCCACCTGTTTGAATGAGCATCGTTTGAAAAAGGTGCAAAAAGACAACATACCGCTTGGTAAGTTCTACAAAAAATAATTCACAACTTTTCTTCGCGGAGCAGGATCATCCCATATTTTTGGCAATAGGTGCAAATGCTTCAGAATAACCAACTTTAAAGATTTCACTCACTCACTCCCTGAGTCGACCCAAGTTTTTGCGTTGCTGCATGTATATGTCGGGATTAATGTCTGACATGCCACACAACTCTATCCTTCATACAACTTATTATAGCTCATCCTTGTTGTTGACCCCTGCATCCCCGATCAGGGTCTTGAGCTTAGTCTTGTTGGGTCTTCTGGGACCGCGCCTGCTGTTGTGGGATCCCAAACAATGACTTAATTGGGAGCTTTCCATTGGTTAATTTGAAGATACGCTCAATCCCATCTTTTAATTTCAATAAACAAAGCACAAAACTAACTGGTGGAAAACTTCTTTAAAATATGAGTTGAAATTTTCAGATACTGATTATAATCAAAACACATAACAAGAAAACAAAACCTGAAATATTGTGTTGTCATGTTGTGTGTGCACGATCAAGGAATTTGAAGAACTGATTGGAGCTCGTTGATCTATTGTTTTAGAACTAACATTTGAGTATTTTAAGTTGCAGATATATGAAAGATTTAATGTTTTAGATTGCAATAAAACACCACACAACCAACTGGTGGAAAAATTTATTAAAATAAAATAGAAGCCAGTTTTTTTCAGAAATGAAAACACACACAAAAAAGAAGGGAAAAATGTGATGTTGTGTGTGTAAGTCTAAAGACAGGTAGAACTGTTAAGAGCTAGGGAGGGAACTTCTCATGGCATGTTTCAGACTTAAAACTTTTCCTCAGAATAACTGATTATTGTATTACAAAATTTATTAAAACTTTTTTTTCAACAGATTGAGATGATGCCCATACAACCAATCTTGATGCTGATCAATGCCACTGTCTGAAGGAGGACTGTGCCAAGTCAAGCCCAGTGAAACTCTGCTCAACTCTTGAAGTGACGTAGGATGTTGAGAATGAGCCTAACCATTGATATTGCACTGCATGCAACCCGCTGAAGGACTACGTCAAGTTTAGCAAGTCGACTCTCCGCTACAACTTGAACTTACTCGTAAGTACTTTTTGGAAGTACTTTTTGGAAGTACTTTTTGGAAGGTCCCATGGGGAAGAAAGACTGTGTCAAGTCTAGCCTTATAATGTCCTACGCTTAAACGGATGTAGGGATGCTGAACCAAAGTTTTCAGAGTGCACGTCATCAGCTGAAAGACTGCATCAAGTTTAACAAGTCTCCACGACAGATATTGATGCTTTGCTATTGCTATGGGAAGGTTGCTACAGAAGAAAGACTGTGTCAAGTCTAGCTAGATAATGTTCAAATGTTAAATGGACGAAAGGATGTTGAGCCTAACCAACGTTTTGTTGACTGCGTGCCATCAGCTGAAGGACTACATCAAGTCTCTCCACAACAAATTTAGTCAAGTCTCTCCATTACCACTTTGCATAGTGATGCTACATTTGTAACCAAAACTTTTTGGAAGGTCGGGAATAGAAGAAAGACTGTCAGGTCTAGCCTGATGATGTTCAACTGGAACAAACTTTTCTAAGATAGCGCCTTTTGTTTTACTACAATGAAGAGGAGGGGACCATCTTAGTCCTTATCCAAACTTGTAGCTGTGACTAATGGCTGCGGCTGTTGCTATGTCTTCATTTAAGGCTTTAATACATGTTGGCATGGCAATCAAGCCACATCCACAGCCACAACCTCAGTGATGGCCTTAGTTTGTTGTTTACTCAATAGGCTTTTCTTGAAGCCGTCAAACTTCAATCACATTATTGTACAATGCATGGAAAACAAAATTCATTACATTTGAGTACATCACCATTGGATGTTAATGGTTTCAGAGTAGCTAGGACTACAACTTTTAAGATGATGTAGTTTTTGTATTTAGAAGCGAAGAATGAATCAGTTTAGGGTAGGATACATTCAAATTCTGTGTAATTGATACGCGTCATTTGTGAAGTATTTTATGCTTGTTAAGACCGTTTTGACTACAAATAACTAAAGTAAAAACATTGACAATTATTGAACCATGACTGGGATTTTGACAAAATTTTATTTCAATTCACCAAACTTTGCTCAAACATGCTAGAAATCGTGGCAAAAAACGCTCAGGTTTAGTCATACTATTATTATTGTCGAACAAACTGATGTAAATAATTAATTTGATGAAGGCCTGATGGCAATCCTATGACAAAATTATGATGTTAATGTTTTCAACTATCTAAGTATTTTTAGTAAATAAATTTAATTTTGTGAGATTAAACTAATTGAAATTATTCTAGGCCCTTCATCTATCCTAATGAGGCAAACTTTACACATTGGTTAACAAGTATAACATTCAAAGTAGTGTGTGAAAAGTGTACACATTGAGTGCAAAATAGACAGAATGCATGTCTTAGTGAAATACGCGTCGAACAGGGCCAATTTTTATAGAGTTCCTGACATACAAAGTATTGCTAAGCATAATTTTGCTGGCCACTTTGTGTGCTTATTTTCATGCAGCTCTATCATTTGGCACAGACTATGTTGTGATGTCATGAAAAACCATGGCAACAAGCACAACACCAGAGGGCTCGGATTCACAAAGAGCTAAAGATAATAGTTTAAGTCTGAGTTACTTGGCAACCTGTGATGCCACAATACAAATCACCATGGTGATTATTGACAACTTGTCTGTAGGTGAATCTTGGTGTTTTGTGAAACCGAACTCTGTAGGCCCTACGTCTCACCCGAACAATGACTAACGCTAACACACCACACTTTAACTTAACCAAAAGCACTAAAACCATAACAAATATCACTCACAATATAATAATTTAATTATTAACACCTCACCCTCGGCACCAACCACTACCCATGCAATGCGCGATTTGAATTAAATAGAAAAGTGTCATTTTATGAAAATTTGCATTTTGTCTACATGCGGTCAAGTACAACTTTGTGGGTGGGTGGAAAATGAATAAATATTGTCAATTGTTTTTAGTGTTTATTCATCTTAAATTAGTTTAATATGATGCTGTAGCAAAGCCTGTAAGTAAGCATAAGTTTGCACTAAATGTATTTATTTTGTTATTTGAATTATTGAAAACAATTGTTATATGTATGATTAGGAACTTTCACGACAGTCAACGACAATTAAGTAAATCGGCCAATAATTAAAATAAAAAATAGAATTGGCAATTGCAAACTGCTCGATCACCATGCAAAAGGACTTAATTGCAATTGATTTTTAATGACCTGACGCTTCAAACTTAAAAAAAAATTTCTTGTAAATTCGTTGTACTTTTTTAAACCTAGTAGACTTATATAAAGTATTTGAAGGGGTGACACAAATATTGTCTGACATGTATGCAAAAAGAAATTTCATGCTAAGCAACTTTTTGTGCTCAGCAGCTCCATGGAATTGAGCCCATGTGTGAGTGAGTAACAACAAAATAATGTGTTATTCTGACCTTTTCCAATTAAGGGTGAATCCAGAAATGTTCACAAATTCCTGGCTGTTCCATGTTTTCATTGTTTAATTAAATCCTTATTTTAAAAAAAACCTTTTTGATTGTGTTGTGTTTCTGTATACATTTCCCCTTGTGATGTAAAACTAATTACATTTATTTAAATTTCCATAAATATAAATTTTAATATTTTTGAAAACAATCTAATAAATGTTTAGATCCTGCTTTCGAATCGTATTTTAAGACACAAACTTATCAGCAGGAACATCTATAACATTATTTGTGTTTCAACTACAATTGTATTTGCAGAATGATGCGATGAATATAGAAACAATGCCAGTAGATAACAAACTGCTTATCTTAAACGTGCGTTGCTATAATATTTTATCTTTTTTCCTTATTGATTTAAATGCAGTGGACACTATTGATAATTACTCAAAATAATCCAAGTATAAAACCTTACTTGGTAATGAGCAATGGAGAGCTGCTGTTGATAGTATAAAACGTTGTGAGCAAAGGCTTCCTCTGAAGTAACGTGGTTTTTGAGAAAGAAGTAATTTGTCTCTTAAAAATTTTGAATTGAATTGCGAGACCTCGCAATTTCGACGACCAATTAAGTTTTGTTATTTTATGCATATGTTGATATACACCAAGTGAGAAGACTGGTCTTTGATAATTACCAAAGGTGTCCAGTGCCTTGAAGGCAACATAGCATTTACGTGTAACGAGGATCTACAAAACAATGCATCTCCCTAAGTATGTCAGAAGTCGTTATACAATTACCACAGAACTATGTGTTTAAGGCGTTACGGCATTACAGTTATTAACTTTAAAATCAAACCTCTAAAAACTATTATAATATTTACGAAATAAAATGCAATGAATTTGCACGACTTGTAATTCACTTCATATCAAGCCCTCACGTTGTGTCAGTGATTTGTCGCTTGTAGTTACCACTTCTTTTTTAGGGTGAACAAATTTCAACGGGAAATTCTTTCACCATTACCTCACAGAGACTGAGTATTGCAGGCGTGTCTATCGGTATGTCTACAAAGATGTAGCGCGCCCTCACCGGCGGGTCACATTTAAACTCGATAATGCCACCACGTGGTGCAGCCTGTTCAGCCGTCACTGGTTCCCCGCATATGGTGTTGTTGGTCACGATGGGGTCTATCCCTGCTCTAGCAACGGCATCAGTCAAACGCTCGCCTATACATCCAAATAGAAATACTGATTTAGGCAATTCAGTTTCTTTTGAGAGTTTTTAAAGCGGAAAAAACAAGCCCCAGTCGTGTGTCGATTTAGAAATAATAACAATGACTTACTGCAACAGTAGATCCTATTGATGATTGTAATCGTCCTGATGCAATGCCCACCCTCAAGATCAACTCTCCACCAAGGGTCGATCTCGTTTACTGTTAGCAAAGAATAAAAACAACCACCAAACCTCAGATTCAATTTAAAGCGTGCAAGTATCGTACCTCGTCGAAATATCTTCGAAGATATCCGAACTATGCTAATACGTGAAAAGGTTATCCACCTTATGTTGTAAAGAAATACAACATTAACATATTAAAATGTCAGCATGTGCTCACATTGGCCCTCACTGCATGGTTAAAGTCGAATTAGAAAGCTATAACGAGATATACAAGTTGTGTATATAGGCCTACCCGTCAATCGTACTCATCATTCGTTCACAAACAAAATAAATCGTATTTCATGAAGAAAATGAGGTTGTATGTGAGCGTGAATTGACTGTCCTAGTTTGTTTTAAGTACAACATCAATGAAGACGCGGGAAAAATCGAAACCATGGATGGTCTTTGTTTTCCCCATGTACAAACATGGGTATGTGTTCGGGGGTTTTTTTTGTGGGGGAGACACCTTTACTTACTTGTGTGTGTGCAATCTCCCCTTAGTGTTGCTATCACACCTTTGCCGTCTACAGCCTTGTCAGATGAGAATTGAACACTGTGCGTCGAACTTTGCTCAGTTGGTTTGCCAATAATGGAGAAATCCACTGAACAGAACAAACCCATTTCTTTTAGATCGGCAATTAATTTTGACGATACAATACATTACTCTCATGGCATTGTCAATGAAAAATCGTTTTACTTGAATTTTTTTTTATTAAAAAATATAAATACTTAGTTTTTGATAGAATTCTTTCCCTGTACAGCAGTATTGTGTCAAAAGACCTTTACAGATACATTTAACAGCGTAATTGAAACCTAGACCGCTATATAGGTTAGATTGTTGTATTGTTTACTTGCACATTAATCACCAGACAGAAGACAGTCTAAATTAGTATTTAAACCACCGTAGGCCAAGAGTAAAATATAAAAACTATCGTTACTTTTAATAGGGACAAAGGAGTGTCAAAGGAGACAACACCAACCTGGACAATCCCAGAAGATGGTTGTTTCCCTCTCAATGCCGCTAATTGATGCCCGATCTTTGGTATCATCATAAACTGAGGGAAAAGGCCAAGTTGAAATATCATTTGATTCAAATTGACATAATCATCTGTCACATCAAAACTAACACTTTCCAAATTAACACATTCAGACATAAAACCTTGAAGCATAACGCCTGTGCCCTTGAGCGTAGCCGTTTTTGGTATGCGAAACATTCATTCGACTCGCGCGAGTAGAGTAGTGTCCCCTTCCAGTTTTGGGGGGAACGCAGCTCATGGAAGCGGTCAGAGCAAAGAAGGCCTAATAATGACAAGGCTGCCTTGACTAAGGCAAATTAACCATTTTGCTTTGCAATAAATTTGAAGGTTAGTGCATTCTGTTCTGCCGGCCATGGTCATAGTGGATGATACCCATTCTAATATCCTTTCGGATTGTGAATGGGGTAACCCTGTTGTAAACCCAGGAGTAACCGGAGTTGCTGGCAATGTTCCCCTATGGACAGTTGCTTGGTCCGCGGAAGAAGACCAGGGACCAAGTAATTTTCCACAAATTTGATTTCGAGACCTCAGATTTAGAACTTGAGGTCTCGAAATCAACCATCTAAACGCACACAACTTCGTGTGACAAGGGTGTTTTTTCTTTCATAGTTATCTCGCAGCTCTGACGACCATTCGAGCTCAAATTTTCACAGGTTAGTTATTTTATGCATATGTTGAGATACACCAACTGTGAAGGCTAGTCTTTGACAATTACCACTAGTGTCCACTGCCTTTAAAGCACAGTGAGTCATACCATGGAGGTAGATGGTCATACAACACGGGTTATTATTCTTAAAATTTAATTTGCAGTGTATTTCTTCGGTTTTAAAGTTTGATCGCCATGAACTTATTGTGGGTGATAATGCGGTGTATACTTTTGCCACAATATAAACCATGTTACATACCTTTAAGATAACATTGACAACCGAAAATGTCACGCAGTCTGACGATTATCTTATCCAGATACAAGGGCGCCCCCTGTTGGCATGATGCATTTTGAGCAGTCATTCCGCCGAGTACAGTTACATACTCGCATGGATCTTCGTACGGTAAGACCCAGCGGTGTGGATTGTTAGAGTTGAGATCATACTTCAAACCGTTGTGGCAAGCGTGTTGGGACGAGACTAGAGTAACACCTGAAATGCAACATTCCATGCTCTTATAGACTCTTCCAGTACTTCACATCCTACGGCGATGATTGTTTTTAAGGAGGTCATTATAATATTGGTGTGCTCCTTACCATTGGATTGTGTCATCCCAGAAAGTGAAACGATTTCACTGGAACGAGAATTTACCTGTCCCTTTTAGGAGCTCCGCTGAATGCACGCGACAATATGAATATTACTTATTAAATTTTGATGATGATTTTCCTTAGACTCCATCTGGGTAATTACAGAAAACTATTCGTGGGATGCTCGTTTGTGGTTGTAAAATACAAATTGGCTCAGGTTTGGTAGCAAAGTACGCAAACTTTAAAAACAAAACTTACATTAAATTTTTGTTTTACAATAAAATATTGCAAGAAATTACTCAGTTTATAATTTGCTTTTGTCATGTTGCATGCAGTGCATTAATGGCTACGTCCCTAATCGTTTGCACCGTCAACGGAAATCTGTCGCGTCTTGCCGTCGTCGCATTGTCACATATACTGAAGGGACCATCGTTTGGCCACTAACTGGTAATATTATAGGATAACTGGAAACCAGTCCTAAGAATACGATTTTGAGGTCCCGATATGAAGCATCTGAAACAAACAACTTCGCATGGCAGGGGTGTTTTTTCTTCCATTATTATCTCGCAACTTCGACGAACAATATTGAGTTCAAGGTTTGTTGTTTTTATGGATTAAAATGTTGAGATACACCAAGTGAGAAGACTGGTCTTTGTCAGTTACCAAAAGTGTCTGCTGCCTTTAAAAAGCAAAAGTAATGATGAAACTATCAAACGTAATTTTCAACGCTACGCCTAGTCAACGCCAAATGGAATTAACAACATGATTTGTAAGTTAATGGGTATTTGTTTGGCCATTTCAACAATGTTTTTGTAAAAAGCCGTATCCAGCAGGCATCTTTGATTTGTACATTTTCATCCATATTTGAGGACCCAACTAAAACAATTTGTACTAGTTAACAGTTTTAATATACTTATTTCTAACCTTTCCAAGACACACGAAGAGAAAATACAAAATTGTTCCTGACATATTAAAGTCAAATTTGGGAAGAAATAAAGGTATAATTATCTATCATTACTCGTGACCAAAGTGAAGTTTATAAATTACGAATCCATCTGTCACATGCACCGACATTTCACAATTTGTTTTTGTTTCCCAACAAATCAACAAAATATCGACTTCTCTTAAAGGCACTGGTCCGACACTATTAATTACTCAAAATAATTGTTAGAATAAAAACTTACTTGGTAAGGAGCAATATAGAGCTGATAGTATAAAACATTGCGAGAAACGGCTCCCTCTGAAGTAAACGTAGTTTCCAAGACAAAGTAATTTTCCTCAAATTTTTTAAAACTGAATTCGAGGCCTCGGCTGAGGTCTTGAATTCAAGCATCTGAAGGCACACAACTTGTGCGATTGAGGTCAAATTGTCACATTTTTTGTGTGTGATTTTGAGATACACCAATAATTGAGAAGACTGGTCTTTGACACTTACCAAATGTGTCCAGTGTCTTTAAAACTGACACTAATATCGGTTTGAAATAATGTCCATGTACATACCTGACAGTGCAGACACCAACAGAAAAGCAAGCGTAGCCTCATCCATTGTTTCACTAAACACCATCACAGCTTTTTAGTGACAAAAAGCTTCAGTGCGTTTTACCGAGTATGTTTTTAACGATCGTTAATTAATTGAAATGTTCTTGTTGAGTATCTACCAAGAGATATACCCTCCTTTTACAAGGGGAGGTACTAGAATTTAACAAAACGGGGTTGGTTTAACCAGCGACAAAAGCTGTGTTGCTTTACTTTGACACCAGTCTGAATTCAGAGAATGAAAGTGAATGTCCATTCCCTGTATAGAGCTTATTATTATTTCATGTAGAGATCATAACCAAAGTATTTTGACCTTCTTATTCATGACTGCGCAATGCTCAATACTTTAACTAGGCAAAGAGCATTACGTTTAAAGTGGCTGATATTTAACCAGGCATATTGTCCATCGTTTGATGAGCATTATACCACTTAAACACCCTCTTCTATAAAAATTGTATAATAGTAATAAATAATATTTATAGAGCGCCTTTTACAAAAGTTTCAAAAAGTCCCGGCCAGTTTGTTGTATACATTCCGCCCAGGTAGTAGCTAAAAAGCAGGACGGTTCTTTTCAGAGCTGAGAAGTCTCCCGAACCCCCGAACATACTCCGCGGTAGCAGAATAAAGCAAGACAGTTCTCTAAAGAACAAACTCTACAGGGCAAGTTTATTATAACACACTTGGTGTTGCCGCAAACTAAATATATATTGATACATCACCATGCAATGTAGTTGAGTATGTATGGGGGACCCCCCATGCACCCCCCCCCCCACAGAACTAACCCACAATTATGTTTTTGGGTGCCTTTTAGGGTCCTTAAACACAATTGACATGTTAACAGTGAAAAAAATCCGATGATCTTGAGATATCCAAGATGGCGGCCAATATGGCCACCAAAGTTAATCAAAATTGGAAAAAGTCATATATCAGCCGAATAAAATAATAAAAACATGAATAAAAAGTTTATTGTATGTTTTTTACCCTAACACTTCCAATTATGGTGCCCATTTTTTGCTATCATGCTTCAAATTCAAGATGGCGGCCAATATGGCCAGCAAAAGTGTAAAATTTGCAAAAAAATTGTATATTGGCAAAAAAAAAAATGTCGGCAGTGAAAATAAATAAATTTCTGTTTTTAACCCTCTAGCACTTTGTTTTGCTACCATATTCACAAACATTCCAAAATGGCTACCAAAATGGCCACCAAAATGGCAGAAAAAAACCGGTCAAGTTTGAAAATATGCCCATTCTGGAATTAGTCTTGAGGTATCTCAAATAAAAGCATAAGTATAACCGATAAACAGTTTGTTTAGCACTTTTGTACCACTTTGATTATGACATACATGTTTCATTAGTCGCTGTCATAGTTGTCAAGACCAGAACAATCCGATTCATCCTCTCCATCGATGTCAGAGTCTTCGTCATCTGAAGTTTCGTCTCCAGTAACTTCAGTCAAGATGTCCTCAAGACGGGACGGCAAAATGGATCCTTCTGACCAAACTGGCTCAATGAAGTCTCCGCATCGGGTCCAACCATGTTCTGTAGGAGATGGAATTTCCTGGATGGGCACATCTGACCTCTTCCACTGCGCTGCCCTGTAATTGGCACGCTTGATGTGAGGTACCAGCGACTTCTTGCATGGTGGAAGCTTGGACAAATCGACTATAGATGACCTCTTGATGGTCACGCCCTCACCAACCATCTTCTTAAGCATGAGAGCCCTCACTGTGTTAACTTCCTTGACCCTGGGGAATCCATAGAGGAAGCATACAAACTCCTCAAGTTCAGCCACCAGCTTAGCATCTACCTCCCAGCTATCACCCAGTTTGGCAAAACACTCTTGATAACGTGGCTTCTTCTCAAGCTTCTTCAAAGGTGTCTTTTTACCCTTTCCCTTGAAGGCACAGTTACAGTCCTCGCCGGTGAAGCAGTAGATGCCAAGTAGCGATTGACAGTATTTATGCCCCAAGTCTTCAGCGATATCACTGATGTTTAACAGTCTCCGATTCGCTCCACTACCGGTATCGAATAAGATGATCAGGGGCCTCAGTTTCTGTGCATAATGCAACAGGATGAAGAAGATATCACTGTCTGGACTGTGTACAACAGCCTGCTTGTAACCGTGTTGTTTGGCATAAAGCAGGTATAGAACAACACGGCTGTCGGTCTCTTCTTGGTTTGACCTCAGACCTGGGATTTCCTCTTGTTGCACAGATTGTCCATCTGATGATGATAGTTGGAAGGAAACACCCTCAACTACTAATATGACCTTTCTCCCATCTAATCGCCGTGCTGCATCAGGACAACCCCAGATGCGGAGCATGAACTTGCATAATTGCTTTTTGTTTTCATCATTTTGCAGGAACTTTTTGAAGTCTGCAGGCTTTCTTGTGTTGATTTCTTCAAGGATTATTTTAGCACTGCTTCCTCGACGTAGCCTCTCTTGACTTTTGATGGAGTCCTGTACATACATATCAGTGGAAAAGACTACATCTGGTTTGCAAGATAGCTGATCCAGCAACTTTAGACAAATGTCCTTGAATGTTGGGGGGAGATCTTTCAAAGTATGAAAGTGGGCATTGCCATCTTCAATGAAAAGGGTTTCTCCAGAACTTGCAGAAGGCAATTCAGCTTCAGGCACATCGTTGGTAACGTGGTGAACTGATGCCGCCTTGTTGGTCTTTGCCATGTAGCCATCCGGCGTACCCAAGCAGTGAGGTACTGGAGTGATCGAATACGTCATCAGCTCTTCAATGTCAACAGGCTGAGACAGAAGTTGTGATTTGACCAGTATTTGGAATGCCACATCTCCCTGCTCCTGGTATTTGATGACATTGCCTTGAGCAGTTGTCAGCTTCACCTTCTTGTTGACCTTTTCCATGCTTTTTAGCTTTAGCTTCTTCAGTCTATCAAAGAAGTCTTTTCCCTCTGTGGTGTCATCTTTTTGCAGCCTCTCACTTACAAAGTGTTCTCTCTCCAACCGACCAGCCTCTTCAGCATTCAGTACATCATGCTTTACATCAGGGGGTACTGGATTACCGGATGACAGTATATACAAGCGGTCTCTATCAGCCACTTCAAATGGATTGAGAAATCCCTGCAAAGCATCTATAGCTCGTTGTACTGCAGCTTCACTTCATTTCACCTCTGATGGTAGTTGTTCACGGTGCTTGTCAGACTTGAAGCTACATGTATCTGTGTCATTACTCATTCCAGTCATCTCAAGAGTGGCTTGGTAATACTTAGCACGCTCTGAGGTTGTGCGAATCCACCGCTGATATGCGCCATAGTTCTCTAGGATTCCAGTAAGCCCTGCTCCTCCAGCACCACATCGAGACTTGGCAGACTTCATGAAAGTTTCTTCCATGGTCTTATCGACAGCACAACGATTACCAGGTATATGAGAGCGGGCAACAGATATAGCTCCCTTTTTCAGTAGCTGAGTGGCACCAGGATGGCTGACTTCGATGTTGTTGAGGAAAACATCAAACCAGGCGAGGTATCTGGAGTAATTCATACCTCCAAAGGCAAAGAATAAATCAGCCATATCGCCCATGCACTTGTGGTACAATTTGAAGTTATTGGTCTTGACAGCATATAGTAGCAAGAACACCCGACGAGCATGATCCAGGAAAGACATCCAAAATATACCTGTCTTGCCTAGTTCTCCATTCCTAACTCTCTTGTGGAAGGACATGTAATCCACTAGGTACTCGTTCATGGTGTCATCCTGTAGTGCTTCTGCAAGATGTCCCTCATTGCATAGTCTTATGAGAACATCTACAACGTTGGCATTTGCTGAGCTGTGAGCAGATTCGTCCCTCTGGGCAATGTAAGCCGCAAGAAGTAGCCGTTCCACGGCTTCGCTCACTATCTTGAGGCACCAGAGGGACTTGCTGTAGGCTTTTCCATTCAGAACTCCTTTTAAACAACCAGAAGTGGTGAGGTTAGCCTCAATGATGAGTTCAGAATATCCGGAGCCCGCCATCTTATGCCCCAGCATATTCAAGTAGTTCATGATAGTATGGAAAGTACCAATGAGGATGATGTGATTCTTGTACTCTGCAGGTCTGTTCCATATGATTGGCATGGCTTTCATGACCACACCAAGGTCAAATGTTGTGATAGTATATTTTTGTCCAACTTCTTTTGTGGCTTTCTCACATTGGCGTAACAACTCCTTCACGACATTATACTGTGTGATGGGCTCAGTAATTGAGGGGTAGAACTCAATGGTGGTAAGTTTACTTGGAGTATGCCCGGTAGCAGAGATAAATCCCCCCAAAGCGGGTACCAGTTGCTTGTCAGTACTACTTGCTTTACGACAGAATGCCCAGATGAGATATACTTTCAATCCTTGCAAAAGTGCAGCCATATTTGCATGTGACTGGTGGACTTTGGGCAACGCCATATCAGGGCCTTTTCTGTTTGAGATGTGAAAAATTGGCAAAGGAGGAGGTGCGTTCAGTTTGACGGTCCGTTCTTTGGTTCTGGGGATTGAAATGAGATTGGTGTGTGGTGTTGGTAGGGTTTCATCAGACTTTTCAGCTTCCTGTAGCATGATACCAGCTGAGGTATTGAAGGCAGGCCTACCATGTACCATGAAGTCCAGTGAGAAGCTGATTAAAGTTGTCCCACTCAGAATGGAAAATAATATTTCCCGGTGATTTGACAATTCGTGGAGTTAGGACCGATGATTTCATCTCAAGAGTGACAGCAACTGCATTCTCCAACTCCAAAGAAAACAGATAATTCTCACAGTGACCTAGTCTGTTGAGGAGTGTAATTAGTTGTGTGCTTCGGTAGAGATGGCGCAGAGTCATGCAGAGTAGGATGTGCTTCGGAAGCTTCCATTCTCCATTAGTAACAGCCCTGCAAATGTCCTGACCAAAGGAAAATATCACCCGTTCTGTCTGGTTAGATGGAGCTGTAGGTACGGCAGAGATGACCAAGCTCAAGAACCTTTTCAATTCGTCAGGTATAACGTTATCCGTCACCTCTAGAGCACTTGCGGCAGGTGGCCATTGAAGATCTTTAGATTCTTTGAATGCTCTTTCTATCACACCCCGAAGAAGCAAAGCCACGTCTTTAATGGCATCCCTTGATGCTAAATGGTATGCTTGTGTAACTGCTTCATCAACAGAGATGCTGGAACTGTAGACCAAGTAGAAAGGCCAGCTACTGTTTTGTGGTTGCACCTTCGTAAATACAAGTTTGGGGCCCAAGATAGGATGCTTTTCGAGCTTACGTTTAAGTCTATCTGAACGAAAGTTTGCATTTGCAAATCTGGTCTCATCCAGCTTGGCAATATACATCAGGCGGAGTGAAGACAGCGTGACAACTTCGCGGCTGTGTAGAAGAGTCTCGTCAATATACCGTGCTACATGTCTAAAACTGTAGTCATGTGCAGCTTCCAATTCCGACTGTTCAGTAGAAGCACCAGGATTGCCACTTCTCCAGTACTTTGGATCAGCAATATACTGTCTGCGGCACTTCGGATGGTACTTTGCTTCACATGCAAACAAGTCGAAACCTCTGATTCTTCGTAGTAGCCACTCGTGATGGTTCTGTTCAGCTAGCTTTAAGACATTCTGCCAACCATCTCTTTCAAATGAAGCAGTGCCCTCTGTACTGTCAGCCCCTGCTCTTTTAAGGTGAATTCTACCTGTCTTGTTGCAAAAAATACAATCAGGCTCGAATATAATCTGTTCCGTACTTCGTTTGCGTTTTGGTCGACCTCGAGTAGTAGATTCTCCTCTAGTAGATGGTGCTTCATCATCATGCTTGGTTTACCGATTCAAGTTACCTGTAAACCGTTGGTAACAGCCACGGTGGTACCCCTGCTCATCATTCATTTCATCAGGGATTCCTAAGCAAACGTGTGGCATTCTGTGTTTTGATGTGGCAGGTTCAGCCATGCGACGATCACGCACATTATGAAGCACATTAAGTACTTTAAGTCTTTCATTCGGTTCACTTGAAAAGACAGTAAAAGGCCCATGCTTGATTCCAGGAGTATGGATAATGCAACATTCTCGCTTCTTTGCTGCTGGTCTGGAGGTGGGTGGGCTAAACTCCTTGCGTTTCTTTGGCATGTTTACATGTGCACGATCCGCTACACTTTCGGCAGAACTTCACCTGAAATATGACATCAATATGTGTCCCAAATGTAAATTTTGTAGCCAGAGTAACCCAGGGGACAATGACGAATGTTTTGGCTGGGCAAACTAAAACAATCTTCAGTATACAATATGAAATGATGGAAACATCGTTCCCTATCAGCCTGGCCTAAGCCCTATGCCTAGCATCATGGGCATGCATGTAGTGTACACTTTAAGTAATTTCATCACCGAGACGAACATTTCCATACATGTCATAGGGCATGTAATATTCAATTGTTCGATTTGTATAAAAGATATAAGTAGTGCAAGTCTATGCCTTGCTTAACAAACGCAACTTTCTTTGCGTATGGCCCTACTGTAACTAAGCCAACAGCACACATTTTTGCATAGAATGTGGTTGTCTCAAACAAGTTCCCTAAAACCAAGCTACACCAAGTATCTAAGGCATCAAAGCCACAACTCCACCTGCCAATTGACAGAGTGAATGTAATTTGATGAATCTGATGTATTGCAAAACCACAAGTAGGCATAGGCCTCATGCACAAACTTTTAAACAGATCTAAGTAACTTTCTAATCCATAAAATCCTTAAACATCTTTAAAAATAAGTTCACACAGGTAGTAATAATTAATCTATGAACATTAAGTAAACAACTGACAATAAAAATAACTGAAAACATACCTTTGGTGGAATAAAAATTATGACAATCTTTCAGCTGGATGAAAAACAATGCACATTTATTTCAATTAGTTACCGCTGCTAAAAAGCGCCCTCTTTTGTTTTGGCCACAACAACATAAAGTTTAGTTTGGGTAAGGGGCCTTTTTATAATAGCTGTATTTAGGCTTAATACCATGATGGTGACCATATAATTTGTCAGAGTGACATATATAAATTTTCAAGGGTTAAATACATAAATCTGGTAATATACTTTATGCATTTCTTAATTTTTTTGCTGAATACATACAGTTTTCCCGTATTCGACCACTTTTGACAAAAATGTTGGCCGCCATCTTGAATTTTAAGCATGATAGCCAAAAATAGATACCAGAAATGAATTCGTAGGGGCAACAAACATATAACTAACAATTTTATTTATTCTTTTATCACATTATTTTGCTGATATATGACTTTTTCCAATTTTGATTAATTTTGGCCGCAATTTTGGCCGCCATCTTGGATATCTCAAGATCATCGTTTTTTTTTCACTGTTAACATCTCAATTGTGTCTAAGGACACTAAAAGGCACCCAAAAACATAGGTGTGGGTTAGTTCTGGGGGGGGGGGGGTGCACGGGGGGTCCCCCATACATACTCCCCTAATGCCTAAAATCATATAAATGTACAGTAAACACGCCGAACAGTACATAATAGTACACAAAAACACGCTCAGGAGTTGTGTTTAAACGTCACATCTGTTGAAGTTGGAGTCCGAAAGTCTGTAATACCACCCGATTGAACGCACTCAAATTGTCGTGCGTAGACGATATTAATAAACAGAGATTATCCGAAACACGATTAATCCAACCAAGGTTTACAGTTGTCATGACGACAGAGGTTATTTACAGGATATAGAACAATAATGAATTGTCCCTTTGTCAACCTTGACATTTTTAAGTCCAGAAAGGAACGGCGAAAATTTAAATTGTCATGGACACAATAGGTTTTGTTGATCGCAGATTTATGAAGTTCGTTCTTGATTGAAAATGGTTGTTGGGCTAGGATGGCTACAAACAAAGACATGTTGATTGAAAATGTTTTTTGAGTTCTGCAATCCTGGGCCAAATTTCATAAAGCCTGTTAGCACAACAATTTGCTTATACTTCCGTGATAGAACATGATTACCAACCAAATTTCCACAGGATTTTCAGGGTTATAAGCAGTCTCTTCATTCCATGTATTTCTGACAACATTTAAAGGCACTGGACACTATTGGTAATATTGTCAAAGACCATGGTAATTACTCAAAATAATTATTATACATAAAACCTTTCTTGGTCACGAGTAATGTTGTGAGGTTGATGGTATATAACATCATGAGAAACGGCTCCCTCCGAAGTGCCATAGTTTCCGAGAAAAAAGTAATTTTCCACGAATTTGATTTCGATACCTCAGATTTATAATTTGAGGTCTCGAAATCAAGCATATATAAACGCACAGAACTTCATGTGACAATGTTTTTTTTTTTCATTATTATCTTCAACTTTGATGACCGATTGTGCTCAAATTTTCACAGGTTTGCAATTTTATGATATACACCAAGTTGAGATACACCAAGTATTAAAAATCACTGGTTTTGGGGTACAATTACCTATAGTGTCCAGGGTCTTTTATGACTCGGGGATAAGTGAGCGTTTATTAATGGCAAATTTCGGAACTTAACTCGATCAGAACTTGGAAACACAACCACTGTTATAGACGATGCTGATCACAAATAACTTTTTAGTTTCTCCTATTTATTATCATTATTATTGAAGAATTTAGATGCTGATGTACTCCCAAGGTTTTTTTCGGACACCACCATCTCTATAGGGATTACATTAAAATATAAAAGAAACTGAATAATTTAGTATCACGTATTTATTATAATATCGATGATAAAGCTAGGGTCGTGCTTTGTAATGATACCAACTAACAAATTATATGTTTTTTTCCGAAAGCCTCCTTGTTTATATTTTTTGTAGTTATCCTCATAATGCAAAATCCAATCCATCACAAAATCAGTTAAGGAAAGGGTAACCATAAAATTCTGTGTAAAATTATGCGCCATTTGTGAAGTATTTTATGTTTGCCCAGACCGTTTTTACTACAAATAACTAAAGTAAAAACACATAGTTTTACCATGACTTGGATATTGAATTATTTTTATTTCAATTCACCAAACTTTGCTCAGACATGCTAAAAATCATGGCAAAAAAGCTGAGGTTTAGTCATATTATTGTCGAACAAACTGATGTAAAATAATTAATTTGATGAAGGCCTGATGGCAATCCCATGACAAAATTATGATGTTAAAGGTTTCAACTATCTAAGTATTTTTAGTAAATAAATTTAATTTTGTGAGATTAAACTAATTGAAATTATTCTAGGCCCTTCATCTATCCTAATGAGGCAAACTTTGTTCACTAAGTATGCTATTCAAAGTAGTGTGGGAAAAGTGTACACTTTGAGCGCAAAATAGACAATTGCAAGTTTTAGTAAAATGCGTCGAGCAGGGCCCAATTTTCATAGAGCTGCTGACATAAAAATATTGCTAAGCATAACTTTGCTGGCCACTTTGTGTGCTTATATGTATGCAGCTCTATTGAAAATTGGGCACAGACTCTGTCGTGATGTCAACACAAACCATGGCAACAAGCACAACACCACAGGGCTCGGTTTCACAAAGAGCTAAAGATTTAAGCCTGAGTTACTTGGCAACCTGTGATGCCACAAAACAAATCACCATGGTGATATTGACAACTTGTCTGTAGGTGAATCTTGGTGTTTTGTGAAACCGAACTCTGTAGGCCCTATGTCACGCCCTAACAATGACTAACACTAACACACCATACTTTAACTTAACCAAAAGCACTAAAACCATAACAAATATCACTCACAATATAATAATTTAATTATTAAAGGCTGTGGACACTATTTGTAATTGTCAAAGACCAGTCTTCTCACTTGGTGTATCTCAACATATGCATTAAATAACAAACCTGTGAAAATTTGAGCTCAATTGGTCGTCGGAGTTGCGAGATAATAATGAAAGAAAAAACACCCTTGTCACACAAAGTTGTGTGCGTTTAGATTGTTGATTTCGAGACCTCAATTCTAAACTTGAGGTCTCGAAATCAAATTCGTGGAAAATTACTTCTTTCTCGAAAACTATGTCCCTTCAGAGGGAGCCGTTTCTCACAATGTCTTATACTATCAACCTCTCCCCATTACTCGTCACCAAGTAAGGTTTTACGCTGACAATTATTTTGAGTAATTACCAATAGTGTCCACTGCCTTTAACACCTCACCCTCGGCACCAACCACTACCCGCATGCAATGCGCGATTTGAATTAAATAGAAAAGTGTCATTTTATGAAAATTTGCATTTTGTCTACATGCGGTCAAGTACAACTTTGTGGGTGTGTGGAAGATGAATAAATATTGTCAATTGTTTTTAGTGTTTATTCATCTTAAATTAATTTAATATGATGTTGTAGCAAAGCCTGTAAGTAAGCATAAGTTTGCACTAAATGTATTTATTTAGTTATTTAAATTATTGCAAACAATTTTTGTATGTATGATTAGGAACTTTCACTACAGTCAACGACAATTTAAGCAAATCGGCCAATAATTAAATGAAAAATAGAATTGGCAATTGCAAACTGCTCGATCACCATGCAACAGGACTTGTGGTGTAAATGCAATTTATTTTTAATGGCCTGACGCTTCAACCCTAAAAGGTTTTTCTAGTAAATTCGTTGTACATTTTTAAACCTAGTAGACTTGTATTTGAAGGGGTGACACAAATATTGTCTGACATGTATACAAGAAGAAATTTCATGCTTAGCAATTTTTTGTGCTTAACAGCTCTATGAAATTGAGCCCATTGTGTGAGTGAGTAAAGATAAAATAATGTGTTGTTCTGACCTTTTTTAATTATAAGGATGAGTCCCAATTAATGTTCACAAATTCCTGGCTGGTCCATGTTTTCATTGTTTAATTAAATCCATATTATAAAAAAAAAATTCGATTGTGTTGTGTTCCTGTATACATCTAATTTCCCCAATTATGTTTTTATTTTTAAACAAATCAGATTAATGTTCCTGCCTTCGAGTCTTAATATTATTTTAAAGGGAAGGTACATTATTGGTTATTGTCAATGACCAGTCTTCTCACTTGATGTATCTCAACATATGCATAAAATACTAAACCTGTGAAAATTTGAGCTCAATATTGGTCATCGGAGTTGGAAGAAAGTTAAGAAAGAAAAAACAGCCTTGTTGGACGAATTTGTGTGCTTTCAGATAGGAATAAAAACTTCTAACTAGAAGTCTTTCGTTATTTTAGTGAGAAATTACCTCTATTTCAAAGTCTATGCTACTTCTGAGAGAGCCGTTTCTCACGATTTTTTATACTATCAACAGCTCTCCAATGCTCGTTACCAAGTCAGCTTTTAAGTTAATATTTTACGTGAACCTTCCCTTTAAGGCATAAAACTTATCAACAGGAGCAACTGACGGAACTTGTGTTCAAATCTAAAACATTATTTCAAAGAAATTTGAACTTGCAGAATGATGCAATAAGAAACAGTGCAAGTAGATAACAAACTGCTTATTTTAAACCTACGTTTAACAGCAAGCTATAATATTTCGTCGTGTTTTCTTATTGACTTAAAGGCACTGGACACAATTGGTAATTAGGCCTACTCAAAATAATAGTAGCATACAAACTTACTTGGTAACGAGCAATGGAAAGCTGTTAATACGCTGTTGCTATAGAGCTGTTGAAACGGCTGCTGCCTCTGAAGTGACGTTGTTTTTTAAAATTGTTTAATTGAATTCAGCTGAGGTCTCGAATTCAAGCAACTGAAATCACACAATTTGTGCGACAATGATGTTTTTCTTCAATTATTGTTTTGCAATTTCGACGAACAAGTTCAAATTTTCACAGGTTTGTTATTTTACTGGTCTTTGACAATTACCAAAGATGTTTAATGAAGGCAACATAGCATTTAATAAGTAAACAAGGATCTAAAAAAAAACATCTGCTCCAAGAATGTCAGAAGTCGTTTTACAATTACCACATAAGTATGTGTTTATGGCGTTACGGCATTACAGTTATTAATTTAAATCAAACATCTAAAACTATTAGTATGCACGAAATAAAATGCAATGAATTTGCACGACTTGTAATTCACTTCATATCAAGCCCTCACCTTGTGTTAGTGATTTGTGGCTTTAGTTACCACTTCTTAGGGTGAACAAATTTCAAGGGGAAATTCTTTCACCATTACCTCACACAAATGCAGTTTTGCAGGCGTGTCTCTCGGTATGTCTACAAAGACGTAGCGCGCCCTCACCGGCGGGTCACATTTAAACTCGATAATGCCACCACGTGGTGCAGCCTGTTCAGCCGTCACTGGTTCCCCGCATATGGTGTTGTTGGTTACGATGGGGTCCAGCCCTGCTCTAGCAACGGCACCAGTCAAACGTTCGCCTGTAAAACAATCAACATGGACATACCTTTTTATTGTATTTTTGTTTTACAAATACGTCACTTTGTGAACATGAAAAGTATAAGGTTTTTTCAGTGCATACTACAGACACATCGTATTAGAAAGGTCACTTTGTGAAAACACTACACATGTCCCAAATTCATATAGCTGCTTATTAAGTAGAAAAAGTAGCTAAGCACAACAAAATGTTGCTTAGAATAAGGTTACCAGCCAAACCACCGTGTCGCATGTAAAAATTGCGACTGGCACCCTGCTCATTTCTACTAAGCAGAAAATTATTAAAGATGCTGTGTCAGATTTTTGGCCCCAAACATTAAAACATAGATTTTTTTGAGTGAATGGTATTTCAAAGAGTATCACCCGCTCTGACAAAAAAAGTTTAACTTTTACTTTTAATGATCAGGAACCATGACAAAATGTTAAAACGTTTCTTATAAAACACATAAGAATTGGTCACGTGATATGTTGTCGGGATCCCGACAAAAGCTAATTTTGAGCACTTTATTTCACTGCTACTAATAATTGGCGGACTTTTTCGAGCAATGGCTCAAATGAAAGCTTGTAATTTTCTCGACCCCCATCAAAATACCTTTTGAATTTTAAATCAAAATATTTGGCTCAAATCGGCCAACAATCTGACATAGCATCTTTAAGCAATATTTTCTGCAAGAACAAGAACCTTTTTCAAGATGATTCGATTTCTATTTAGTTGCAAATATTTATGGTCAGTGATCTTCATTAGTATATCATGATGTCCTGGCAAGGAAATTGTGTAAGTCGTTGAGGAAAACATTTTATTTCCATAAAGAGTAAAAAGGAATATGATTTCCTCATGTCTTTGTGCACAAAACTAGGCATGTACACCGCAGTGCAGTGGTGCGCGGTGCGCAGCACAATCATTTGCGATGATAGAAATCTTCCCTTAAAATATTACTTGCTGAGGTTTCTGTAGTTTTTGAAAAATTGGTACGAAAATAATTTTTGTCACGAAAATAATTTTCGTGTCAGGAGACGATTTTTTTTTGAGCATGAACGACGTATTTACCCTAACTTGTATTATTTTACGCGACTCACCTGAAAACCTAGACGGCTACTGAAGCTAAACATTCCATTAAATTATAATTAACATTCATAGGGATTCATGTCATGGACAAAAAGATGATCAACGAAAAATATCAAAACTCTTAACCGAATATTAATAAAAATCTTACTGCAACAGAAGATCCTATTGATGATTGTAATCGTCCTGATGCAATGGTCACCCTCAAGATCAACTCTCCACCAGGGGTCTATCTCACCATCAACCGCTGTTGGCATAAAATATTTAAAAAAAAACACCAACACTCTTGGACTCGGACATTCTCACTATACTATAGATGCAATTTGTATAGCGGAGGGATTTGTACATGGAGCCGTTTCTTTACGCTTGCAAGTTAAAGTGATTATGGTCATTTCTAAAACATCCTTGGAATTTATATCTAGAATAATGTAAAACTGTTGCCTTCAGGGTAATTAGTATTCTTTGTACTAACCCGGAACAAAATCATGTAACAGTCGTTCTAATGTGATTCTAAATCTCTAAATAAGGTTATAGGGTGAAAAGTATTGTTACTTTTCTATCCTGATAAAAAAAAGTAAGTCCAGAACAGTCGTTCGTGATTACTATTTACAAGATGGTTGGTCAATAAACTTCCACTTACTTGTGTGTGTGCAATCTCCGTTTTGTGTTGCTGTCACACCTTTGCCGTCTACAGCCTTGTCGGATGAGTATTGGAACCTGTACGTGGAACTCTGCTCAGTTGGTTTGCCAATTATGGAGAAATCCACTGTACAAAAGAAAATTCCCATAAAGCTTTTGTCACTAAAATATGTGTTTTTATGAGTGAAAAAAACAATTAACTAAGGTTTAACAAAAATAAGTTTCCATGTTATTTACAAGATTGAAAATAAGCCGTGACGTGACGTCAATCGAGGCGCGATGAATCGCATGCAGTGCCAACACAAGATAGTGACGCTTGGCGCACAAGCTAAAAACGTGCCCTCAAAGTTGAAACAATACCTGATTTTTTTCACGTTAGGCATGCTCCTTTAGGTTCGTTACGTCTTGCAGGTACCTTCTTCGACCTCCCCACTAGCTGGGAAAATTGTTGGGATGGCGTCATGTTTTAGAAAAGAACTTTTCTCTTCATGTCAAAATGTGTTGTGTATTCCGGATTCTCGAAGCACGACGGTTCGAAGTGTTTACTGCACAGCGCTGGAAAAGACTTGCAAACTAACCCCATCTTTAGTTGTTTTGCTGCATCCAGCAGCAATACAACTGGTCGACATTGCCGGAAAAATACAAGAAAACAACTTTTTCGAAACGTACAAACTCACGACTAGGACTTGAATGTACTTGCACGTACGTGTGTTCGATGTTCGATCGAGGCAAAGTCTGCCTCGATTGACGTCACAAAAGGGGTAGGCGGAGTCACCCCCCACACAACTTTATTAATTTTTTAAACATAAATCGTTAAAAACAATTACTCAAAAGATTATTTTATTGTTCAGAAATATATACTCTAATCTTTGAAGAAGAAAAAAAAATCAATTTCCAGGTGACTTTCATCAAATGTATATACAGTGAAGTGTCGAATTCTTCCACCTTTGGTCTTATTACCTTTCTCGTGTTTAGTTAACAAAAGCGCTCCCTCCAACAAAAGTTTCACAAATAGTATTGCGAATATCTCTTGTTTCTTGGTACATTTTTATGCCTTGGTATTTAAGACTATTATATAAAAACAGCTAGACTGGCTCAATAGCTTCTTCTGCTCACCTGGACAATCCAAGAAGGTGACCAAATCTCTCTCAGTGGCTCTGAATGGTGGCTGATCAATGTAATAAGGTATGTACGATCTCTCTGGTGTGTACAAATTCAATCCGCCTGGTAGGAGACTTGTACAAATACAGCGGTTGTTGTAGTCAACTGGTAACACCCATCTGAGTTTACCCTCTTGGTTAGAGTCAGGCTCCTGGCCAAGGTAACAATGATTGGCAGCAACCTCTATCCCATAATAAACTGGGGGTCAAAATAAAGTTTAAAAGACTTTATTGTCCAGTTTGAAATAAGAGTTGAAACAAATATGGCCGCCTTTTTTGTCTGCTAACCTGAGAAATACGCTTTTAAGCCTTATACCTTAGCAAATTTTCCTGCTACAGTAAGCAATAAAATTTGCTTACCGTTTAAAGCAGCGCTATGAAATTTGGCCCTGGTCTGTGCTGCCAACTACGTCAGGGGCGTGACGTCACACTGGCAATTATTTTGTTCGGGTACCGCACAAAATAATCAATACCTTTTGAGCCTAGAGGGTCTTTATCTCGATAGTTGTATTATTCAGGTTAAATTTCACGCGCGCCCTTTGTTTCTAATATAACAACACGTTATGCAATCTCACTTTTATAGGTTTTACGAAGAGCAGCATTATTTGACTAAACAAGAAGCTAGTTAGCCAATGACATAGAGTTATACGAGTTAGTCTTGAAGTCAAGACGGTAATTGTTAAGCGCAGTGTGTAGTTACAGCGCGGTGTAGCTACGGGGACGATACACACACCCTCGATCCCAGTATGTGTGTGTGAGTCAGTTAGAGCTGCCTCGCGCTACCTACGACTGGTGCATGTGTAACATCGCACTGTGACTGTTGCATGAAAGGCAGACAAATAGGCAGCGCCTAACGACTTGTCATCAAGTCTAATGACGAGTTTAAACTTATACGGAATCATAATATGGGAGGTCTTTGAATGATAAAAAATGTATTTGAAAAAAATTCAAGCAAGCGTTTGGAGTGGCTCTACGTGAAAACGGTGACGATAGTTCATGTCAATATCAAAGTTGTCAATACTATTCATTTTTATAACACTCCTCTTGCTTGTTCTGTATTCTGGTTGGCTGAAACACGGTCACGTGGGATGAACTAATATAGTTTAGTGACCGCGGCGCGTGCGTGTTTTGCGGGAACTATAGTGCCCGGTTACAGCAACCTTTATTGACTTGAACCGTGATAGTAACTACAAAACTTCCTTTCTTTTCCAGATTTCTGTTCTTATTTCACATTTAATTTTCAGACCGAGTTGTGTTATAAAACACATATTTATTGACTGGCAATGAGGTAATAGTGTATGTCTATTCCCCCTCGGGCCTGTGAGTGACCAGAAGAGGGACCTATTTCCCTCATTGCCAGTCCATATTATGTATAATTTATTTGATTTCAACTGAAGAGATGACTTACCACACAACAGAGTCAGAGCAATAACTGTTATCCATGTAGACTGCATCATAGCCGCATCCAGCGGTGTTGGGTTTAACAATTTTACAGTTGAGACCAATTTTTTGAGAACTTACTCCGCGGTAGTGCAGTTAATAACGATCGTATTTTGCTTAAGTAGTCTAGTCCCGGCCAGTTTGTTGTATACCTTCCGCCCAGGTAGTAGCTAAAAAGCAGGACGGTTCTTTTCAGAGCTGAGAAGTCTCCCGAACCCCCGAACATCTACTCCGCGGTAGCAGAATAAAGCAAGACAGTTCTCTAAAGAACAAACTCTACAGGGCAAGTTTATTATAACATACTTGGTGTTGCCGCAAACTAAATATATATTGATACATCACCATTTAATGCCTAAAATTATATAAATGTACAGTAAACACGCCGAGCAGTACATAATAGTACACAAAAACACGCTCAGGAGTTGTGTTTAAACGTCACATCTGTTGAAGTTGGAGTCCGAAAGTCTGTAATACCACCCGATTGAACGCACTCAAAATTGTCGTGCGTAGATGATATTAATAAACGGAGATAATCCGAAACACGATTAATCCAACCAAGGTTTACAGTTGTCATGACGACAGAGATTGTTTACTGGATATAGAACAGTAATGAATTGTCCCTTTGTCAACCTTGACATTTTCAAGTCCAGAAAGGAACGGCGAAAATTTAAATTGTCATGGACACACTAGGTTTTGTTGATCCTAGATAATGAGTTCGTTCTGGATTGAAAATGGTTGTTGGGCTAGGATGGCTACAAACAAAGACATGTTGGTTGAAAATGTTTTTTTTTAGTTCTGCAATTAAAATACCTGGGCCCAATTTCATAAAGCCTGTAAGCACAACAATTTGCTAAGCATGAAAATTCTTCCGTGATAGAAACATGATTGCCAACCAAATTTCCACAGGATTTTCAGGGTTATAAGCAGTCTCTTCATTCCATGTACTATTTCTGACAACATTTAAAGGCACTGGACACTATTGGTAATATTGTCAAAGACCAGTCTTCTCGCTAACTTGGTGTATCTCAACATACGCATAAAATAACAAACCTGTAAAAATGTGAGCTCAATTGCTCGTCGAAGCCTTGCGAGATAATACTGGAAGCAAAAATACCCTTGTCGCACGAAGTTGTGTGCTTTCAGATGCTTGATTTCGAGACCTTAAATTCTAATTCTGAGGTCTCGAAATCAATTTCGTGGAAAAGTTTTAAATGCTAACAGTTATTTTGAGTAACTACCAATAGTGTCCACTGTATTTAATAATAAAACATTTAATTAAGCATGAATTGGCTTAATAGGGCTTGTTAACCTGCTATGGTTAGTGTCAAAGTGTTTCCTGTGAACGAGGCCGGTGTGGCTGGAGATACCCCCCCCCCCCGGCAAAACGGTAAACTCTGTGCAAACTTATTCCAATAGCGCCCTCTGTTGAATAATCTTTTGCCATCCTCTGAATGTTAAATTTGCCGAAACATTATGACGACAAACACCGATGCTTGTGAATAAACGCCAGAGAGCTTAGGACAATCCCCGTTCATTTTCACCTTTCACCTTGATCCATATGCAGACGACCACAGAAACAGAAAGGTTGCGTTACCAAAAGTACCTGTCTTAAACCTTGCAATATTGTGCCAAATGATATGTAATGTACCCCTTTTATTTGGCTCTCAAACGGATATTATTTTGAAGACCTACAAAATATTCGTCTTGCACACTGGAGTGGACTTAAAGACAGTGTACACTATTGGTAATTGTCAAAGATCAGTCTTCTCACTTGGTGTATCTCCACATATGCATAAAATAACAAACCTGTGAGAATTTGAGCTCGATCGGTCGTCGGAGTTGCAAGATAACTATGAAAGAAAAAACACCATTGTCACACGAAGTTGTGTGCGTTTAGATGGTTGATTTCGAGACCTAAAGTTCTAAACTTGAGGTCTCGAAATTAAATTCGTTGAAAATTACTACTTTCTCCAAAACTAGGTCACTTCAGAGGGAGCTGTTTCTCACAATGTTTTATAACTATCAACCTCTCCCCATTACTCGTTATAAAGTAAGGTTTTATGCTGATGATTATATTGAGTAGTTACCAATAGTGTCCACTGCCTTTAATCATATCTAGCGCCCTCTATAGCGATGGGCCACTGCGCTCATTTTCTAGACTGGGCCCCTGTCTGTATCCGCAATGATAAAGACAGGTCCTTGCTATTCAGATCCAGTGTTTCCATTGGATACATTGATATCATGGAATAAATGCAGTTACTAAAAGCTAACCAGATCGGTGTTTGTTTTTGATGACCAATCAAGGACCAATCAAAACACAGATATAAGCTTAGATTACTTTCGGTCGTCGTCTGCATGGTGTACGTCCACGTACATGTACGTGGGTAATGTTGTATACAGTACAAGCATGGAGGTCGAAATTTGTCTAACTCCATGGTACAAGCATGGTCATCTTGCATGTAATGTTGGTGTAGAAATTCACGAGCCTCGAAGTGTGACGTCAGATGTTCAGGCTACTCATTTGCTATAGGTTGCGTTCGTTTAGCTTCCCTGGGTCGACCCCGGTGTGCTCATCCAAGTGGCGTATATTTTATTTTTTTCCATGTTTGTTATTTTGTATAGAAGTTGTGATACACGAAGTGTGGGCCTTGGACATTACTGTTTGCCGAAAGTGTCCAATGGCTTTAATCACTAAGTTTATTTGAATAAACCATTTTAAATTGTTGAATAAGTTAAAATGGAAAACGAACGATTTTTTTAAAGTAGTTTTTCAGTCATCGGGCGGTGGCAAGGGGATCCATCTACTGCTTATGTCCTCGGTCGAAACGTCAGAACTCTTCTTCAAGTTTCTAAATAATGTATAATTACTATCTGATAAAAATAGCATCGAACAGCCTTCGTTTGGGTTCTATTAGATTACTGCAACTCGCCTGTCGTGCTTTGCTTGATAATCTGGACCTGTTGATTATTGATCCGTTCGCACAAGCGAACATGCGGCCTTATAGTAGAAACAATTAAAGGCGTGCTATATATACCCATCACCGCTACAGCCACGATTGACTGAGAAAAAAATGATTGTGCCATGCCGTAACCGTCCACAAGAAAATGTGGATTTATGAAAGAACGACACCAATCTTGTATTGTTTTAGTGTTTGATAATATTTTTTGACAAATCACTCGTTCGTACGGTACGTGTTCTTTGTAGGCAAATAGCAAGACACTTAACCATTGCTTCGTCCTTCGGATGGGACGTTAAGCAGTTGGTCCCGTGTGTTGTGTAACGCACGTAAAAGAACCCAGTGCACTTATCGAAAAGAGAAGGGATTCGCCCTGGTGTTCCTGGCTGGATGGGCGGCATGTTGCGCCACAGCACCTAGTAAACCATTACATGGTGCTATGTAAAAGGAGTAGATCTCATAATTCAAAAACCTAATCCCACATACCTTGCAGGAAATACTGTATGTTTCAGCGCTCTGAGACGCCCTTTGGGTGTATAAAACGCTATATAAGTATCGTCGACTAAAAGAATGAGAAAGTATCAGTCAAAAAAACCGTTCACTTTTTGAAACGCCTCTTTGTCTGTGACGCGTTATAAGTGTTGATGTTTGAACGTGTTTTGGTGTTCATAAAGTGTTACCAGCCTATATAAACGTGTTTTTCACAACAACTTGTCTTTGATCCAAATTTATAAACGCATTGACGTGTCTTTGTATAAAATAATCAACACCTCAACGCGTTTGATATAAGGATTAACGCCAAATCGCATTCTTAAAGTGTTACCCGAAATGCGTTTAAAAGATGTTAAAACAACCACACTTGTTTTTACAGTGTGGAAAGTTCGAATGTAAAACCTCACTTGCTCGCTGACTGGGGTACGTCTGAAAAACTTTCAGACAAATAAATAAAAAAAACATTTTAAGACCTATATCACTCTGCACAAATAAGTCATTTGAAATAATATGCACACACCTAGAACACCCAATAACTGTCGCTGCAGTTATTTGTTGAAACGTAAGCATTGGTGAAAAATAAAGAGAATTTGTTATACTAAAAGCTCCATTGCTTACTACGATTGCAAAATGAATTCAATGATATATAATAATTCTGTTGTCACCCTTCGTTATTTAATTAGGCTAGTAAATTATTGCAACTCACTTGTCACGCTCCGTTTGATAATTTTTTTGCCGTTAATATTGAGTCCATCATACACGGTCAGTTGTTAGAGCATTGGGGCTTCAATGGTGTGACATTATGCACGCGATACCAAGACAACGGCTGCCCTTAATTTGCCTTCATTGTGAGTACCCCAATAGTGGTTTCTGTCAATAATAGTTAAAGGAACACGTTGCCTTGGATCGGACGAGTTGGTCTATAAAAAGCGTTTTTAACAGTTTGTTATAAAATGCATAATAGTTAGAAAGAGGTTTTAAAAGTAGAATACAATAATCCACACAAATATGCCTCGAAATTGCGTGGTTTTCTTTTTACTTTGCGAACTAACACGATCGGCCATTTATGGGAGTCAAACATTTGACTCCCATAATTATGGCCGACCGTGTTAGTAGCGTTTGTTAGAAGTAAATGGAAAACCGTGTTTGTGTGGATCATTGTATTCGATACTTTTACATATAACACTACACATTTCATATTACACTACACATTTCTACCCATATGCATTTTATTAAAAGACGGTTACAGACGCTTTTCAAAGACCAACTCGACCGATTCAATGCAACGTGTTCCTTTAAGAACCGTTCTGTAAAATCGGTCCATAATACACGTCAATATTTTACTATAACCCACCACCGAGAGAGTGTAGTCATCCACAGGGTAGTGTTATCTATGTTTCATCATGAACCTTTGAAGTTTACCACTGGCTAAAATCCTTTAGTGTATATTTCACGTCTGAACATTGGAAACATTGGAAAACATATCACTTTTACATTCAGTAAGCGCCAATTAAAACAAGTAAGACCCAAAACTGTTTGTTCAAGACCTAAGTCGCTTGGACACTAAACGCACACGGTGCATACAATTTTGCTTACAGCAAAATAGACAACCTAATTCATAGTTAGCGCGTGGTAATATTTTATTATCCCCTCCCCGGTTCGGAAATGCACGAGTTACGTGACCTCTATTTGTAGGTCAGAATTGATGCTTTATTACGATTTTGCCATGGAAAATCAATCAGTGATAACATATTCCACCTACTCGTGATCGGTCCTCGAATAGTTGAAGTAAAGTGGAAAAAATATGGGATCCATTTGGTTTTTCAACCGAGTATAAATCAGCGATTTACGATCTTTCTCTCCCTATATTAGTGTTTGCCCTTTTCACTGACGTAGTGGACTTGGATCTAGTATTTTATGAAGGATTAAAGGCAGTGGATACTGTTGGTAATTACTCCAAATAATTATTAGCATAAAACCTTATTTGTTACGAGTAATTAGGAGAGGTTGATAGTATAGAACATTGTGAGAAACGGCTCCCTCTAAAGTAGTGTAGTTTTCGAGAAAGAAGTAATTTTCCACGAATTTGATTTCGATACCTCCGATTTAGAATTTGAGGTCTCGAGATCAAGCATCTATAACAAAACAGAACTTCATTTGACAAGGATGTTTTTTTTCTTTCATTATTATCTTGCAACTTTGATGACCGATTGAGCTCAAATTTTCAAAGGTTTGTTATTTCATGATATACACCAAGTTGGTATGCACCAAGTATTAAAGAAGACTGGTCTTTGACAATTACCTATAGTGTCTAGGGTCTTTTATGACTCGGGGATAAGTGAGCGTTTATTAATGGCAAATTTCGGAACTTACTCGATCATAACTTGGAAACACAACCACTGTTATAGACGATGCTGATCACAAATAACTTTTTAGTTTCTCCTATTTATTATCATTATTTATTGAAGAACTTAGATGCTAATGTACTCCCAAGGTTTTTTTCGGACACCACCATCTCTATAGGGATTACATTAAAATATAAAAGAAACTGAATAATTTAGTATCACGTATTTATTATAATATCGATGATAAGTAGGGTCGTGCTTTGTAATGATACCAACTAACAAATTATATGTATTTTCCGAAAGCCTCCTTGTTTATATTTTTTGTATTTATCCTCATAATGCAAAATCCAATCCATCACAAAAATGCCTCAAATTTTTAGAAATCAACAGAAATGTCGACACGTTTGAATCCTCAAAACTCACCACAATGTGAGTATTGGGAATCACATTTCAGTGATGTAAATGTTTGTGAGTGCTGGGTCGATTTCAAAAAGAATTAGGACTAGTTCTTACTTTTGATTAGTCGTAGGAGATATTAAAAACATGTGGCTCGCCCTAAGTTAGGACGAGTAAATCGTCCAAACTCGAGATAAGACTATTCTTATAACTCTTTGTGAAATCCACCTCTGTAGCCTGACGTGTAGTTACAGTTTACTGCTCTTTTCTCAAAAAAAAAAAAAAAAAAAAAAATCAGCACAAAAAAAACACCTGTCACTTGTTGTGTATCTGTTTTGATAATTTGGCTATAAAACAGAATTACGTTGACAACGACAAATCCTATGACCCTACCTTAAAGCCATCGGTACAGACAACAAAATAAAAGTTCGCAGATTTACAAATAATTTACAGGGTTTACAGAAGGTAATGGTGAAAGACTTATCTTGAAATATTATTCCATAAAATGCTTAATGAGAAACCATTAACACGACATCAACTTTCGATAGCGAGAATTACGGATGTATTTTAAACACATGTCATGACACGGCGAAATGTGGGGAAACAAAGGTGGGGTTTCCCGTTATTTTCTCCCGACTCCGATGACCGATTGAGCCTTAATTTTCACAGGTTTGTTATTTTATATATAAGTTGTGGTACACGAAGTGTGGGCCTTGGACAACACTGTTTACCGAAAGTGTCCAATGGCTTCAAAGATGAGTGTCACTGACAAATCATTGGACTATACAAAAATGTGCAAACAAATTTCAATACCATGTATACCAAAATGTAGAAATATAAGAATCAACACACCTAAAAACAATTTTATGTTAATTTATCACTGATACTCCCGTCGTATATATAGGCTTCACAAGGCCCTCAATATTAAAGGCAGTGGACACTATTGATCATTACTCAAAATAATTATTTGCATAAAACCCTACTTGGTAACGAGTAATGGGGGGAAGGTTGATATAGTATACTATAAAGCATTGTGATAAACGAGTCCCTCTGCATTGACGTAGTTCTCGAGAAAGAAGTATTTTTTCCACGAATTTGATTTCGAGATCTCAGATTTAGAATTTGAGGTCTCGAAATCAAGCATCTGAAAGCACACAACTTCGTGTGACAACTACTAAGGGAGTCAATGTGTGGTGAAGAGGTTTTCAACTATAGAATAGTGTAAACCCGCGCCGAGGCCTGGACTTGATAATTTTACCGAGACGAATTAGAATGGATAAACTGTCTGAGGTATTTATGAATGTTTTTTTCTTTCATATTTATCTCGCAACTTCGACGACCAGTTTAGCTCAATTTTCAAAGGTTTGTTATTTTATGCATATTTTGAGATACATCAAGTGAGAAGACTAGTCTTTGACAATTACCATTGTGTCCAGTGTCTTTAATACACGTTATACACTTTATGTTATGGTTTAGACTGACGATGCAATTATAGCTTTGAAATTTAGTTTCAAGACGAGAATAATAATAACAACAGGTATTTAGAAACGCTCCCCATAGAAAACTATATCACAGCGCTTACAAAAACTGAAAATGCACAATAACACAACAAAAACTTATCGAAAAAGCTACATACACAATGTTTGAAAAGCATGAGAAAACGAGAAAAGCTTAAACAGGGAAGAGATGTGTTTTCAGAAGTTTTTTGAATTGGTCAGGGATATTGTTCCATTCTGTGGATGCAGTTACAGTGAATGTGCGATCGCCAGATTTGCTACGGGTCCTATAGGAACGGTAAGCAAAAATGAGTCTCGAGAAGAGCGAAGATTAGGGCGAGATGGGTTATGAAAAGTAAACCAATCCTTGATATATAATGGCGTCTGGTCATTGAAATAACCGGAAGGCTTTAAAAACAAACATTCTGTAAACTTTGCAGCCGCTTCAGGTATGCCTTGGGAACAGATGTTAAAAGGCAGTTGCAATAGTCTAAATAATCTGGACAAAATATGACAGCGTACAGCACTATGACAGATATCTTCAGTTATGTACTTCCTGATTTGAGATATGTTTTTAGATGGAACCTAACAGACTTACATAAATGATTAACTTGCTTAACATAGACATATTACGATCAAAGTAAGCACCAAGGTTCCTGGCTGATTTAGAAGGTACAATAACTGTGGAAACGACATTGAGAGTAACGTTTCCAAGATCGTCTGAGAATAAGATCGTCTGAGCATGTAACCTTAGCAGGATGCAGTTCATAAGGAACGTTCGTATTTAAAGGGTTTTGGGTTCTTTTTGTAGGACACGAAACACAATGTCCACAGATTTACATCAAAATCAAACAGTTTGAAGATAATGATGGTAGAAAGCTTCCCTTAAAATATTGCGTGCTGAGGTGCTGTAGTTTTTGAGAAATGGGTAAAACAAGTCTAGAAAAATAATCTCATCTCAGGAGACGACAAGTATTTTAGCATTGTATTTTCGTGACCTTGTTTTACTCGTGACCTCGTGTATGCTCTAAATGTTGTGTTAGTGATTTGTGGCTTTAGTTACCACTTCTTAGGGTGAACAGATTTCAAGGGAAACTTCTTTCACCATTACCTCACAGAGACTGAGTATTGCAGGCGTGTCTATCGGTATGTCTACAAAGACGTAGCGTGCCCTCACCGGCGGGTCACATTTAAACTCAATAATGCCACCACGTGGTGCAGCCTGTTCAGCCGTCACTGGTTCCCCGCATATGGTGTTGTTGGTTACGATTGGGTCCAGCCCTGCTCTAGCAACGGCACCAGCCAAACGCTCGCCTGTAAAAAAAAAAATCAACGTGGACATACTTTGTGACAAATGGGTCCCTCTGAAGTAACGTAGTTTTTGAGAAAGAGGTAATTTATCACTTAAATAATAAAAGACTTCAGCTGCAGCCTTTTGTTATGTATATGAAAGCATAACAAGTAATACAACAAGGGTGTTTTGTCTTTCATTATTATTCTCATACAATTTTGATGACCAATTATTGAGCCAAATTTTCACAGTGTTATTATTCAGGCATGTTTGAACACACACACAGAGAATACTGGTATTTGACAATTTCCAAACGTGTCCAGTGCCTTTGTGTTATAACTTACTGCAACAGTAGATCCTATTGATGACTGTAATCGTCCTGATGCAATGATCACCCTCAAGATCAACTCTCCACCAGGGGTGTATCTCCGAGTCGGCAGCTGTTGGCAGAGAATAAAAACAAACACCAAAACTCAGATAAAATTTATTCCATGCAAACATCACATCTCTTCGAAGTATCGATAAAATAACGCGATGAATGTCAGAAACTTGAAAGGTTATCTGTAGTGGTTTGCCCGGACTGATAATAAAGATGCTGCCGTTGTGATTTATACAGGCATTTATAGGTGTACCAAGTGTGAGCACTGAAAGTCACCAAAGGAAATTCTATAATATCATTGTGTCACAAGAACGATAACAATCTAGCGAAGGGTTAGTGTTGGGTAGCAATTTTTCTATTCGTGACGTTTCGTGTCGTGGCCGGGCGGTTTGAGTACCGGACTCAAGCTCTACTGGGTCCAATTTCATAGCGCTGCTCAGCACACAAATTTGCTTAGCATGAAATTTCTTCCCTGATAAAAACAGGATTACCAACCATATTTCCATTTTTTGCATATTGCTTGTTACTTGTATTTAACTGTTGTTTGTTTATCCTCAAAACCACGTGGAAATTTGGTTGGTAATTTTGTTGTTATCGAGGCCAAAATTTCATGCTAAGCAAATTTGTGTGCTTTAGCAGCGCTATGAAATTGGCCCCTGGTGTTTCAGATCAGTGTGTGTGTGGGTTCAAGTCCTGATGGTGAAATTTGTTGGCGTTATCCTTCGTATGGGACATTAATCTGTAGGTCCCGTGTACTAGGAATGTGCCAAGAACCCACAAATCACTTCTGTAATACTGTGGTCTAACCCCGGTGTTTCTGGTTCACAACAAAGCAAACACCAGTGTTTTACAAGTTTCTAGATTAGGCTTGCAGGCTACAGTGAATAAGGTATAAATTATCATGCATCCTTGGTTTATTACCCAACAATAGATAATGATTATTAGTTTATATAATTTACCAGGGTGATTAGTAGTGTTATTTTCAATCCTGAAAAAAGAACTTCCACTTACTCGTATGTGTGCAATCAAAGTTTGCAGTTGATGTCAAACCTTTGCCATCTACGGCTTAACTAGCTTCAGCACGATACGTTGAACTCTGCTCAGTTGGTTTGCCAATTATGGAAAAATCCACTGTAACAAAAATTGCCATCATATTTTTTGCTTTTAGTATCAATATAAGTGGTGAGTTCTCTCGTAAAAAAAAGTCGGGAAGGCACATTAGGTATTATTAATATTATTACCCTTTCTCGTGTTAGTTAATTAAATCGTTCCCTTATCTCCAACAAAAATTCCGCAAAATGGTATTCCGAAAATCTCTTGTTTCTTGGTACTATTCTGGTAACTTGACTATATTAACAACTAGACTGGCTCAATGGTCTTATTTCCTCACCTGGACAATCCAACAAGAGGACCAAATCTTTCTCAGTGGCTCTGAATGGTGGCTGATCAATGTAATAAGGTATGTACGATCTCTCTGGTGTGTACAAAATCAATCCGCCTGGTAGGAGTTGTGTACAAATACAGCGGTTGTTGTAGTCAACTGGTAACACCCATCTGAGTTTACCCTCTTGGTTAGAGTCAGGCTCCTGGCCAAGGTAACAATCTCTGGCTGCCACCTCAAGCCCATAATATACTGAAGGATAAATAAGTTTTATATTCCCAGTATTTTGCGGGGTAAATACATGCACAAAGGGATGGTACAGGCGTTTACGCGCGCATTGGTGCGTAAACACTTGTACCATCTTTTTGTTGACCCCCAATGACGGACAGACGACGCGCGTGTATGTGTGCTGCGCGTTGGACAAGTAGACAAGCAAGCCGTATCCGAATTGACCTTATGCATTGACGTCATCCAGCGGCCATCTTACTGGAAAAACGTTGACGAAACAATCGGAACGCACATTATTTGTACGCGCGGCGCACAGGATTTGCCAATGAACAACCTCCTTTTGACCTCTAGGTGAGGGCGCCCTACTGAAATGACATCATGTGCATAGACCTTATCGCAAATACCAATGCGCAAGCGCAGACTGTTGAATGAGGTGCATTGTGGGATAGATATGGATCAAATTTGGATACCAGCTAGACCACAATGCACCTAATTCCAAGCTTTACGCGCGCGCCCCGGTATTTGCGAAAAGGTCTATAGACCTTATCGCAAATACCAATGCGCACGCGCAGACTGTTGAATGAGGTGCATTGTGGGATATATATGGATCAAATTTGGATACCAGCAAGACCACAATGCACCTAATTCCTAGCTTTACGCGCGCGCCCCGGTATTTGCGAAAAGGTCTATAGACCTTATCGCAAATACCAATGCGCAAGCGCAGACTGTTGAATGAGGTGCATTGTGGGATATATATGGATCAAATTTGGATACCAGCTAGACCACAATGCACCTAATTCCAAGCTTTACGCGCGCGCCCCGGTATTTGCGAAAAGGTCTATAAGGCTACGGCTCAACGGCTGGATCGCCGCGTCATCATGCATTGAAGTATAGGAAGCCCTTAGCAACACCCCTGGCAACGGTCGTAGCCGCAGCCGTAGCCACCAATTCGGACACGGTCTGAGTCTTAAAGAGGAGTTCGAAGATCAATCTCTTCTTTGTGATCCACTCATTTTTCAACAAAATGAAAATGTGGACACCAAATAATTCTCAAACCTCACGTTAAAAAAAAACATTGTAATACACCACTATGTTGGCGCAATGTCAAAAACAAAAATGATTATTTTGATGACGTCACACTTCAATCATAATGCCCTGAACGATTTGTTTTACGAATAACTCATAGTTCCTACCTGTTTTTGGGATAATATTCAATCAAACCGGTAAATGGTTTGACCTCTTGACGGACACAAACAAAACTACTTAGATTCTACAGACCCATGTTGTTATTGATGTTCGATGACGTTACGTTCCAAATTCAACTTTCCAAAAGAGTCATAATTCAAATAATATGGCCTGTTTAGGCAACCACAACGATAGACTGTTTCTATACGGTTATTGTGCTACTGTGCCGCACTTACTAACTTCTTCCTTTCCCGGGCCGCCATTTTTTTTTCTGACAACTTATTAATATGTTTCCCCGGAAAATGTTAGCATAATTTCTGTCAATTTCATGTACATGCTTTCAAAATTCGCGCACTTCCCCTCATTTACACTTAAAATAATAATATGACAATTAGATACATTACCCGTAAATTTTACAGTTTTTTTTCATGTTCTGTTAATCAACAGGGTTGGTGTGTAAACTACCGCAATATGAGAAATTACATTTGATTTGTCTTCAATATAATACTCACCGCATAAAAGAGCAACCACAGCAATCCATGTATCCTGCGCCTTCTTCTTCAAAATCATTTCAGGCCTCATTTTTCCCGCTCTTGCGGGATTTTTAGATTGAAAAAACTTGTTAAAATATGTAAGTCTATGAATTGAACGTGTACGAGAGAAAGTAAAAGGAAAAATTGTGGCACGTCACAGTGAGTCGCCACACTCCAAACTAGGTCTGACTTGCATGCAATTTGTGCCGTTTCTGGAGTTAAAAGTGGCTGTGCAGTGTGCGAACCATAAAGGCTAGGCCCACTAATTAAATCATCGCTATCTACGCTTGGGTGAACCACGGAGGAATATATTAATTTATTCATCCATGGGTGAGCTGTGTGCAACAAAGCATCTTAAAGGCACTGGACACTATTGGTAATTACTCAAAATAATTATTAGCATAAACCCTTACTCGGTAACGAGTAATGGGGAGCTGTTTATAGCATATAACATTGTGAGAGACGGCTCCCTCTCAAGTAACGTATAGTTTTTGGAAAAAAACAAATAATTTTCCACGAATTTGATTTGGAGACATCAGATTTATAATTATTTTAGGTCTCGAAATCAAGCATCTGAACGCACACAACTTCGTGTGACAAGGGTGTTTTTTCTTTCATTATTTAATATCTCGCAACTTCGACGACCGATTGAGCTCAAATTTCCACAGGTTTGTTATTTTATGCACATGTCGAGATAAATCAAGTGAGAAGACTGGTCTTTGACAATTACCAATAGTGTCCAGTGTCTTTAGTTCACTGGACACTATTGGTAATTGTCAAAAACCAGTCTTCTCACTTGGTGTATCTCAACATGCATAAAATAACAACTGTTAAAAATTTGAACTCATTGGTCGTCGAAGTTGCGAGAGAAGAATGGAAAGAAAAACACCCTTGTCGCACAAGTTAAGTGCTTTCAGATGCTTTGAATTCGCCAAGAGAGGTCTCCAATTCAACTCAAATGTTTTAGTAAGAATTGCTTCTTTCTTGAAAACTATGTCACTTCAGAGGGAGCCGTTACTCACAATGTTTCATACTATCAACAACTCTCCATCGCTCGTTACCAAGTAAGTTTTTATGTCACCAATTATTTTGAGTAATTACCAAAAGTGTCCAGTGCCTTTAATTACAATGTCAATGCATCTGGAAGTACCGTAATGGCCCTAATAGCGAGGCCATTATTAGCGTATAGCTAGCCAAGGCAAGAATGACTTTGGTGTTTAAAGACAAAATTAATGGTCGCAACTCTAATTTTGCTCACGGAGGCGTACCAATGGGAGACTTTGGAACGCTAGGTGGCAGCAGACTTACCAGGTAAATTCCCATTGTTTACGTAGTTCTGAGCTTGCGCACATTACCAAGAACAATGAATTTTACCTGGTAAGTCTGCTACCACCAAGCGTCCCAAAAGTCTCCCATTGCTGCGTCTCTCGAATATTATGAAGTAATAATTTACTACTTTTAGTGTGGAACTGTGGCCATGGCCACTGCATGGATCAAGTGGCCGTGGCTTGATTGATGTTGACTGCATACTAGTTTGTCAAATCCTTGTCGCCGACTGTCCCTGCATGACTTCCAACCCCAGCCACCGATACATAAACATTATAAAACAACAATGTATTTACCCTTTTTGTCACTTCTAACTCTGGAAATTTTAGGATATGAATATTTGAGATTTGAAATAGTTTGGTGTAATCTCGGAAGAATAATTCTTATTTTTGTTTATTCCGTCTCGGCTGCACACTTCCAACCCAGCACCCCCCCCCCCCCCCCCTCGATAAAATTGTATAAAATAATACCATGGGACAAAAAATACTATAAAATAAACAAAAGACAGCACTGGGTTTACCCTTTTGTCACTGCAAACTGTACGGTAGGAATACATCATGTAACATATTTTTATGGTGACATCTCGGAAACTATCTATAATTTAGATGTCATAGGCCTATAGCTTGTATCATCATTGGCAGTTTCCGTGTATATCTGTACCTAAAACCATCAATGTTTATGAAGGAAGTTCACGTTTGACACCTCCGGTGGCCTCCTCAGGAAGCAAAACATCCATATGCAAAGAAAACATTTCAACCATTCATTCAACTTTGAAGTTTAAAGACAGTGGACACTATTGGTAATTGTCAAAGACCAGTGTTCTCACTTGGTGTATCTCAATATATGCATAAAATAGCGAACCTGTGAACATTTTGAGCTCAATCGGTCATCGAACTTGCGAGATAAAAAAACACCCTTGTCACACGAAGTTGTGTGCGTTTAGATGGTTGATTTTGAGACCTCATGTTCTAAATCTGAGGTCTCGAAATCAAACTCGTGGAAAATTACTTCTTTCTCGAAAACTATGGCACTTCAGAGGGAGCCGTTTCTCACAATGTTTAACACCATCCACCTCTCCCCATTACTCGCCACCAAGAAAGGTTTTATGCTAATAATTATTTTGAGTAACAACCAATAGTGTCCACTGCCTTTAAAGGGAAGGTACACGTTTGGTAATTACTCAAAACAAATATTAATTTTAAAACTGACTTGGTAATGAGCATTGGAGAGCTGTTGATAGTATAAAACATTGTGAGAAACGGCTCCCTCTGAAGTAGCATAGATTTTGAGAAAGAGGTAATTTCTCACTAAATTTAATAGTCTTTTATTTCTATCAGAAAGCACACAAATTCGCCCAACAAGGGTGTTTTTTCTTCCATTATTTTCTCGCAATTTCGATGACCAGTTGAGCCCAAATTTTCACAGGCTTGTTATTTTATGGTTATGATTGGATACACCAAGTGAGAACACTGGTCTTTGACATTTACCAAACGTGTACAGTGCCTTTAAAGCCTTGGTTGTCACAGACCATCAGTATTCTCACTTGGTGTATCTCAGCATTATAAAATGCAGAACATAACAAACCTGTTTTTTTTTTTGGGGGGGGGGGGGGGTGGGCTCAACTGGTCGTCGAAGTTGAGAGGGAATAATGGAAGAAGAAAAACATTGTTGCACAAGTTGTGTGCTTCCATATGCCTTGAATTCGAGACCTCGGCTGAGGTCTCGAGTTCAATGAATGGCTGGATATTTATCATATTAATTTAAAAGCAGTGGACACTATTGGTAATTACTCAAAATAATGTTTAGCATAAAAACTTACTTGGTAATTCAAGCAATGGAGAGCTGATTATAGTATTAAACATTGTGAGAAACGGCTCATTGTTTTCGAGAAAGAAGTAATTTTCCACGAATTTGATTTTGAGACCTCAGAATTAGATTTTGAGGTCTCGAAATCAAGCAGTTGAAAGCGGCACAACTTCGTGTAGTGTGCTAAGTGTGTTTTTTATTTCATTCATATCTCGCAACTTCAACGACCAATTGAGCACACATTTTCACAGGTTTGTTATCGTAAGCATAGTGTTAAAGATACACCAAGTGGGAAGACTGGTCTTTAAAAATATTATCAATAGAGTGTCCAGTGTCTTTATGCGACTGTAATAATGTTGCTGAGAAGGGTATGGGTCCCATTTTTATCCACTTTTCGCCCACCCCAGATTGAATTGAATAACTAAAGAGATAAAAACCTCACGGCCCATTGTCTGTAGCCATCCACTGATCTATATTGAGTAGAGATCGCTGTTTCGAACGAAACTGTTCGCTTGTCCCCAAGTCCTGGATGGCCGGGGCCGGGCCGAGCGAAACGAAACTTGGAGTTTTCTCAAGTTCAATAGAGGGCGCTCCTTCCACTACAGGTTCAAAGTAAAGAGGGCGCTTCGCTGATGACGTGTACTGTATTTCCGCATTTTTGTTGTTGATGAAATCCAGGAAATGGAATGAGCTGAAAGTGAAAGTACCGTAGTGTTGAGCTTCCTACCACTTAGTACCAATACCTGTGTTAATTTATGGTAGGAAATCCTTATGGTAACATAAGTTTGATATTTATAATGGTTTTTGAGTGATAATAATTTCTACGGAAAAGACACTCTCTCACTCGCAGGCAAAAAATGTACTTTGGTCTTTGGGGTTTGTAAAAAATGTATGCAATATGCATGGGGGGGGGGGGGGCTAGCCCTGGTAGGACGTCAGTGTCGCGTTGCCTGCAACGGAGGAGTCCAACCTGTGCTGGGGGGGGGGGGGGGGGGCCTACTAAACTAACGCACGGAAACGGTTTTTGTATTGTATGTGGGGTGGGGGGGGGGGCACCATTCTGTACTGTTTACTGAGTTCTGTCAAGGTTAATTCATGCTCGAGAAACGAAAAGTTTGAGAGTGGCCTTACTTTTTTGGTTCACCCAGTTCAATTCAAGCAAAAAATTAACAGCCGAGCAAGTCAGTGATCCCCATGTTATATATAAGAACTAGAGGGCTCACTGGTGATGCTTCTTGCACAAACACGCGCACCATTCTGCACGCACATGGAATATGAAGCACACGCACGAAGTTTGTGTTTATTGAACGCTGACGCGATCCTGTTTTGTCAACTTACAAAATGGCCGCACAAACACACGCTGACCAATGCCTGTTTGTTCAACTTAGAAAATGGCTGCCTGCGCGCATGCTGGGGCGCGTTTATAAGCCAGTGTGCCCTCTGGTTCTTATAATATATATAACTCTATGGTGATCCCCAAGTTTTGCCATTGCCTGTTTTCCGCTAGACTAGAGCCTTGGCATAGATAGGGGAATTTGAACCTGTCATTCAAGCTTTTTTCAGTGAAATTGTGGGAATTTTTTTATATAAAAAATATACAATGTACATTCATATTAGTAGTTGGGAATGCTTGGGATCTGTTTGTTAAATGGTATATGACGGGTGCGAGCAGTAAATGTCGACGTAGCGGCAGTTGTTGATCGACACAATTACATTAGTGATTACGTGTATAAAAAATGACTAATAGAATGTTGTTTTGGATACATGACGTATAGATGGGTTGCAAAACCCGTCATTGACCGCCATTTTGGATGTATTAACACTGGAAAAGTGTACGTGCTGCGCATGATTCTCAGCCAATGGTAGCTCTTCAAAATGCCGGGTATTGCAATCCATATATTCATGTAGCTGTAAATTGTGTTACAGGGGTTTATGTACTGCTAATCTGTTTGTGACAGCTAACCACATCTGGTGTTTTCAGAGAGTGAAACTGCATCCAGTCACAGTAGTAGTAGTAGGCTTAAGTTAATGTACATCTCTGATTAGAGATAATTGCAGTTAATTCAGTGTTCATAATAATTGCGATAACGTAACCCTCCTCCCGATGGCGGCTGCCGGTTTGGATTTTTAGCACTAGGTTGTTTCAATGGTTGACTTAATTGTTATTGTGAAATTTAATGTTTACAGTCATATTTTATATGAAAGTTTGTGTGTTTTCTATTTTGTTTAAAGGCACCTGGAAATGGAATTGTACATGTACATGTTCCTCAACAATAAAATAAATTTTTTAGTAATTGTTTTTAACAATTATTATGTTAAAAAAAATTAAATACAGTTGTGTGGGGGGTGACTCCGCCTACCCTTGTTGTGAAGTCAATTGAGGAAAACTTTGCCTCCATCGAACATCAAACACACGTACGTGCAAGTACATTCAAGTCCTAGTCGTGAGTATGTACGTTTCGAAAAAGTTTTTTTCTTGCATTTTTCCAGCTATGTCGACCAGGTGTATTGCTGCTGGATGCAGCAAAACAACTAAAGATGGTGTCAGTTTGCCAAGTTGTCCGGTCCGACGTCTTTTCCAGCAGCAAACACTTCGAGCCGTCGTGCTTCGAGAATCCGGAATACACTACACATTTTGACATGTAGATAAAAGTTCTTTTCTAAAACATGACGCCTTCCCCAAAAAAATTCCAGCTAGAGGGGAAGTCGAAGAAGGTACCTGAAAGACGTAACAAACCTATAGAAGCATTTTTTTGGCCTAACGTGAAAAAAATCAGGTATTGTTCAACTTGAGGGTATGTGTTTAGCTTGCGCCAAGCGTCACTTTGTTGTGTTGGCACTGCATCCGATTCATCGCGTCTCGATTGACGTCTCGAACAGCACCCTCTCGGGTCGGTTTTTTTTTAATTGTAAATAACATGGAACTAGTTTTTTTAAACCTTAGTTAATTGTTTATTCATATTCCACTCATCAAAACACATTTTAGTACTAAAGCTTTATTTTGACAAAATACCACTTCCAGGTGACTTTAAATAAGAATTGATTTAATGTAGAGGGTTTCTGTAGACTGATTTTCGATCCACTCAAACTGTTTTATTCATTTTTTTACAGAATTGGATGGTGATCCATAATTGATCTGTCACACAAAAGACCGGGTGTGTTCTTTGTCCTACTGACCCCTCCAGTTTAGCCATCTCATTCAGCAGGTATCCGCAGTGGCCAATGTTCATGTTGTATTTGCCAGTCGTCTTCTATCCCTGTACATGAGAACAAATTGCATATTTCATTATGGCTAAATCAGCGTTTTCCTGTACTCCTGTCCATGTTTTTACGGCAGTTTCATGTGCTGTGATATGTTACTTCACACTGCGAGGACTGGTCAACGATTTGCAGGCCATGCTTCCCACAAGAGAGGTGAAAACACAGCAACAATTAATCGGTGCAACAGGCAACGTACACAAACTCGAGAAAATCCGCACCTTTCACGGAAAGAGATCGGTTGAACCAGCGGGTTCTTACACACCATCATGGAGCCAGAATAAACAGTGTGATCGCTGGATTGTTGTGACGACCATCTTTGAGCCTACAGGAATTATGAAGACCCTGGGAGCGACTTCGGGATGGTGTATGGTGGTGGTGGCTGATAAGAAAGGTCCAGTATCAATGGACATACCCAACATTGTGCATCTGACAGTTGCAGAGCAGAAAAATTGTAGGTACCGCATCTGTCAACTTATCCCTTGGAATCACTTCAGCCGCAAGAATATCGGGTACATGTATGCCATCGAGCATGGAGCAAAAGTGATTTACGACACTGACGATGACAATGGACTACTAGCCGACCTCATGCCCGACTTTGAGGTACACTTTGCTCAACACGTTAAATTGGACAGTTATGTGTGGAATCCATATCCAGAATTCGGGCCCAGCACTCATATATGGCCAAGAGGTTTTCCCCTTAACCGCATAACGGATGACACAACCAAAAGTTTAACATTAGTGGGTGCAGCGAAGGGAGAGGACATCGGAGTGGTGCAGTATTTAGCTCAGCATGATCCTGATGTAGATGCCATTTACCGGATGACCTATGACCTTCCCTATGATTTTAACCTAGAACCCAAGAGGTTTGTTCTACCACCCCGTGTCCTGTCGCCTTACAACGCCCAGACTACCCATCACTCTCAAGACGCTTTCTGGGGAATGCTTCTGCCTATCACTGTACATAGCAGGGTATCTGACATCTGGAGGAGCTACTTCACGCAACGTCTTCTCTGGGACATCGGGAAGAGGTTATCTTTCCACTCTCCAGCCGTTGTGCAGAACCGCAACGCCCACAACTACCTAGCCGACTTCGACAGCGAGATGGATCTCTACTACAAGGCCGATAATCTGGTCAAGTTTCTCCTGGGATGGACCCCGAGTGTGACATTAGCTTCTCTTGAGCAAAGATTGTTCGAGATGCAGATCGACCTTTATGAATATGGATTCATAGAGGCCGGTGATGTAGCTTTAACTGAGGCATGGATCCAAGATCTTCAATCTCTCGGCTACGTCTTCCCTAAAGTTCAAACAAAATGAGTCGAACTAGGACCAGGGCTTGATTTCACAAATCAACAAAATCCATCGTAAGACAAATTTTCAGAATTACCATGGTGATTTGTATTGTGACATCACACTTTACTTAGCAACTACGATTGATTTGCAGTTACGACCAATTTTAGTTTTTTGTGAAATCTGCCCCTGCAGGGCCCAATTTCATAGCGCTGCTTAACGGTAAGCAAATTTTTGTGCCTGTAGTAGCAGAAACATTTACTAAGGTGCAAGCGTATTTTACAGGTTAGCAGAAAAAATAAGGCGACCAGATTGCCAGTTCATCACAGATTTGCATTGTGACGTCACTTAATTTCCTGCAGTAACCACCGGAAGGTGAGAACGCCTTCTTGTATTCTTACGGTTAGCAGCGCTATGAAATGAAAATCGTGCAGTGAGCACGAAATAGTCCGCTAAGCAGCTCTATGAAATTTGGTCAAGAGCTTGATGTCACTGTAAGCACTAAGTTAGTAAGAGTAATCTTAAGATGAAGTGGCAGTATCACCGTAGTGATTTAGATGCATGAGGTACGTCACAATTCTAAACCAAAACGAGGCTATAGGTACAGCCACTGCAAGTGGTGGCAGACGTGCGCTTATAACCTCATTTTGGGTAAGAATTATGACGTCGTGCATGAATATTAAGAGATGGGTATTGTGACATCACACTTTGCTTAGCAAATTAGATTGATACACGGTTAGGATTAATCTGAGCTCTTTGTTAAATCGGCCACAGGAAGTTGATTTAAAGGGTATAATTTTATGTACTTTTTCCTATCAAAAAACACAATGTCCACAGATTTACATTCAACTTACACAGCTTGAAGATTATGATAGTAGAAAGCTTCCCTTGAAATTGTACTTACCGAGGTGCTGTAGTTTTTGAGAAATGAGTAGAAGTAATAATTTTCGTCTCAGTTTTAGCATGTAAAAAAGTATTAACCAGTTAGGCCTATGCTATGGTTTTGGTATAATATAACTGGTTAAGGGGACCAACATTATTTTGTGACTTATTTTACTCATTTCTCAAAAACTACTCAACCTTAGCTAGTAATATTTGAAAGGAAGCTTTCCACTATCATTATCTTCAAACCCTGTAAGTTGAGTGTAAATCTGTGGACATTTTGAAAAAGTACCTGAAGGGTCTGGGTACTTTTTGTAGGACACAAAACACAACTTCCACAGATTTACATTAAACTTACATAGTTTGAAGATAATGCTGGTAGAAAGTTTCCTTTAAAAATGTTACTTACTGATTTGCTGTTGTTTTTGAGAAATGAGTAAAACAAAACACAAAAATTATTTTAGCAAATAAAACCTATTTTCCGAAAATAGGTTTTATTTGCTAAAAATAATGTTTGTGTTTTGTTCGTGCCATTGTTTTAATCATTTCTCAAAAACTACAGCACCTCAGCAAGTATATATATCTTCAAACGGTTTAAGTTTCATGTAAATCTGTGGATATTGTGTTTTGTAAAAAAAGTACCCCAAAGTTGTTGGAAAAACAATTTTACCTAATGGTCGCCAATTTGTATTTTTACTGAGAGTTTATATTAAGACTGGTTTTCCCGAAATTTAAGGTTTTATGTATTTTCTAAATAGCATAGTCAATTTGAAGTTAAAAAAAATTCCGGTGGTGGTTTTTTTTTCGACAATTTGTACGAAAAAAAAGTATTAAAAAAACATCTTTAAAAATATATTATACAGCGAGGAGGAAACAACCTTTGGGAAAAGTGGTCCTTTATAATAGTTAAAGTTTCGACCACAAAGGAGTAAGCCACTGGACACTTGGTAATTACTCAAAATAATTGTTAGCATAAAAACTTTAAAATTAAGAGGATACAATGACTTAGATAATGCACAGGCATGTTCCGAAAAAGCAGGGCTTGTCGAGGTCCAGCCTTACAGACACTGGACACTATTGGTAATTGTCAAAGACCAGCCGTCAATTTCACAAAGCTCTTCCTAACTTTAAAGGCAGTGGACACTATTGGTAATTACTCAAAATAATTATTAGCATAAAACCTTTCTTGGTAATGAGCAATGGAGAGATGATGCTAGTATAAAACCTTGTGAGAAACGGCTCCCTCTGAAGTATGGTAGTTTTTGAAAAAGAAGTTATTTGTCGCTAAAATATTTAAATTGATTTCGAGTCCTCAACTGAGGTCTCGAATTCAGCATCTGAAAGCACACAACTTCTACATTCTAGTGACAAGGGTGTTTTTTCTTCCATTATTATCTCGCAACTTCGAAGACCAATTGAGCCCAAATTCTCACCATGCTTTTTATTGTATGCGTACGTTGAGATACACCAAGCGAGAAGACTGGTCTTTGACAATTACCAAAGATGCCCCATATTCTTAAAAAAATCCACAAAGAACAAAGTAGTTTTCGTGCCCAATTTCATCAAGCTGTTGAGCAGAAATTACTGTGTGACATATTTCTTTGCTAATAAGCAAAAATTTGATTGGTGCACCAGCCACAACAAGACTTGATGAATTGGCTGATAAACTGTTTCTGCTAAGCGGTCCTATTCTGTGCAAAGGAAGTTTTTGTGTTTACAGGCTTTTTGAAATTGGGCACTGGAACCGAGTCAGACCCCTTGGTCACCACGAACACATAATCTGGGTCAATTTTCACATGGCATTTTTTGAAAGATTAAACTAAGAGGGTGGTGGTTTAAACAATAACCGGGGAGCGAAAACCTGGGAGGAGACAAGGGGTCGATTTATTTGCTAGTTATTGTTGTACTTGCCATCTCACTGCCTGCTCTTCTGTCGTGCTTCTATTTGTGTTCAATTTAAAATTTTGTAAATAATAAGAAGCAGAGTATAGTATAAGTATTTCCTGCCTGTCAAGTCAACTGTTTTCTTTTATTCTAGTTATTTGGTTTTGTACCGAATTATATATTTTTGTATTTCTTAATGTCTTTCAGTAATTAACAAAAAAAGTCTTATGCTGTGTATTTCGGTTTTGGTGTTTTGTACTGATATAAATATTTTTGAATTCCTTAATGTCTTTCGGTAATTAACAAACAAAGTATAATGCTGTGTATTTCAAACGCAATGGCTGCGAAGTTTGAATTTATAATAACAACAATGGGTACAAGTAGGGGTGGGAAAGACACAATAATGGGATTATGGGAAAAGCGGTGTTGATAAGGAAATTTTGATTTTAAACATACAAAAACGACAAAGTCTATCCATTAATTCAAAATATTAACCGGTTATTGCAATGTTCTGGTTTGATAATGACAGTCATTAATATTAAACTATTTCTGTACTAAATTTGTTTTTGTGTACAGATCTTTGTTATTGCTTTCCTTTTAAAGGCAGTGGACACTATTGGTAATTACTCAAAATAAATTGTTAGCATAAAAACTTACTTGGTAACAAGCAATGGAGAGCTGTTGATAGTTTAAAAAATTGTGGGAAACGAATCCCTCTGAAGTAACGTATTTTTCGAGAAAGAAGTTATTTTCCACGAATTTGATTTCAAGACCTCGGAATTAGATGTTGAGGTCCCCAAATCAAGCATCTGAAAGTACACAACTTCGTGTGACAAGGGTGTTTTTTCTTTCATTATTATCTCGCAACCTCGACGACCGATTGAGCTCAAATTTCCACAGGTTTGTTATTTTATGCATATGATGAGATACACAAAGTAAAAAGACTGGTCTTTGACAATTACCAATAGTGTCAAGTGTCTTTAAAACCACTTCCCATGAGATTGACCCAGTTCTAAAGGAAGTTTTTGTTGGCAGTGAAAAATGCCTTCCTCTCCACCAAGGTTGTCCAAACTCACGTCGGTGACATTGCAAAAGAAATGTCATTTAGCCTCGAAGTGTGACGTCAGGCCTGATACTATAAGGAGAGGCAACGAAGGCGATTGCCTCCATGCCCCCTGGTTATTGCCTTGGTGCCCTTGAAAAGCTCCGGTGGAAATTCCTCATAGGGTGCCCTTTACTAACTTAAGGAGAAAATGCCTTGGTGCCCTTGCCCTTTCAAAGACGAAACATACGGGCCTGGAATGTTCAAGAGCGGCATCTGAATTATATAACTCTATGGTCCACCCCACGCAATACTCCAAAGCGACTAATTTTCTAATAAAAAGTTAAACCTCTTCGTGTGTTACCGAGTTCTTTCGAATGATTTGGGTTGGAAAAAAATTGACGATAGTAGAATTTGAACCAAAGACCTCGGGTTTATTAAACAAGGCGGTGCTTTTATGCCACTAACAGTAAACTGAGGTATCTAGCCCTTATTTTGTGGGTCTCCCTATTTTGTCAGTAATATTGTGTTCAAAATAAACATTTATCTAGCCTATGTCACTCCATACTGTAGACTTGATTCAAGTCTTAGATCGCGGTTATTCTTCTGCATCTCAGCCACGAAAACGCCCCCACATTATTAGCTATCACGCGCCCTAAAGCTAAATGACGAAGAAAGATCACAAGAGGGCGCTGTTTGTAGCGGCTATCAGGACGACTAAAAAGCCACGATCAAAGGCTTGGAACCAAGTCTATCCATACTGCAGAAGGAAGGCCTCTTCATCACCATTCCACCTTTGATCTTTCTTGTGCTTGTCGCATCCATGTGACGCTTCCAAATTATCTGATGTAGTCCATCCAATGCCTACTTGGTCTGCCTCGTCGTCTCGTGTTTGTTCTTGGGGTCCATTCTTTTTAAAATAAATCTAGTTTGGAGGTTGTGAGCAAAGAATTGACTAGAGTGGGATTCTAACCAACGACCTCTAGAAACGTGCATATAAATAGCATACACAACAATTACCATACAATGTACTTTTCTTTGTTTACACAACGAGTGACCTGTTGTGGTACACATCCTTCCTTGTTGGCCATGGCAGGAAATCACCAAAAAAGAAAGGATATATGATGATCTTTCGAGAGATCTCATTTCATACCAGAGCTGCTTGGTGATTCGTACAGTCCTGAGAAAGGGGATACATGTAGTTAGAATGTTGCGAGTTGTTCTTCTGTGTTTGGTGGTAGCTTTTACTACCGGTAGCTTCTATCCAGCCGATCGGCGTGAGGTAATGAGATCATGCGACTTGAAAATGTCCTTATTGATATCATGTGTTTCTTACAAATAATGTGTTCTTCAAATAGTATGTACATGTGTTTGCATTTGGATTTTGTCTTAACAGTGTCTTAACAGCGGCTCCACTCCTGCTCTCTCACCCTGGCTGGATGCTTCCGGAGCTGGATCCATATCTGTATCCCATGGGATCGTTGGAGTTGGCGATAGGGCAATCTTTATGACTTCCTCGTCCTGCTGTCCAGGGGCATTCTCTTCCGTGCCGATCCCCTCCGACTCGCTACCACCACCTTTTTGGCCGGAAGCAATGGCTCCGATGCTGCAGGCGTTACCACTGCAGGTGAACCAACTGCAGCCGTACTCTCTTCCTCGCTAGGCGCTTTGGACAGGGTGCACGGAATGTGCGGCCGCTTCTCTTTCCTAGCTTCTCCCTCATCACCTGTGCGTTTCCGCTTCCTCTCTGGGGATGAGGTACTGGTCGCCTTCACAACTTTCTTGTCAAGGCTCTTAGCGGTCTGCTCACGCCCATTCTCACCCTCATGGCTGCACCTACTACCAGTCGCCTTCACAACTTTCTTGTCACGGCCTTTAAAACTCTCTCTACGCCTATTGTCGCCTCCGCGGCTACTACTGTGCGTCTCTGTAGGCCTCCTCTCGCTTCTATCCGAGCTGGTACTTTCTCTCTCCCGGGGCTCAAGGGTTTTCACCGATAGCAAACGTCGTTGGGGGTCGCCTTCCACCTCCGGTAGATGCCGTTTGTGGTCTGGCCGTTTGCTGTGGTTCTAGGTGCAATGGTTTGTGTAATTTTCTCCATCCACGCCTTCACCTCACGCTGGCTCTCCAAAAATGACTCTTTCAATTGACGTTGCTCCTCCATCACCTCTGCTAAGGGGTATGATCCGTCAATCTCCACCGTCCTCGCAAATTTGGGACGTCGGCCGCCTCTGTGTTCCTCTATTTTATTGCACCCCTCTGTGTTAAGCGCCGCTCTCACTACCTCGTCGAGTGATGTAGGTCTTGCACGGAAAATTCCTTCCCGAATAGCCTGCTCCTCGACTGCATCAGAGAATTGAGAAGAGACCACGGGCTAGGCGATCCCTTCCTTCCTCGGTTAATTCTGGATAGGCGAGCGCAGTCAGCTTCCGTACGAATTGTCCAAGTCCCTGTAATGTTTCCCTTTGCCCCTGTCGCATATGACGCAACTCCATTAGGTGGTTCTCGGCGAGTTGCCCGGGCCCAAACCTTTTTTCCAAAAAGCTCACCAACTCTTGGTAGGTGACGTGATTTCCACCTCTTGTCAGATTTCCTAACATCTTTACTGCAGTCCCTTGCAAACTTGCTGCAAGAAAAACGTTGGCTCTATTGTCTGTCAGTTGTTTGCCAATCTGCAGGCCTCAAAGTGTTGCTTGTAGTCTCGCCATGGGGTTTTCCCACTGAACCTGTCGGGCACAATACTCGGCCGTCTTGTCACTTCCAACTCTCTGTTTTTCTTTGCTGGCTCAGTCACCTTTTTAACTGTTGCCCTCGCCTGTAGATACGGGTCGCCTCCAGCTGCCGCTATTCTTCCAGCAGAATGTACTGAATCTCTTGGGTGCGTGCTTCTTTTTCGGCATGCTTCTCTCCTTTGTTGCTCCAAGGCCGGCAACTCATCTTCCGCGAGGCAATCCATGAACTTCCTTTCCGACGAAGACATCGTCCATCCCGCCGAAGGATAGGAGTCGGCGGAGGCGCTGGTGTGGAACGCAACCTGGTGCGTGGCCGTGGTGTAGGCGCTAAATACAAACTAGACGCAGGCGTAGACGTTCCCATAGTAGTACTAGCCTCTACTGTGTTACTACACTGGTTAACCATTGACGCATTACTTGACTGGAAACCCGAATCTCTTCTTAACGTCTGCTGCATTTGCAACTTCAGCTCACGCATTTCTGCCTTGATCTTTTCTATTTCATCTCTACCCCCGCTTGAATCATCGGCGCTATTCTGCAGGACTTCCGACAATTCATCTTCGTCAAAGTCAATTGAACTCATAGCTGTGTCCCCTATAGGTGATTGTGCTCCGTGATTGGCGCCTTCTAGGCGTAGGCGTTACTTATGGAATTTCCTGTGGTGTTACACTACGGCGCCTATCCCACTTCTGACAACATTTGTGGCGGTTTTGGCTCTTGCCCTGAACCCGATCAGTCCCAGTCAACATCAGCGGCGGGTCTGGAGTCGTCGGTCCGTTTCGGCGGCAATCTACCACCAGGCCCGCAGTGCAACACCGTAAATATTCCCCACCAGTAATTATAAACACACTCACTCCCAGATGGCGGGAAGATCACAGTAATGACGGGGACAGACACAGTTCAATTCAGAGTGACTTTTACTGGTTTAATTATTGCTCAATTATTATCCAATTTAAACTCGCCTACGTGACAAAATCTACTCCCGAAGTTATTAGGCTGATCGGTAATTATGCTAACTTTCTCTTTAATTAAATGATTCAGAAGATGATTATAATGCAGATTGGAGGTAACTGATTGTGAACGCTTGATTTAACTATTGACTCACCACTCTAAAGCGCGAGGCTTCTCCCTTGAGTTTCGGCACAACTCTCTCTTCAATTACATATAGGTCCGGCTCTTACGAACGCAGCACGGGGAAGGACGACCCACGCCCGCTCCGTCCTTATATACTCAACACGCGCTAGGCTGGTACCCTCCAACAAACCGTAACCTAACCCGTTACGTGAAAGCTAGGTACTAGCCAGGGTACGTTGCCTAGCGACCTAAACCTACGGCCAATCACCATCAACATACGCTGCATTGCGTTACATTACCAATAAGTGTCCATTGCTTTTATAAAGGGTCTTTTTCTTTGCATTGATTCATTTCAGGCTCTTCCCGGGTTCCGTGTATTATTCAACAAGAAAAGTAAGTACCTCTGCACGTATGTAATTGCTTTTATGGTTCATGAAGAACTGAAATCTTCTTTGAATGCATGAATGGGTTGGTTAGATTGTGAATATTCTACCTTTGCATTGGTTTAGAGCGAGACACATGACTCTAAAATCTTTGGTTTTATAATTGGCGCTCTATAATCTTTGGTTTTACTAGACGGCTGCCGTATGACAGTGCATCGTTTGCCGTGTGATAGTGCGTAGTTTGCCGTGTGATAGTGCGGTAACCATACGTCTTTCACAAATGTTATACTATCAACCTCTCCCCATTACTCGTAATCAAGAAAGGTTTTATGATGATAATTATTTTGAGTAATTACCAATAGTGTCCACTGCCTTAACGTCTCCTACGAAAACAAAACCTTCAAATGTACTTTTGTTTTCTTTCCAGTCAAATCGGGACAACTATCAATAATTGGAAAGCCGACTGCACAAAGTACGACACATAATGAAAACTATACTTCAGATAAAGCTGTAGATGGAAGTCAAGGCACATACCTCTACCCCAACAATGTCTGCTCACATACAGGTCAGTTTTAAAACAAGAACTTTAAAAAGCATGGCAGGATTTTTTTCAGAACTACTTTTTTTCAGAACTACTGATTTTTTTAAATCTACTCCTCGGTAGTAGAAAACTTAACAAGACACTTCTTTAAAGAACAAACTCAACCTCAAGTAGATAACACACTTGGTGTTACCACAAACCAAATCATAAGAACCTTAATCATTCTGTCGAATAGATTCTGGAACCAATTTTCAAAGTCCATGTACAGTTTTTGTTGTTTTCATTTCTTTTCTAGGTGAAGAGGATCATCCTTGGTGGAGAGTGGATCTTGCGGAAGAGCATTGTATCAGCAAAGTGACCATTCTTAACCGTGGAGATTGTTGCAGTAAGTGTTTTAAAGCTCCTACCTACATTTTCTGTGTTCTTGGTGACCTGTTTTTATGACCATTATTGGCAAATCAATCATCATCTCTGGTTTTTCATTACGTAAATATTGCAACGTCGACTCGAGCGGTCTTAAAGTCTTCGCTGCAGCTAAACAATAATAATAACCGACACAATAAAGAAAATAACTGGTGTGAAGCAATATGTCTCCGTTACTGATAATGGTTTATTCTGTTTCCTTATTCTCTCTTGTCGATTAACTTCTTTTAATGATTCTCTTTAATTCCTTCTCTTTATTTAACAATAATCAAGCCCTGGGTTCGCAATTTCTGACCTGTTCTCTGAATCTGTTCTTTCCTCCAAGCCCGCCAAATCACAACTGAAAACGCAGCCTAGAAATACCCACTGCTGCGGCCTGTGGTCAGCACATGTTGTCCATGTTATCCCCACGCGGGGATCACGCGTCGTGCACACACAGTGTATGTGCCCGGCACCGCGGCGATGGCTCTGGAACTAGGTCAGCAATTGCGCCCCCATGCGACTGTTTCGCCACAATATTTGACATCAAACTTGAGTTTTTTTCTGTATGGAACAGGTGACCGTTTGACGAATGCAGTTGTCCGTGCCGGTTTGAATGATGACGTCATCACCAATCACCAATGTGGTTCAGCAGTAACAGCTGATCAAGCTCAACCATTGGGTGGGACCATCGAGTTCACCTGTGAGTCACCGTTGAGGGCGCGGTACATCAGTGTTGATATCCCCACTGGAGGTTACCTGCAACTTTGTGAAGTGACGGTCTTTGAACTTCCGCTGGAGAGTTGCCTTCCACCGGCAAGTAGGTCACAAAATAGAAGCTTAATGATTGACAGATGTTTTGGTTAAGTCTCCTACGAAAAAAAAAACACCCTTAAAATGTACCTTTGTTTTCTTTCCAGTCCAATCAGGACAACTATCAATCATTGGAAAGCCGACTGCACAAAGTACAACATTCATTGAAAACTATACTTCAGATAAAGCTGTAGATGGAAGTCCAGGCACATACCTCTACCCCAACAATGTCTGCTCACATACAGGTCAGTTTTAAAACAAGAACTTTAAAAAGCAATGCAGGATTTTTTTTCAGAACCGAGAAGACTCCCGAACAATCCGATAAATCTACTCCTCGGTAGTAGAAAACTTAGCAAGACACTTCTCTAAAGAACAAACTCAACCTCAAGTAAATAACACACTTGGTGTTACCGCAAACCAAATCATAAGAACTTTAATCGTTCTGTCGAATAGATTCTGGAACCAATTTTCAAAGTCCATGTACAGTTTTTGTTGTTTTCATTTCTTTTCTAGGTGAAGAGGATCATCCTTGGTGGAGAGTGGATCTTGCGGAAGAGCATTGTATCAGCAAAGTGACCATTCTTAACCGTGGAGATTGTTGCAGTAAGTGTTTTAAAGCTCCTACCTACATTTTCTGTGTTCTTGGTGACCTGTTTTTATGACCATTATTGGCAAATCAATCATCATCTCTGGTTTTTCATTACGTAAATATTGCAACGTCGACTCGAGCGGTCTTAAAGTCTTCGCTGCAGCTAAACAATAATAATAACCGACACAATAAAGAAAATAACTGGTGTGAAGCAATATGTCTCCGTTACTGATAATGGTTTATTCTGTTTCCTTATTCTCTCTTGTCGATTAACTTCTTTTAATGATTCTCTTTAATTCCTTCTCTTTATTTAACAATAATCAAGCCCTGGGTTCGCAATTACTGACCTGTTCTCTGAATCTGTTCTTTCCTCCAAGCCCGCCAAATCACAACTGAAAACGCAGCCTAGAAATACCCACTGCTGCGGCCTGTGGTCAGCACATGTTGTCCATGTTATCCCCACGCGGGGATCACGCGTCGTGCACACACAGTGTATGTGCCCGGCACCGCGGCGATGGCTCTGGAACTAGGTCAGCAATTGCGCCCCCATGCGACTGTTTCGCCACAATATTTGACATCAAACTTGAGTTTTTTTCTGTATGGAACAGGTGACCGTTTGACGAATGCAGTTGTCCGTGCCGGTTTGAATGATGACGTCATCACCAATCACCAATGTGGTTCAGCAGTAACAGCTGATCAAGCTCAACCATTGGGTGGGACCATCGAGTTCACCTGTGAGTCACCGTTGAGGGCGCGGTACATCAGTGTTGATATCCCCACTGGAGGTTACCTGCAACTTTGTGAAGTGACGGTCTTTGAACTTCCGCTGGAGAGTTGCCTTCCACCGGCAAGTAGGTCACAAAATAGAAGCTTAATGATTGACAGATGTTTTGGTTAAGTCTCCTACGAAAAAAAAAACACCCTTAAAATGTACCTTTGTTTTCTTTCCAGTGCAATCAGGACAACTATCAATCATTGGAAAGCCGACTGCACAAAGTACAACATTCATTGAAAACTATACTTCAGATAAAGCTGTAGATGGAAGTCCAGGCACATACCTCTACCCCAACAATGTCTGCTCACATACAGGTCAGTTTTAAAACAAGAACTTTAAAAAGCAATGCAGGATTTTTTTTCAGAACCGAGAAGACTCCCGAACAATCCGATAAATCTACTCCTCGGTAGTAGAAAACTTAGCAAGACACTTCTCTAAAGAACAAACTCAACCTCAAGTAAATAACACACTTGGTGTTACCGCAAACCAAATCATAAGAACTTTAATCGTTCTGTCGAATAGATTCTGGAACCAATTTTCAAAGTCCACGTACAGTTTTTGTTGTTTTCATTTCTTTTCTAGGTGAAGAGGCTCATCCTTGGTGGAGAGTGGATCTTGAGGAAGAGCATTGTATCAGCAAAGTGACCATTCTTAACCGTGGAGATTGTTGCAGTAAGTGTTTTAAAGCTCCTACATACATTTTCTGTGTTCTTGGTGACCTGTTTTTATGACCATTATTGGCAAATCAATCATCATCTCTGGTTTTTCATTACGTAAATATTTGACTTCAAACTTCAGTTTTTTCTGTATGGAACAGGTGACCGTTTGACGAATGCAGTTGTCCGTGCCGGCATGAATGATGACGTCATCACCAATCACCAATGTGGTTCAGCAGTAACAGCTGATCAAGCTCAACCATTGGGTGGGACCATCGAGTTCGCCTGTGAGTCACCGTTGAGGGCGCGGTACACCAGTGTTGATATCCCCACTGGAGGTTACCTGCAACTTTGTGAAGTGACGGTCTTTGAACTTCCGCTGGAGAGTTGCCTTCCACCGGCAAGTAGGTCACAAAAAATAGAAGCTTAATGATTGACAGATGTTTTGGTTAAGTCTCCTACGAAAAAAAAGCACCCTTAAAATGTACCTTTGTTTTCTTTCCAGTCCAATCAGGACAACTATCAATCATTGGAAAGCCGACTGCACAAAGTACAACATTCATTGAAAACTATACTTCAGATAAAGCTGTAGATGGAAGTCCAGGCACATACCTCTACCCCAACAATGTCTGCTCACATACAGGTCAGTTTTAAAACAAGAACTTTAAAAAGCAATGCAGGATTTTTTTTCAGAACCGAGAAGACTCCCGAACAATCCGATGAATCTACTCCTCGGTAGTAGAAAACTTAGCAAGACACTTCTCTAAAGAACAAACTCAACCTCAAGTAAATAACACACTTGGTGTTACCGCAAACCAAATCATAAGAACTTTAATCGTTCTGTCGAATAGATTCTGGAACCAATTTTCAAAGTCCACGTACAGTTTTTGTTGTTTTCATTTCTTTTCTAGGTGAAGAGGATCATCCTTGGTGGAGAGTGGATCTTGAGGAAGAGCATTGTATCAGCAAAGTGACCATTCTTAACCGTGGAGATTGTTGCAGTAAGTGTTTTAAAGCTCCTACCTACATTTTCTGTGTTCTTGGTGACCTGTTTTTATGACCATTATTGGCAAATCAATCATCATCTCTGGTTTTTCATTACGTAAATATTTGACTTCAAACTTCAGTTTTTTCTGTATGGAACAGGTGACCGTTTGACGAATGCAGTTGTCCGTGCCGGCATGAATGATGACGTCATCACCAATCACCAATGTGGTTCAGCAGTAACAGCTGATCAAGCTCTACCATTGGGTGGGACCATTGAGTTCGCCTGTGAGTCACCGTTGAGGGCGCGGTACACCAGTGTTGATATCCCCACTGGAGGTTACCTGCAACTTTGTGAAGTGACGGTCTTTGAACTTCCGCTGGAGAGTTGCCTTCCACCGGCAAGTAGGTCACAAAAAATAGAAGCTTAATGATTGACAGATGTTTTGGTTAAAGACAGTGGACACAATTGGTAATTGTCAAAGACCAGTCTTCTCACTTGGTGTATCTCAACATAGGCATAAAATAACAAACCTGTGAAAACTTGAGCTCAATCGGTCGTCGAGTTTGCGAGATAATAATGAAAACAAAAACACCCTTGTCACACGAAGTTGTGTGCTTTCTGATGCTTGATTTCGAGACCTCAAATTCTCCCCTTGAGGTCTCGAAATCAAATTCGTGAAAAATGACTTCTTTCACCAAAAACTACGTCACTTCAGAGGGAGCTGTTTCTCACAACGTTTTATACTATCAACCTCTCCCCATTACTCGTAATCAAGAAAGGTTTTATGATGATAATTATTTTGAGTAATTACCAATAGTGTCCACTGCCTTTAAGTCTCCTACGAAAACAAAACCTTAAAATGTACTTTTGTTTTCTTTCCAGTCAAATCGGGACAACTATCAATCATTGGAAAGCCGACTGCACAAAGTACAACATTCATTGAAAACTATACTTCAGATAAAGCTGTAGATGGAAGTCCAGGCACATTCCTTTACCCCAACAATGTCTGCTCACATACAGGTCAGTTTTAAAACAAGAACTTTAAAAAGCAAGGCATGATTTTTTTTCAGAACCGAGAAGACTCCCGAACAATCCGATAAATCTACTCCTCGGTAGTAGAAAACTTAGCAAGACACTTCTCTAAAGAACAAACTCAACCTCAAGTAAATAACACACTTGGTGTTACCGCAAACCAAATCATAAGAACTTTAATCATTCTGTCGAATAGATTCTGGAACCAATTTTCAAAGTCCACGTACAGTTTTTGTTGTTTTCATTTCTTTTCTAGGTGAAGAGGCTCATCCTTGGTGGAGAGTGGATCTTGAGGAAGAGCATTGTATCAGCAAAGTGACCATTCTTAACCGTGGAGATTGTTGCAGTAAGTGTTTTAAAGCTCCTACCTACATTTTCTGTGTTCTTGGTGACCTGTTTTTATGACCATTATTGGCAAATCAATCATCATCTCTGGTTTTTCATTACGTAAATATTTGACTTCAAACTTCAGTTTTTTCTGTATGGAACAGGTGACCGTTTGACGAATGCAGTTGTCCGTGCCGGTTTGAATGATGATGTCATCACCAATCACCAATGTGGTTCAGCAGTAACAGCTGATCAAGCTCAACCATTGGGTGGGACCATCGAGTTCACCTGTGAGTCACCGTTGAGGGCGCGGTACATCAGTGTTGATATTCCCACTGGAGGTTATCTGCAACTTTGTGAAGTGACGGTCTTTGAACTTCCGCTGGAGAGTTGCCTTCCACCGCCAAGTAGGTCACAAAAAATAGAAGCTTAATGATTGACAGATGTTTTGGTTAAGTCTCCTACGAAAAAAAAACACCCTTAAAATTTAGCTTTGTTTTCTTTCCAGTCCAATCAGGAAATATGCTTTAGGATGCTTGCTACATGAACCAGAAACACCAGGCCCAATTTCTCTGCTCACGAGTTAGCGGCGATTGTTGACTTCTGCGCGTGCGTACCCCACGTAGGCATTCTACGCTTACATACAAGGATAGCGCAGAAATTCGGCGCTTGCACGTAAGCGGGGAATCGTGATCGTAAGGGCAGAATTCGGCGGTAAGCAGAGCCATGTAATTAGGCCCAGGATATCCCTTGCTCCTCCACAAGAAGCATTCGGGACATGGCAGATCATGTCCACTGCAATTGGTAGAGCACGTTAAAGAACACAGATCACTTTTATTTGGTGGAAAATAAGGGTTAACCCGGTATTTCTGTTTCATATATATAATGCTATAGCAAACTATGGGTGGGACCATTGAGTTCACCTGTGGTTCACTGTTGAGGGCACGATTCTTCCTGCAACTTTGTGAAGTCACAGTCGCTGAGCTGCCACTGGAGAAATGCCTTCCACCTGCAAGTAGGTCACTAGCCTTTAATCAAAGGCGCACGCGGCACCCCCAGATGTCAAGCACGACCCAAGATTAGATATCACGCCCGAAAAAAGACAAGCGCGAGCGGTGAAGGAGCCCGCGACGCCGCTCGCTGCGTCATCGGGCGGTGCCGCCGCCACCGCATGCGCATAATTTATTAAAGGCTAGTAGTGACGTGCCTAAATTTAAACTGAACGATTGACAGATGTTTTGACCAAGTTTCCAACACAACCGCCCACAGGACTGTCAAACACCCTTAAAATTTACAATTTTTTTCTTTCCAGTCCAATCAGGACAACTATCAATCGTTGGAAAGCCGACTGCACAAAGTACGACACATAATGAAAACTATACTTCAGATAAAGCTGTAGATGGAAGTCAAGGCACATACCTCTACCCCAACAATGTCTGCTCACATACAGGTCAGTTTTTAAAACAAGAACTTTAAAAAGCAAGGCAGGATTTTTTTTCAGAACCGAGAAGACTCCCGAACAATCCGATAAATCTACTCCTCGGTAGTAGAAAACTTAGCAAGACACTTCTCTAAAGAACAAACTCAACCTCAAGTAGATAACACACTAAGTGTTAACGCAAACCAAATCATAAGAACTTTAATCGTTCTGTCGAATAGATTCTGGAACCAATTTTCAAAGTCCACGTACAGTTTTTGTTGTTTTCATTTCTTTTCTAGGTGAAGAGGCTCATCCTTGGTGGAGAGTGGATCTTGAGGAAGAGCATTGTATCAGCAAAGTGACCATTCTTAACCGTGGAGATTGTTGCAGTAAGTGTTTTAAAGCTCCCACCTACATTTTCTGTGTTCTTTGTGACCTGTTTTTATGACCATTTTTGGCAAATCAATCATCATCTCTGGTTTTTCATTACGTAAATATTTGACTTCAAACTTGAGTTTTTTTCTGTATGGAACAGGTGACCGTTTGACGAATGCAGTTGTCCGTGCCGGTTTGAATGATGACGTCATCACCAATCACCAATGTGGTTCAGCAGTAACAGCTGATCAAGCTCAACCATTGGGTGGGACCATCGAGTTCGCCTGTGAGTCACCGTTGAGGGCGCGGTACATCAGTGTTGATATCCCCACTGGAGGTTACCTGCAACTTTGTGAAGTGACGGTCTTTGAACTTCCGCTGGAGAGTTGCCTTCCACCGGCAAGTAGGTCACAAAATAGAAGCTTAATGATTGAAAGATGTTTTGGTTAAGTCTCCTACGAAAAAAAAGCACCCTTAAAATTTACCTTTGTTTTCATTCCAGTCCAATCAGGAAAAACGCTATAAGATGCTTGCTACATGAACCCGAAACACCAGGGCCCAATTTCTCTGCTCACGAGTTAGCGGCGATTGTTGACTTCTGCGCGTGCGTACCCCACGTAGGCATTCTACGCTTACATACAAGGCTAGCGCAGAAATTCGGCGCTTGCACGTAAGCGGGGAATTGTGATCGTAAGGGCAGAATTCGGCGGTAAGCAGAGCCATGTAATTAGGCCCAGGATATCCCTTGCTCCTCCACAAGAAGCATTCGGGACATGGCAGATCATGTCCACTGCAATTGGTAGTGCACGTTAAAGAACACAGATCACTTTTATTTGGTGGAAAATAAGGGTTAACCCGGTATTTCTGTTTCATATATATAATGCTATAGCAAACTATGGGCGGGACCATTGAGTTCACCTGTGGTTCACTGTTGAGGGCACGATTCTTCCTGCAACTTTGTGAAGTCACAGTCGCTGAGCTGCCACTGGAGAAATGCCTTCCACCTGCAAGTAGGTCACTAGCCTTTAATCAAAGGCGCACGCGGGCACCCCCAGATGTCAAGCACGAACCAAGATTAGATATCACGCACGAAAAAAGACAAGCGCGAGCGGTGAAGGAGCCCGCGACGCCGCTCGCTGCGTCATCGGGCGGTGCCGCCGCCACCGCGTGCGCATAATTTATTAAAGGCTAGTAGGTGACGTGCCTAAATTTAAACTGAATGATTGACAGATGTTTTGACCAAGTTTCCAACACAACCGCCCACAGGACTGTCAAACACCCTTAAAATTTACAATTTTTTTCTTTCCAGTCCAATCAGGACAACTATCAATCGTTGGAAAGCCGACTGCACAAAGTACGACACATAATGAAAACTATACTTCAGATAAAGCTGTAGATGGAAGTCAAGGCACATACCTCTACCCCAACAATGTCTGCTCACATACAGGTCAGTTTTAAAACAAGAACTTTAAAAAGCAATGCAGGAATTTTTTTTCAGAACCGAGAAGACTCCCGAACAATCCGATAAATCTACTCCTCGGTAGTAGAAAACTTAGCAAGACACTTCTCTAAAGAACAAACTCAACCTCAAGTAAATAACACACTTGGTGTTAACGCAAACCAAATCATAAGAACTTTAATCATTCTGTAGAATAGATTCTGGAACCAATTTTCAAAGTCCACGTACATTTGTTGTTGTTTTCATTTCTTTTCTAGGTGAAGAGGCTCATCCTTGGTGGAGAGTGGATCTTGAGGAAGAGCATTGTATCAGCAAAGTGACCATTCTTAACCGTGGAGATTGTTGCAGTAAGTGTTTTAAAGCTCCCACCTACATTTTCTGTGTTCTTTGTGACCTGTTTTTATGACCATTTTTGGCAAATAAATCATCATCTCTGGTTTTTCATTACGTAAATATTTGACTTCAAACTTGAGTTTTTTTCTGTATGGAACAGGTGACCGTTTGACGAATGCAGTTGTCCGTGCCGGTTTGAATGATGACGTCATCACCAATCACCAATGTGGTTCAGCAGTAACAGCTGATCAAGCTCAACCATTGGGTGGGACCATCGAGTTCGCCTGTGAGTCACCGTTGAGGGCCGCAGTACATCAGTGTTGATATCCCCACTGGAGGTTACCTGCAACTTTGTGAAGTGACGGTCTTTGAACTTCCGCTGGAGAGTTGCCTTCCACCGGCAAGTAGGTCACAAAAACAGAAGCTTAACGATTGACAGATGTTTTGGTTAAGTCTCACTACGAAAAAAAAGCACCCTTAAAATGTAACTTTGTTTTTCTTTCCATCCAATCAGGACATAGCTATAGGATGCGTTCTAACGATAACCAGAAACACCAGGGCCCAATTTCTCTGCTCACTTGGTGTATCTCAACATAGGCAAAAATAACAAACCTGTGAAAACTTGAGCTCAATTGGTCGTCGAAGTTGCGAGATAATAATGAAAACAAAAACACCCTTGTCACCTGAAGTTGTGTGGTTTCTGATGCTTGATTTCGAGACCTCAAATTCTAAACTTGAGGTCTCGAAATCAAACTCGTGAAAAATGACTTCTTTCACAAAAACTACGTCACTTCAGAGGGAGCTGTTTCTCACAATGTTTTATACTATCAACCTCTCCCCATTACTCGTAATCAAGAAAGTTTTATGACGATAATTATTTTGAGTAATTACCAATAGTGTCCACTGCCTTTAAGTCTCCTAAAAAAACACACCTTATTTTGTACTTTTGTTTTCTTTCCAGTCAAATCAGGACAACTATCAATCATTGGAAAGCCGACTGCACAAAGTACAACCATTGAAATCTATACTTCAGATAAAGCTGTAGATGGAAGTCAAGGCACATACCTCTACCCCAACAATGTCTGCTCACATACAGGTCAGTTTTAAAACAAGAACTTTAAAAAGCAATGCAGGATTTTTTTTCAGAACCGAGAAGACTCCCGAACAATCCGATAAATCTACTCCTCGGTAGTAAAAAACTTAGCAAGACACTTCTCAAAAGAACAAACTCAACCTCAAGTAAATAACACACTTGGTGTTAACGCAAACCAAATCATAAGAACTTTAATCATTCTGTAGAATAGATTCTGGAACCAATTTCAAAGTCCACGTACATTTTTGTTGTTTTCATTTCTTTTCTAGGTGAAGAGGATCATCCTTGGTGAGAGTGGATCTTGAGGAAGAGCATTGTATCAGCAAAGTGACATTCTTAACCGTGAGATTGTTGCAGTAATGTGTTTAAAGCTCCCTACCTACATTTTCTGTGTTCTTGGTGAACCTGTTTGTATACCATTATTGGCAAGTCAATCATCATCTCTTGTGTTTTCATTGACGTAAATATTTGACTTCAAACTTGATTTTTTTTCTGTATGGAACAGGTGACCGTTTGACTGAATGCAGTTGTCCGTGCCGGTTTGAATGATGACGTCATCACCAATCACCAATGTGGTTCAGCAGTAACAGCTGATCAAGCTCAACCATTGGGTGGGACCATCGAGTTCGCCTGTGAGTCACCGTTGAGGGCGCGTACATCAGTGTTGATATCCCACTGGAGGTATCTGCAACTTTGTGAAGTGACGGTCTTTGAACTTCCGCTGGAGAGTTGCCTTCCACCGGCAAGTAGGTCACAAAATAGAAGCTTAATGATTGAAAGATGTTTTGGTTAAGTCTCCTACGAAAAAAAGCACCCTTGAAACTTAAAATTTACCTTTGTTTTCATTCCAGTCCAATCAGAAAAACGCTATAAGATGCTTGCTACATGAACCCGAAACACCAGGGCCCCAATTTCTCTGCTCACGAGTTCCGGCGATTGTTGACTTCTGCGCGTGCGTACCCCACGTAGCATTCTACGCTTACATACAAGGCTAGCGCAGAAATTCGGCGCTTGCACGTAAGCGGGAATTGTGATCGTAAGGGCAGAATTCGGCGGTAAGCAGAGCCATGTAATTAGGCCCAGGATATCCCTTGCTCCTCCACAAGAAGCATTCGGGACATGGCAGATCATGTCCACTGCAATGGTAGTGCACGTTAAAGAACACAGATCACTTTATTGGTGGAAAAATAGTGTTAACCCGGTATTTCGTTTCATATATATAATGCTATAGCAAACTATGGGCGGGACCATTGAGTTCACCTGTGTTCACTGTTGAGGGCACGATTCCTTCCTGCAACTTGTGAAGTCACAGTCGCTGAGCTGCCACTGGAGAAATGCCTTCCCACCTTCAAGTAGGTCACTAGCCTTTAATCAAAGGCGCACGCGGGCACCCCCAGATGTCAAGCACGACCAAGATTAGTATCACGCACGAAAAAAGACAAGCGCGAGCGGTGAAGGAGCCCGCGACGCCGCTCGCTGCGTCATCGGGCGGTGCCGCCGCCACCGCGTGCGCATAATTTATTAAGGCTAGTAGGTGACGTGCCTAAATTTAAACTGAATGATTGACAGATGTTTTGACCAAGTTTCCAACACAAACCGCCCACAGGACTGTCAAAACCCCTTAAAATTTACAATTTTTTTCTTTCCAGTCCAATCAGGACAACTATCAATCGTTGGAAAGCCGACTGCACAAAGTACGACACATAATGAAAACTATACTTCAGATAAAGCTGTAGATGGAAGTCAAGGCACATACCTCTACCCCAACAATGTCTGCTCACATACAGGTCAGTTTTAAAACAAGAACTTTAAAAAGCAATGCAGGAATTTTTTTTCAGAACCGAGAAGACTCCCGAACAATCCGATAAATCTACTCCTCGGTAGTAGAAAACTTAGCAAGACACTTCTCTAAAGAACAAACTCAACCTCAAGTAAATAACACACTTGGTGTTAACGCAAACCAATCATAAGAACTTTAATCATTCTGTAGAATAGATTCTGGAACCAATTTTCAAAGTCCACGTACATTTGTTGTTGTTTTCATTTCTTTTCTAGGTGAAGAGGCTCATCCTTGGTGGAGAGTGGATCTTGAGGAAGAGCATTGTATCAGCAAAGTGACCATTCTTAACCGTGGAGATTGTTGCAGTAAGTGTTTTAAAGCTCCCACCTACATTTTCTGTGTTCTTTGTGACCTGTTTTTATGACCATTTTTGGCAAATAAATCATCATCTCTGGTTTTTCATTACGTAAATATTTGACTTCAAACTTGAGTTTTTTTCTGTATGGAACAGGTGACCGTTTGACGAATGCAGTTGTCCGTGCCGGTTTGAATGATGACGTCATCACCAATCACCAATGTGGTTCAGCAGTAACAGCTGATCAAGCTCAACCATTGGGTGGGACCATCGAGTTCGCCTGTGAGTCACCGTTGAGGGCGCAGTACATCAGTGTTGATATCCCCACTGGAGGTTACCTGCAACTTTGTGAAGTGACGGTCTTTGAACTTCCGCTGGAGAGTTGCCTTCCACCGGCAAGTAGGTCACAAAAACAGAAGCTTAACGATTGACAGATGTTTTGGTTAAGTCTCCTACGACAAAAAAAAGCACCCTTAAAATGTACCTTTGTTTTCTTTCCAGTCCAATCAGGAAATATGCTATAAGATGCTTGCTACATGAACCAGAAACACCAGGGCCCAATTTCTCTGCTCACGAGTTAGCGGCGATTGTTGACTTCTGCGCGTGCGTACCCCACGTAGGCATTCTACGCTTACATACAAGGCTAGCGCAGAAATTCTGCACTTGCACGTAAGCGGGGAATCGTGATCGTAAGGGCAGAATTCGGCGGTAAGCAGAGCCATGTAATTAGGCCCAGGATATCCCTTGCTCCTCCACAAGAAGCATTCGGGGACATGGCAGATCATGTCCACTGCAATTGGTAGTGCACGTTAAAGAACACAGATCACTTTTATTTGGTGGAAAATAAGGGTTAACCCGGTATTTCTGTTTCATATATATAATGCTATAGCAAACTATGGGTGGGACCATTGAGTTCACCTGTGGTTCACTGTTGAGGGCACGATTCTTCCTGCAACTTTGTGAAGTCACAGTCGCTGAGCTGCCACTGGAGAAATGCCTTCCACCTGCAAGTAGGTCACTAGCCTTTAATCAAAGGCGCACGCGGGCACCCCCAGATGTCAAGCACGACCCAAGATTAGATATCACGCACGAAAAAAGACAAGCGCGAGCGGTGAAGGAGCCCGCGACGCCGCTCGCTGCGTCATCGGGCGGTGCCGCCGCCACCGCGTGCGCATAATTTATTAAAGGCTAGTAGGTGACGTGCCTAAATTTAAACTGAATGATTGACAGATGTTTTGACCAAGTTTCCAACACAACCGCCCACAGGACTGTCAAACACCCTTAAAATTTACAATTTTGTTCTTTCCAGTCCAATCAGGACAACTATCAATCGTTGGAAAGCCGACTGCACAAAGTACGACACATAATGAAAACTATACTTCAGATAAAGCTGTAGATGGAAGTCAAGGCACATACCTCTACCCCAACAATGTCTGCTCACATACAGGTCAGTTTTAAAACAAGAACTTTAAAAAAGCAATGCAGGAATTTGTTTTTCAGAACCGAGAAGACTCCCGAACAATCCGATAATCTACTCCTCGGTAGTAGAAAACTTAGCAAGACACTTCTCAAAAGAACAAACTCAACCTCAAGTAAATAACACACTTGGTGTTAACGCAAACCAAATCATAAGAACTTTAATCATTCTGTAGAATAGATTCTGGAACAATTTTCAAAGTCCACGTACAGTTTTTGTTGTTTTCATTTCTTTTCTAGGTGAAGAGGATCATCCTTGGTGGAGAGTGGATCTTGAGGAAGAGCATTGTATCAGCAAAGTGACCATTCTTAACCGTGGAGATTGTTGCAGTAAGTGTTTTAAAGCTCCTACCTACATTTTCTGTGTTCTTGGTGACCTGTTTGTATGACCATTATTGGCAAGTCAATCATCATCTCTTGTTTTCATTACGTAAATATTTGACTTCAAAACTTGAGTTTTTTCTGTATGGGAACAGGTGACCGTTTTGAACGAATGCAGTTGTCCGTGCCGGCATTGAAATGATGACGTCATCACCAATCACCAAGTGTGGTTCAGCAGTAACAGCTGATCAAGCTCTAACCAGTGGGTGGGACCATCGAGTTCGCCTGTGAGTCACCGTTGAGGGCGCGGTAACATCAGTGTTGATATCCCCACTGGAGGTTACCTGCAACTTTGTGAAGTGACGGTCTTTGAACTTCCGCTTGGAGATTGCCTTCATCCCCGGCAAGTAGGTCACAAAAAATAGAAGCTTAATGATTGACAGAATGTTTTGGTTAAAGACAGTGGACACAATTGGTAATTGTCCAAAGACCAGTCTTACTCACTTGGTGTATCTCAACATAGGCATAAAATACTAAACCTGTGAAACTTGAGCTCAATCGGTCGTGTCGAGTTTGCGAGATAATAATGAAAACAAAAACACCCTTGTCACACGAAGTTGTGTGCTTTCTGATGCTTGATTTCGAGACCTCAAATTCTAAACTTGAGGTCTCGAAATCAAATTCGTGAAAAATGACTTCTTTCACCAAAAACTACGTCACTTCAGAGGGAGCTGTTTCTCACAACGTTTTATACTATCAACCTCTCCCCATTACTCGTAATCAAGAAAGGTTTTATGATGATAATTATTTTGAGTAATTACCAATAGTGTCCACTGCCTTTAAGTCTCCTACGAAAACAAAACCTTAAAATGTACTTTTGTTTTCTTTCCAGTCAAATCGGGACGACTATCAATCATTGGAAAGCCGAGTGCACAAAGTACAACATTCATTGAAAACTATACTTCAGATAAAGCTGTAGATGGAAGTCCAGGCACATTCCTTTACCCCAACAATGTCTGCTCACATACAGGTCAGTTTTAAAACAAGAACTTTAAAAAGCAAGGCATGATTTTTTTTCAGAACCGAGAAGACTCCCGAACAATCCGATAAATCTACTCCTCGGTAGTAGAAAACTAAGCAAGACACTTCTCTAAAGAACAAACTCAACCTCAAGTAGATAACACACTTGGTGTTACCGCAAACCAAGTCGTAAGAACTTTAATCATTCTGTCGAATAGATTCTGGAACCAATTTTCAAAGTCCACGTACAGTTTTTGTTGTTTTCATTTCTTTTCTAGGTGAAGAGGATCATCCTTGGTGGAGAGTGGATCTTGAGGAAGAGCATTGTATCAGCAAAGTGACCATTCTTAACCGTGGAGATTGTTGCAGTAAGTGTTTTAAAGCTCCTACCTACATTTTCTGTGTTCTTGGTGACCTGTTTTTATGACCATTATTGGCAAATCAATCATCATCTCTGGTTTTTGACTTCAAACTTGAGTTTTTTCTGTATGGAACAGGTGACCGTTTGACGAATGCAGTTGTCCGTGCCGGTTTGAATGATGACGTCATCACCAATCACCAATGTGGTTCAGCAGTAACAGCTGATCAAGCTCAACCATTGGGTGGGACCATCGAGTTCGCCTGTGAGTCACCGTTGAGGGCGCGGTACATCAGTGTTGATATCCCCACTGGAGGTTACCTGCAACTTTGTGAAGTGACGGTCTTTGAACTTCCGCTGGAGAGTTGCCTTCCACCGGCAAGTAGGTCACAAAATAGAAGCTTAATGATTGACAGATGTTATGGTTAAAGACAGTGGACACAATTGGTAATTGTCAAAGACCAGTCTACTCACTTGGTGTATCTCAACATAGGCATAAAATAATAAACCTGTGAAAATTTGAGCTCAATCGGTCGTCGAGTTTGCGAGATAATAATGAAAACAAAAACACCCTTGTCACACGAAGTTGTGTGCTTTCTGATGCTTGATTTCGAGACCTCAAATTCTAAACTTGAGGTCTCGAAATCAAACTCGTGAAAAATGACTTCTTTCACAAAAACTACGTCACTTCTGAGGGAGCTGTTTCTCACAATGTTTTATACTATCAACCTCTCCCCATTACTCGTAATCAAGAAAGTTTTATGACGATAATTATTTTGAGTAATTAATAATAGTGTCCACTGCCTTTAAGTCTCCTACAAAAAAAACACCTTATTTTGTACTTTTGTTTTCTTTCCAGTCCAATCAGGACAACTATCAATCGTTGGAAAGCCGACTGCACAAAGTACGACACATAATGAAAACTATACTTCAGATAAAGCTGTAGATGGAAGTCAAGGCACATACCTCTACCCCAACAATGTCTGCTCACATACAGGTCAGTTTTAAAACAAGAACTTTAAAAAGCAATGCAGGATTTTTTTTCAGAACCGAGAAGACTCCCGAACAATCCGATAAATCTACTCCTCGGTAGTAGAAAACTTAGCAAGACACTTCTCTAAAGAACAAACTCAACCTCAAGTAAATAACACACTTGGTGTTAACGCAAACCAAATCATAAGAACTTTAATCATTCTGTAGAATAGATTCTGGAACCAATTTTCAAAGTCCACGTACATTTGTTGTTGTTTTCATTTCTTTTCTAGGTGAAGAGGCTCATCCTTGGTGGAGAGTGGATCTTGAGGAAGAGCATTGTATCAGCAAAGTGACCATTCTTAACCGTGGAGATTGTTGCAGTAAGTGTTTTAAAGCTCCCACCTACATTTTCTGTGTTCTTTGTGACCTGTTTTTATGACCATTTTTGGCAAATAAATCATCATCTCTGGTTTTTTCATTACGTAAATATTGACTTCAAACTTGAGTTTTTTTCTGTATGGAACAGGTGACCGTTTACGAATGCAGTTGTCCGTGCCGGTTTGAATGATGACGTCATCACCAATCACCAATGTGGTTTCAGCAGTAACAGCTGATCAAGCTCAACCATGGGTGGGGACCATCGAGTTCGCCTGTGAGTCACCGTTGAGGCGCAGTACATCAGTGTTGATATCCCCACTGGAGGTTACCTGCAACTTGTGAAGTGACGGTCTTTGAACTTCCGCTGGAGAGTTGCCTTCCACCGGCAAGTAGGTCACAAAAACAGAAGCTTAACGATGACAGATGTTTTGGTTAAGTCTCCTACGCACAAAAAAGCACCCTTAAATGTACCTTTGTTTCTTTCCAGTCCAATCAGGAAATATGCTATAGGATGCTTGCTACATGAACCAGAAACACCAGGGCCCAATTTCTCTGCTCACGAGTTAGCGGCGATTGTTGACTTCTGCGCGTGCGTACCCCACGTAGGCATTCTACGCTTACATACAAGGCTAGCGCAGAAATTCTGCACTTGCACGTAAGCGGGGAATCGTGATCGTAAGGGCAGAATTCGGCGGTAAGCAGAGCCATGTAATTAGGCCCAGGATATCCCTTGCTCCTCCACAAGAAGCATTCGGGACATGGCAGATCATGTCCACTGCAATTGGTAGTGCACGTTAAAGAACACAGATCACTTTTATTTGGTGGAAAATAAGGGTTAACCCGGTATTTCTGTTTCATATATATAATGCTATAGCAAACTATGGGTGGGACCATTGAGTTCACCTGTGGTCACTGTTGAGGGCACGATTCTTCCTGCAACTTTGTGAAGTCACAGTCGCTGAGCTGCCACTGGAGAAATGCCTTCCACCTGCAAGTAGGTCACTAGCCTTTAATCAAAGGCGCACGCGGGCACCCCCAGATGTCAAGCACGACCCAAGATTAGATATCACGCACGAAAAAAGACAAGCGCGAGCGGTGAAGGAGCCCGCGACGCCGCTCGCTGCGTCATCGGGCGGTTGCCGCCGCCACCGCGTGCGCATAATTTATTAAAGGCTAGTAGGTGACGTGCCTAAATTTAAACTGAATGATTGACAGATGTTTTGACCAAGTTTCCAACACAACCGCCCACAGGACTGTCAAACACCCTTAAAATTTACAATTTTGTTCTTTCCAGTCCAATCAGGACAACTATCAATCGTTGGAAAGCCGACTGCACAAAGTACGACACATAATGAAAACTATACTTCAGATAAAGCTGTAGATGGAAGTCAAGGCACATACCTCTACCCCAACAATGTCTGCTCACATACAGGTCAGTTTTAAAACAAGAACTTTAAAAAGCAATGCAGGAATTTTTTTTCAGAACCGAGAAGACTCCCGAACAATCCGATAAATCTACTCCTCGGTAGTAGAAAACTTAGCAAGACACTTCTCAAAAGAACAAACTCAACCTCAAGTAAATAACACACTTGGTGTTAACGCAAACCAAATCATAAGAACTTTAATCATTCTGTAGAATAGATTCTGGAACCAATTTTCAAAGTCCACGTACATTTTTTGTTGTTTTCATTTCTTTTCTAGGTGAAGAGGATCATCCTTGGTGGAGAGTGGATCTTGAGGAAGAGCATTGTATCAGCAAAGTGACCATTCTTAACCGTGGAGATTGTTGCAGTAAGTGTTTTAAAGCTCCTACCTACATTTTCTGTGTTCTTGGTGACCTGTTTGTATGACCATTATTGGCAAGTCAATCATCATCTCTTGTTTTCATTACGTAAATATTTGACTTCAAACTTGATTTTTTTTTCTGTATGGAACAGGTGACCGTTTGACGAATGCAGTTGTCCGTGCCGGTTTGAATGATGACGTCATCACCAATCACCAATGTGGTTCAGCAGTAACAGCTGATCAAGCTCAACCATTGGGTGGGACCATCGAGTTCGCCTGTGAGTCACCGTTGAGGGCGCGGTACATCAGTGTTGATATCCCCACTGGAGGTTATCTGCAACTTTGTGAAGTGACGGTCTTTGAACTTCCGCTGGAGAGTTGCCTTCCACCGGCAAGTAGGTCACAAAATAGAAGCTTAATGATTGAAAGATGTTTTGGTTAAGTCTCCTACGAAAAAAAAGCACCCTTAAAATTTACCTTTGTTTTCATTCCAGTCCAATCAGGAAAAACGCTATAAGATGCTTGCTACATGAACCCGAAACACCAGGGCCCAATTTCTCTGCTCACGAGTTAGCGGCGATTGTTGACTTCTGCGCGTGCGTACCCCACGTAGGCATTCTACGCTTACATACAAGGCTAGCGCAGAAATTCGGCGCTTGCACGTAAGCGGGGAATTGTGATCGTAAGGGCAGAATTCGGCGGTAAGCAGAGCCATGTAATTAGGCCCAGGATATCCCTTGCTCCTCCACAAGAAGCATTCGGGACATGGCAGATCATGTCCACTGCAATTGGTAGTGCACGTTAAAGAACACAGATCACTTTTATTTGGTGGAAAATAAGGGTTAACCCGGTATTTCTGTTTCATATATATAATGCTATAGCAAACTATGGGTGGGACCATTGAGTTCACCTGTGGTTCACTGTTGAGGGCACGATTCTTCCTGCAACTTTGTGAAGTCACAGTCGCTGAGCTGCCACTGGAGAAATGCCTTCCACCTGCAAGTAGGTCACTAGCCTTTAATCAAAGGCGCACGCGGGCACCCCCAGATGTCAAGCACGAACCAAGATTAGATATCACGCACGAAAAAAGACAAGCGCGAGCGGTGAAGGAGCCCGCGACGCCGCTCGCTGCGTCATCGGGCGGTGCCGCCGCCACCGCGTGCGCATAATTTATTAAAGGCTAGTAGGTGACGTGCCTAAATTTAAACTGAATGATTGACAGATGTTTTGACCAAGTTTCCAACACAACCGCCCACAGGACTGTCAAACACCCTTAAAATTTACAATTTTTTTCTTTCCAGTCCAATCAGGACAACTATCAATCGTTGGAAAGCCGACTGCACAAAGTACGACACATAATGAAAACTATACTTCAGATAAAGCTGTAGATGGAAGTCAAGGCACATACCTCTACCCCAACAATGTCTGCTCACATACAGGTCAGTTTTAAAACAAGAACTTTAAAAAGCAATGCAGGAATTTTTTTTCAGAACCGAGAAGACTCCCGAACAATCCGATAAATCTACTCCTCGGTAGTAGAAAACTTAGCAAGACACTTCTCTAAAGAACAAACTCAACCTCAAGTAAATAACACACTTGGTGTTAACGCAAACCAAATCATAAGAACTTTAATCATTCTGTAGAATAGATTCTGGAACCAATTTTCAAAGTCCACGTACATTTGTTGTTGTTTTCATTTCTTTTCTAGGTGAAGAGGCTCATCCTTGGTGGAGAGTGGATCTTGAGGAAGAGCATTGTATCAGCAAAGTGACCATTCTTAACCGTGGAGATTGTTGCAGTAAGTGTTTTAAAGCTCCCACCTACATTTTCTGTGTTCTTTGTGACCTGTTTTTATGACCATTTTTGGCAAATAAATCATCATCTCTGGTTTTTCATTACGTAAATATTTGACTTCAAACTTGAGTTTTTTTCTGTATGGAACAGGTGACCGTTTGACGAATGCAGTTGTCCGTGCCGGTTTGAATGATGACGTCATCACCAATCACCAATGTGGTTCAGCAGTAACAGCTGATCAAGCTCAACCATTGGGTGGGACCATCGAGTTCGCCTGTGAGTCACCGTTGAGGGCGCAGTACATCAGTGTTGATATCCCCACTGGAGGTTACCTGCAACTTTGTGAAGTGACGGTCTTTGAACTTCCGCTGGAGAGTTGCCTTCCACCGGCAAGTAGGTCACAAAAACAGAAGCTTAACGATTGACAGATGTTTTGGTTAAGTCTCCTACGACAAAAAAAGCACCCTTAAAATGTACCTTTGTTTTCTTTCCAGTCCAATCAGGAAATATGCTATAAGATGCTTGCTACATGAACCAGAAACACCAGGGCCCAATTTCTCTGCTCACGAGTTAGCGGCGATTGTTGACTTCTGCGCGTGCGTACCCCACGTAGGCATTCTACGCTTACATACAAGGCTAGCGCAGAAATTCTGCACTTGCACGTAAGCGGGGAATCGTGATCGTAAGGGCAGAATTCGGCGGTAAGCAGAGCCATGTAATTAGGCCCAGGATATCCCTTGCTCCTCCACAAGAAGCATTCGGGACATGGCAGATCATGTCCACTGCAATTGGTAGTGCACGTTAAAGAACACAGATCACTTTTATTTGGTGGAAAATAAGGGTTAACCCGGTATTTCTGTTTCATATATATAATGCTATAGCAAACTATGGGTGGGACCATTGAGTTCACCTGTGGTTCACTGTTGAGGGCACGATTCTTCCTGCAACTTTGTGAAGTCACAGTCGCTGAGCTGCCACTGGAGAAATGCCTTCCACCTGCAAGTAGGTCACTAGCCTTTAATCAAAGGCGCACGCGGGCACCCCCAGATGTCAAGCACGACCCAAGATTAGATATCACGCACGAAAAAAGACAAGCGCGAGCGGTGAAGGAGCCCGCGACGCCGCTCGCTGCGTCATCGGGCGGTGCCGCCGCCACCGCGTGCGCATAATTTATTAAAGGCTAGTAGGTGACGTGCCTAAATTTAAACTGAATGATTGACAGATGTTTTGACCAAGTTTCCAACACAACCGCCCACAGGACTGTCAAACACCCTTAACATTTACAATTTTTTTTTTTCCAGTCCAATCAGGACAACTATCAATCGTTGGAAAGCCGACTGCACAAAGTACGACACATAATGAAAACTATACTTCAGATAAAGCTGTAGATGGAAGTCAAGGCACATACCTCTACCCCAACAATGTCTGCTCACATACAGGTCAGTTTTAAAACAAGAACTTTAAAAAGCAATGCAGGAATTTTTTTTCAGAACCGAGAAGACTCCCGAACAATCCGATAAATCTACTCCTCGGTAGTAGAAAACTTAGCAAGACACTTCTCAAAAGAACAAACTCAACCTCAAGTAAATAACACACTTGGTGTTAACGCAAACCAAATCATAAGAACTTTAATCATTCTGTAGAATAGATTCTGGAACCAATTTTCAAAGTCCACGTACATTTTTTGTTGTTTTCATTTCTTTTCTAGGTGAAGAGGATCATCCTTGGTGGAGAGTGGATCTTGAGGAAGAGCATTGTATCAGCAAAGTGACCATTCTTAACCGTGGAGATTGTTGCAGTAAGTGTTTTAAAGCTCCTACCTACATTTTCTGTGTTCTTGGTGACCTGTTTGTATGACCATTATTGGCAAGTCAATCATCATCTCTTGTTTTCATTACGTAAATATTTGACTTCAAACTTGATTTTTTTTTCTGTATGGAACAGGTGACCGTTTGACGAATGCAGTTGTCCGTGCCGGTTTGAATGATGACGTCATCACCAATCACCAATGTGGTTCAGCAGTAACAGCTGATCAAGCTCAACCATTGGGTGGGACCATCGAGTTCGCCTGTGAGTCACCGTTGAGGGCGCGGTACATCAGTGTTGATATCCCCACTGGAGGTTACCTGCAACTTTGTGAAGTGACGGTCTTTGAACTTCCGCTGGAGAGTTGCCTTCCACCGGCAAGTAGGTCACAAAATAGAAGCTTAATGATTGACAGATGTTATGGTTAAAGACAGTGGACACAATTGGTAATTGTCAAAGACCAGTCTACTCACTTGGTGTATCTCAACATAGGCATAAAATAATAAACCTGTGAAAATTTGAGCTCAATCGGTCGTCGAGTTTGCGAGATAATAATGAAAACAAAAACACCCTTGTCACACGAAGTTGTGTGCTTTCTGATGCTTGATTTCGAGACCTCAAATTCTAAACTTGAGGTCTCGAAATCAAACTCGTGAAAAATGACTTCTTTCACAAAAACTACGTCACTTCTGAGGGAGCTGTTTCTCACAACGTTTTATACTATCAACCTCTCCCCATTACTCGTAATCAAGAAAGTTTTATGACGATAATTATTTTGAGTAATTAATAATAGTGTCCACTGCCTTTAAGTCTCCTACAAAAAAAACACCTTATTTTGTACTTTTGTTTTCTTTCCAGTCCAATCAGGACAACTATCAATCATTGGAAAGCCGACTGCACAAAGTACAACCATTGAAAACTATACTTCAGATAAAGCTGTAGATGGAAGTCAAGGCACATACCTCTACCCCAACAATGTCTGCTCACATACAGGTCAGTTTTAAAACAAGAACTTTAAAGAGCAGGACAGATTTTTTCAGAACCGAGAAGTCTCCCGAACAATCCGATAAATCTACTCCGCGGTAGTAGAATACTTAGCAAAACAGTTCTCTAAAGAACAAACTCAACCTCAAGTAGATAACACACTTGGTGTTATCACAAACCAAAATATAAGTACTTTAATCATTCTGTAGAATAGATTCTGGAACCAATTTTCAAAGTCCATGTACATTCCGATAAATCTACTCCGCGGTAGTAGAATACTTAGCAAAACAGTTCTCTAAAGAACAAACTCAACCTCAAGTAGATAACACACTTGGTGTTATCACAAACCAAAATGTAAGTACTTTAATCATTCTGTAGAATAGATTCTCGAACCAATTTTCAAAGTCCATGTACAGTTTTTGTTGTTTTCATTTCTTTTTTAGGTGAAGAGGAACATCCTTGGTGGAGAGTGGATCTTGAGGAAGAGCATTGTATCAGCAAAGTGACCATTCTTAACCGTGGAGATTGTTGCAGTAAGTGTTTTAAAGCTTCCACCTACATTTTCTGTGTTCTTGGTGACCTGTTTTTATGACCATTATTGGCAAGTCAATCATCATCTCTTGTTTTCATTACGTAAATATTTGACTTCAAACTTGAGTTTTTTTCTGTATGGAACAGGTGACCGTTTGACGAATGCAGTTGTCCGTGCCGGTTTAAATGATGACGTCATCACCAATCACCAGTGTGGTTCAGCAGTAACAGCTGATCAAGCTCAACCATTGGGTGGGACCATCGAGTTCGCCTGTGAGTCACCGTTGAGGGCGCGGTACATCAGTGTTGATATCCCCACTGGAGGTTACCTGCAACTTTGTGAAGTGACGGTCTTTGAACTTCCGCTGGAGAGTTGCCTTCACCCAGCAAGTAGGTCACAAAAAATAGAAGCTTAATGATTGACAGATGTTTTGGTTAAAGACAGTGGACACTATTGGTAATTGTCAAAGACCAGTCTACTCACTTGGTGTATCTCAACATAGGCATAAAATAATAAACCTGTGAAAATTTGAGCTCAATCGGTCGTCGAGTTTGCGAGATAATAATGAAAACAAAAACACCCTTGTCACACGAAGTTGTGTGCTTTCTGATGCTTGATTTCGAGACCTCAAATTCTCAACTTGAGGTCTCGAAATCAAACTCGTGAAAAATTACTTCTTTTCACAAAAACTACGTCACTTCAGAGGGAGCTGTTTCTCACAATGTTTTATACTATCAACCTCTCCCCATTACTCATAATCAAGAAAGGTTTTATGATGATAATTATTTTGAGTAATTACCAATAGTGTCCACTGCCTGTAAGTCTCCTACGAAAAAAAACCCTTAAAATGTACCTTTGTTTTCTTTCCAGTCCAATCAGGACAACTATCAATCATTGGAAAGCCGACTGCACAAAGTACAACCATTGAAAACTATACTTCAGATAAAGCTGTAGATGGAAGTCAAGGCACATACCTCTACCCCAACAATGTCTGCTCACATACAGGTCAGTTTTAAAACAAGAACTTTATAGAGTACGACAGATTTTTTCAGAACCGAGAAGTCTCCCGAACTATCCGATAAATCTACTCCGCGGTAGTAGAAAACTTAGCAAGCCACTTCTCTAAAGAACAAACTCAACCTCAAGTAGATAACACACTTGGTGTTAACGCAAACCAAATCATAAGAACTTTAATCGTTCTGTCGAATAGATTCTGGAACCAATTTTCAAAGTCCACGTACATTTTTTGTTGTTTTCATTTCTTTTCTAGGTGAAGAGGATCATCCTTGGTGGAGAGTGGATCTTGAGGAAGAGCATTGTATCAGCAAAGTGACCATTCTTAACCGTGGAGATTGTTGCAGTAAGTGTTTTAAAGCTCCTACCTACATTTTCTGTGTTCTTGGTGACCTGTTTGTATGACCATTATTGGCAAGTCAATCATCATCTCCGGTTTTCATTACGTAAATATTTGACTTAAAACTTGATTTTTTTTTCTGTATGGAACAGGTGACCGTTTGACGAATGCAGTTGTCCGTGCCGGTTTGAATGATGATGTCATCACCAATCACCAATGTGGTTCAGCAGTAACAGCTGATCAAGCTCAACCATTGGGTGGGACCATCGAGTTCGCCTGTGAGTCACCGTTGAGGGCGCGGTACACCAGTGTTGATATCCCCACTGGAGGTTACCTGCAACTTTGTGAAGTGACGGTCTTTGAACTTCCGCTGGAGAGTTGCCTTCCACCGGCAAGTAGGTCACAAAAAATAGAAGCTTAATGATTGACAGATGTTTTGGTTAAGTCTCCTACGAAAAAAAAGCACCCTTAAAATGTACCTTTGTTTTCTGTCCAGTCCAATCAGGAAATATACTATAGGATGCTTGCTACATGAACCAGAAACACCAGGGCCCAATTTCTCTGCTCACGAGTTAGCGGCAATTGTTGACTTCTGCGCGTGCGTACCCCACGTAGGCATTCTACGCTTACATACAAGGCTAGCGCAGAAATTCGGCGCTTGCACGTAAGCGGGGAATCGTGATCGTAAGGGCAGAATTCGGCGGTAAGCAGAGCCATGTAATTAGGCCCATGATATCCCTTGCTCCTCCACAAGAAGCATTCGGGACATGGCAGATCATGTCCACTGCAATTGGTAGTGCACGTTAAAGAACACAGATCACTTTTATTTGGTGGAAAATAAGGGTTAACCCGGTATTTCTGTTTCATATATAATGCTATAGCAAACTATGGGTGGGACCATTGAGTTCACCTGTGGTTCACTGTTGAGGGCACGATTCTTCCTGCAACTTTGTGAAGTCACAGTCGCTGAGCTGCCACTGGAGAAATGCCTTCCACCTGCAAGTAGGTCACTAGCCTTTAATCAAAGGCGCACGCGGCACCCCCAGATGTCAAGCGCGACCCAAGATTAGATATCACGCACGAAAAAAGACAAGCGCGAGCGGTGAAGGAGCCCGCGACGCCGCTCGCTGCGTCATCGGGCGGTGCCGCCGCCACCGCGTGCGCATAATTTATTAAAGGCTAGTAGGTGACGTGCCTAAATTTAAACTGAATGATTGACAGATGTTTTGACCAAGTTTCCAACACAACCGCCCACAGGACTGTCAAACACCCTTAACATTTACAATTTTTTTCTTTCCAGTCCAATCAGGACAACTATCAATCGTTGGAAAGCCGACTGCACAAAGTACGACACATAATGAAAACTATACTTCAGATAAAGCTGTAGATGGAAGTCAAGGCACATACCTCTACCCCAACAATGTCTGCTCACATACAGGTCAGTTTTTAAAACAAGAACTTTAAAAAGCAAGGCAGGATTTTTTTTCAGAACCGAGAAGACTCCCGAACAATCCGATAAATCTACTCCTCGGTAGTAGAAAACTTAGCAAGACACTTCTCTAAAGAACAAACTCAACCTCAAGTAGATAACACACTTGGTGTTACCGCAAACCAAGTCGTAAGAACTTTAATCGTTCTGTCGAATAGATTCTGGAACCAATTTTCAAAGTCAACGTACAGTTTTTGTTGTTTTCATTTCTTTTCTAGGTGAAGAGGATCATCCTTGGTGGAGAGTGGATCTTGAGGAAGAGCATTGTATCAGCAAAGTGACCATTCTTAACCGTGGAGATTGTTGCAGTAAGTGTTTTAAAGCTCCTACCTACATTTTCTGTGTTCTTGGTGACCTGTTTGTATGACCATTATTGGCAAGTCAATCATCATCTCCGGTTTTCATTACGTAAATATTTGACTTCAAACTTGAGTTTTTTTCTGTATGGAACAGGTGACCGTTTGACGAATGCAGTTGTCCGTGCCGGCTTGAATGTTGACGTCATCACCAATCACCAATGTGGTTCAGCAGTAACAGCTGATCAAGCTCAACCATTGGGTGGGACCATCGAGTTCGCCTGTGAGTCACCGTTGAGGGCGCGGTACATCAGTGTTGATATCCCCACTGGAGGTTATCTGCAACTTTGTGAAGTGACAGTTGAGAAACTTCCTCTGGATCGATGTCCCGAATCGGCAGGTAGGTATCCGGTCTGCTTAAGAAGGTGTTGTCTGACTTAATGAGACTGAACATATTTGGGAATTGTCAAAAAGTCTCATTATATGCACAAAATAACAAATCTGTGCAAATTTTTACTCATAAAGGTCGTTGAAGTTGCTTCATAATAATGCAAGACAATCACTTTGTCATCTCACGAGGTTGTGTACTATCAGATGCTTGATTTCGAGACCGCCAAATCAAATTCTGAGGTCTCAAAATCTACCCGAAAACTACGTTACTTCAGAGGGAGCCGTTCCTCACAATTATGTTATACTATCAACAGCTCTCCGTTGCTTGCTACAAAGAAAATTTGCTAACAGTGATTACCAATAGTGTCCAGTGCCTCTAAAGGAACATTACAGAATTTGTTAACAAGACAGTAAGTTGCTGGCAGTCTTAGAACTTGATGCAATCTATAATTTGTATTCATTAATTGACAAACCGTACCCGTAGAAGTTTTTTTTCTTACCAATTCGGTTATGTACCATTGCTCAAGTCGAGTGATCACAATGGTTTCCCATGCCTTGCTGTCCCCCATTGACGACTTGAAATCTGCCGATTCCAGACACCCGTGCCATTAACTTTTTTTTTTTTTTTAGTATTGTAAAATTGAATTTATGTGTGATTCTGTCATTATTTTGGTTTAGTTCTATCGTCATGGCCGTCTTGTGGTGTTTGTATTGTTTGTTTATTTGTTGGGGTGTTGTTTGGTTTTGTTTGAGGTGTTTGTCTGTTTTGTTGGGCGTTTGTTTTTGCGTTTCATTAATCCGTCTCGTTTTGATGTTATTGTTGTTACTATACGCATTGTTTTATAATTTAAATGATCTTATTACCTTCCTTTGTTTTGTAAAAGGCATCCCAGCTTTAACAAGCTTTGCTTTAATGGGCCATGCCTCCATACAGTTTTCAGTCTTGTTAAATCCTATTGTTTGTATTTGTATATTGTGTCTGTATGGAAATAAATGTTGATTGATTTGATGTGACAACAAGGTGAAATTCTTGATCGTTATTATTTTTTTGTCCCCTTTTTTTTTTTGCAGTACGCACATCAGGGCCTTTGTCAATCGTTGGACTGCCAACTGAACAAAGTACAACATACCTTCCCAACTACTCGTCAGATAAATCTGTGGATGGAAGCCGCGACACACGACTCTACTCTAAAAATAATTCATGTTCCCAAACAGGTATGGACTCCTTGTAATGACGTCACACGCGGTTTACAGTATGCCTACCACTGCCTGCCATCTTGTTGAGTCAAAAGTGTGTGTTAAATAAGTTGGGGTCTTACCGCGCGTTCTTTGACTAAAATTCACAGACAGTGCACAGCAAATGCCCCTCCAATGGGAAACTCTGAGGCGCTAGGTGGCAGCAGACTTAGGCCTCACCAGGTAAATGCCCATTGTTTAAGTAGTTCCGAGCGGGCGCACATTTAAATCGAGAACAATGGATTTTACCTGGTAGGTCTGCTGCCACCAAGCGTCCTGAAAGTCTCCTTTGGATGTTTTCGGCATAGGCTGTGGCCAAATTGCTGAAAGTATTTTCCATAGTCACCAGTGAGACATAGGCACAGACCGTGTTCAATTTGATGCCCAGTGTGTTTTTATGGACGTCTGTGCGGCACCTTAATGTAGCCCGAGCCCTAAATGTAGCCCGGACCTAAATGTAGCCCCAAACATGCCCTAAATGTAGCACGGACCTAAATGTAGCCCCAAACATGTACCTAAATGTAGCCCGGACCTAAATTTAGCCCCAAACATGTACCTAAATGTAGCCCGGATCTAGATTTTAGGTACATGTTTGGGGCTACATTTAGGTCCGGGCTACATTTAGGTACATGTTTGGGGCTACATTTAGGTCCGTGCTACATTTAGGTACATGTTTGGGGCCACATTTAGGTCAGGCTACATTCAGGGCTCGGGCTACAGTATGGTGCCGCACAGACGTCCTATATACTTCATCACATTATGATTAGTGGTCCAGCCGGAGCTATAGTCGTAGCCCCCTTTTGGGACACAGCTATAGACCTTTGAAACGTCACAGCCTGAGTTTTTGCCAACCCAGGTTGGAAAACTTTGAACAGTCATAAATGCAAATCAGAAACATATTAAGCTACTGTTTGAAACAATGTTTAAAAAATGGTGTTGAATTTGTTGGAAACGAAACAACTAAACCATGTTTAGTATTTTATTTGATTGAAATCCTGAATTTGGTTAATGGGAATGTATATGTTTGGCAATTGTCAAAGACCAGGCTACTCACTTGGTGTATCCCCAACATAAGCATAAAATAATAAGCCTGTGAAAATTTGAGCTAAATTGGTCATCGAAGTTGCGAGAAAATGATGAGAGAAAAAACACCGTTGTTGGACGTATTTGTGTGCTTTCAGATAGGAATAAAGACTTCTGGCTAGAAGTCTTTTATTATTTTAGTGAGAAATTACTTCTTTCTCAAAATCGTTGCTACTTCAGAGGGAGCCGTTTCTCACAATGTTTTATACCATCAACAGCTCTTCAATGCTAGTTACCAAAAGTCAGTTAACATTTGTTTTGGGTAATTGCCAAACGTGTATCTTCCCTTGAAACATCTATTAATAACATCGAGTGTTTTGCAAACATTAGGCCGTCCATGCCAACCAAGGCGGTTTGTTTATCAACAATGGAAATGTCTATAGCTTGATACACCAGGAATCCAACTCTCAAACTGGTGGGTAGTGACGTCCGGGACAGGGGGACAGTTTCCTCGGGGGAACAGAGTTCCGTATGACACCGGATCAGAGTGGTGTTCAATGGACGTGTTTCCTTTTGAACTTTTGCATGTTGACAAAAAAATGTTACAAATAGTAAGAGATTGTATTTTACTATACCGCAATAGACATTTATCATGCTGTCTCCATCTTGGTCATGTTCCTTGTATCGAATTACAATAATGAATGCTGACAATCATTTCTCAATAGGAACCAGACTATTTTGTTCTTCCAGCCACGGTTCGATTACATTGATATCAATGGGAGAAAATTCAAGACGGCTGCACCATGATAAAGGTCTGATAGGCGAGAATGATATTTTAATAAAAGTGAGTTCGATCTGTTTGTCCTTTCACTATAAATTTCAAGGTAAGGAGTACGCCCCCTGGTGGCGAGTCTACCTCAAAGGCGTCTACACTATCTCGAAGGTCTCCATTCTCCATCGCGGGGATTGCTGCCGCCGTAAGTTAACTCACAAAAAGTTTCTAGCTTCATTATTTTCTTCTATTTCATCTTCATCTTCATAACACAAGATCACTGTGACAAACCATAGAGGTAGAAACATTTATTCCTCCGCGGACAAACTGAATTCTCATTGTCGAGATGCTTGATGGTTCACTTGTTGGAGTTATAAAATGCATTGTATAACACCTTTGGCAATTAGTGTCAAAGACCAGGGTTCCGTCCACCAAGGGCGTTTAATTTACTGCAAGGACGGTTTTGCACGGGGGCGGATACAACTGCATATGCAAATGTGTCCGGGCGGACAGAAATTGCGTCATGCAGCAGCGTCCGGGCGGACACGATTGCATATGCAATAATGTCCTCCGGATAGTATTGCATAGATAACATAATTGCATGCGACATCGGTTTGGTCTCGACGTTTCGAACATTACTCTGCTCGACTTTAATAGAAACTGTGACATTTTGACGTCGTTACCTGAACAACTAATGAGTGTGTTGTGATCACATTTCTCTTTGTAGGTGATAGCTTGGAGGGTGCAGTCGTTCGTGCTGGATTCCACACTTCCGTCACCCAAAACGAGCAGTGCGGTTCAACAGTCACAGCCGAACAATCTGCCGTCACCAGTGGCACCATCGAGTTCGTCTGTGACCCACCCTTGAGGGCGCGCTACATTAGTGTTGACGTACAGTCTAAAGGAGGGCAGCACCTGCAGCTGTGTGAGGTGACAGTGGAGCAGGTCCTCTCACCAGAGACAAACACCCTCTAGAGGAGATTGGATGGAGTGAACAAATGCATTAACCGATCCCCTTATTTTGTTTTGTTATAATGTTTGCTAAAACGCATCATATAAACGTTTATATAGAATTAAAAAAATATAAAATGAATAGGGTAGATGGCCTTAGCTTTCGATCCAATCCGGACCTTCTTCAGAGGCATAAAACAAGTACAAACAAATACATATCCATTTATAGAAAAAGAGAGGGTTAAAGGAAAGGCACTAGGGATGACACCTTTGGTAATTGTCAAAGGTGGGGTGGGGTTGGGCAAGTCTATGTGTGACACATCTTTTCTCCAGTAACTTGTGTTGCGATTTCGCTTACCATTTTGCTTCTTCGTTAATTTTTGTGGTTTTTCTAATCAAGAGGGCTGTTCCTGCTATTTTTGTATCCTGTATTATGTATTTGATTGTACCCACGCTTTGAAACAGTTGTAGACACTGGACACTATTGTTTTTTGTCAAAGACCAGTCTTCTCACTTGGTGTATCTTAATTTAAAATAACAAACCTGTCGAAAATTTTGACTCAACTGGTCGTCGAAGTTGCGAGATAATAATGAAAGAAAAACAAGCTATGTGCTTTAAAATGCCTTGAATTCGAGACCTCTGGTGAGGTCTCATATTCAATTCAAATATTTAAGTGAGAAAATACTTCTTTCTCAAAAACTACGTCACTTCACAGGGAGACGTTTCTCACAATGGTTTATACTATCAACAACTCTCCATTTCGTCATACTAAGTAAGTTTTAATGCTTTCAGTTATTTTGAGTAATTATCAACAGTGTCCACGTACAGGCCTTTAAAGTATCTACAAGGATCGCTGGGAGTATAGACGCGCGCAAGTAGTTATCTTTTAATAAATTCGTGTATCTACCTGTCATAGTTTGTTATTAGAGAACTGTCTTTCTATCTACTCTACTACCGCGGAGTCGACTTATAGGTTTTCGGGAGACTTATCAGTTCTGAAAAGAATTGTCCTGCTTTTTAACGACGACTACCCAGGCGAAAGGTACAGAAAATTTGCTGGGACTACCACTTCAGCTAATCGTAATTAACTGCAAATAGGATTGTAGTTATCTTTGTATGTCTCGCAAGATTCCATCTCGGTTGGTGCATGAACACACTGCGTTTATTGTTGGACTGTTCACGGTAGTTATCTATGCAAGCAACTCTTTTGATGCAACAATAGACCAGACACCGCAGCGAGGACCATGCTTTTCAATAACAAAACAGTTGCTTTCAGAAATGGCACCCAGCCGTATTTCACGGTTCACCAGTATCGAATCCCTTTTCGAATCAACGGCTGCGGCTCCAGTTTCGGCTCAGGCTACTAGCTTGGCCCCGCGGTTATTTTAACAGTTTCGCATGTTTTGCGTACGTACGCGTTCAGGGCTTCAGACGAGAGGATGGAGGCTGAACCCGAAGCCGTGGTTTCGAAAAGGGTCATAGCTCCAGTTCTAAATCTTGTGCTGTATTATACTCTGGTTTTGTCAATTGAATGCTACATCTTCATAATGCCAAAATGTAACGTAAAGAAGTCGATGTCGAGGTAAGATATCTCCGTATTAAATTTATAAAGATTAAATGCAAGAAGAGGGTTTTTGTTTAAAATACTTGAGTAACTCTGTAACCGTTGCCTGTTTTATCAAGGAAACCTCACGTCAGTAGGCCTATCATGTGAGAAAATGTCAAATACCGTTTTACACACAGGAACGTTTGGGTGTTTGTAAATAGAGTCCATGCGATTAATACAAGCAATTGTGATGTAGTGGCCCGAGGACTGGAGACTGTCAAACCCCGGGACTATGTGTGTCCCCCACCCCGACTTTACGGGAACTGTGGGGAGTTTTTGATTCAAAAGAGGGCGCTATCGGAAGAAGTTTTTACACAGTGGGTGCGTTCGTTTAGCTGCCCCGTGTCGACCCTGGTGTGTGGCGGTTTTTTTTCCCAGGACAAACGTGTGCAGATAATTACCCACGTTCGTCCTGGAAAAAAAAAACGCCGCACACCGGGGTAGACCAAGGGAAGCTAAACGAACGCACCCAAAGTGTGTGCCCATCTCTGTCCTTACTCTATGATGTGCCGTACGCAAAAACAAAACACAATTCTGTGCATCAAAGTTGCCACTGTCATTGTGCTTTTCAATTGGGCAAATGTTTTTTTCTAAATCGATTCAAAACAGGTAATGTTGACAAACAATCTGGAATTGTTTGATCTTGAGGATGGCGATTCTAAAATAAAATAAAAATTAAAAAATATATAAAACTTGCGTGCCGTTTGGGGGACAAAATCTCCTACCACATAATATATGCCCGTTGTTTTCCCCCTTGTAAGCCCTTTGCCAATGAACTAAACCAATCGATTTAAAAGCAGTGGACACTATTGGTAATTCCTCAAAAATAATTATTATCATAAAACCTTTCTTGGTAACGAGTAATGGGGAGAGGTTGATAGAATAAAACATTGTAAAAAACGGCTCCCTGTGAAGTGGCGTAGTTTTCGAGAAAGAAGTAATTTCCAACGAATTTGATTTCGAGACCGCAGATTTAGAAATCAAACATCTAAAAGCACACAACTTCCTGTGACATGTGTGATTTTTTCGTTCATTATTATCTCACAACTGTGACGATCGATTGAGCTAAAACTTTCACAGGTTTGTTATTTTATGCATATTATGTTGAGTACACTAACTGTGAAGGATAGGCTTTGATAATAGTGTCCAATGTCTTTAACGCAAAGCTAGTGTATACATGCAGTGCAATCGAAATGAGCAAGTCCTGGCTTGATACTACATGTAGTTCAAAAACTCGCTCCCACCCTCGTTTTCAAACATGAAACCCTCGTTTTGACCCACGCTGCCAACCCTCCATTTTCAACACCCTCGTTTCCAATAAAATTACACCCACATTATTAACCCTCGAATCAACGCACCCTCTTTTGAATCGTTTCCATCACAACCTCGTTCCCATCTCAAACCTTAGTTTCCAACCATCACACCCTCGTTCCCAATCCAGTTATCAACGTTACCTCCCTCATTCCCATCTTCACACCCTATCGACCCTCAAACCCTTCTTCCCAACCCAGGTATAACCACCACAACCTCGTTTCCAAGCCGCACACAGCCAACCCGCTCGCGATTTTTTTCCCCCAAACGATATTGATGATTTTTTTCCCCATTTACGTCAAAATTGGCCCTTTCCGTCAAAATTACGTCATAACAAAATTATTAAAATCTTTTACCAAATCATTGCAATGTCGCTTGGGGAAAAAATAGCATTCCTCTCACACCCAATCCCTGCAACTAGCAACCCTCAAGCCTAAAGGTACTGGACACCTTTGGAAATCGTCAAAGATCAAAATTCTCACTTTGGTGTATCTCAACATAATGCATTTTAACAAACCTGTGAAAATTTGGGCTCATGGTCATCGAATTAATTGCAAGATAACATTGAAAGAAAAAACGCTCTTCTTGCACTACTGTGTGTGCTTTCAGATGCATTATAAAAAGGCTTCAGCTGAAGTCTTTTGTTAGTTGAGTGAGAAATTACTTCCTAAATTACCTTTAGTGTCCAGCCGTCGATTTCACAAAGAGTTAGGACTCGTCTTATCTCGAGTTAGGACGAGTAACTCTTCCTAACTTAGGATTAATCTTAAGATTTGCATGCTACAGTGCTGGGTTGGGACTCGTCCTAAGATTAGTCTTAAGTTAGAAAGAGTTTTGTGAAATCGACGGCTGTGCCTTTAGTACTGTCAGTATAACACATAAAAGAACATCAAGCTCACAAAATTGGATAATGCTGATCGTTAAACTCATAGTTTTATATATATTTTTTATTATACTTAATGCACATAAACATTTAGCTACATGATGATAGCCCTGCATGTGTATTCTCTACATTAACCATAACAATAATCTCTAGTCTCCGAACACATGTTTCATTTTATTACAACTTTAAAATAAATTGGGGAAAATGTAAAACACATACATGTAATTGGAGACTTTCCAACGCTAGGTGGGAGCAGACATACCGGGTAAATTTCCATTGTTTACGTAGTTCTGAACATGCGCATAATTCTGAGAACAATGGATTTACCCGGTAAGTCTGCTGCCCTCTATCGTCCCAGAAAGTCTCCCATTATTACATTGAAAACTTATGCTGCACATACATGTTTAAAGATTCGTTTTAGAAGAATATATTATAGGTAAAACCATTAAAATCTGCATTACTATAGCCTGAAGTAAACTGTCATAAATCAAAAGTCCCCATCTTAAAAGATTTTTGGTACTTTTTGTGAACACAAAGCACAATGTCCACAGATTTACATTGCACTTACACCGTTTGAAGTTAATGATAGTAGAAAGCGTATCTTAAATTATTAGTTGCCGAGGTGCTGTAGTTTTTGAGAAATGAGTAAAACAATGTCATGAAGATACTTTTTTACATGCTAAAATAATTTTCGTCTCATGATCACTGAGAAGAAAATTATTTGCATAACACTGTTTTACCCATTTCTCAAAAGCTACAGCACCTCAACAAGTAATACTTTCAGGGAAGCTTTCTACGATCAATATTTTCTAACGGTGTAAGTTTAGTGTAAATCTGAGACATTGTGTTTTTTGTCCTACAAAAAGTACATAGACCCTTTAAAAAATAATGTTAATGTCGCAAACAAAGCTAAGAAATATTCAAATTTGTATTTAAAAAAATATTTTAAAAAATGAAAGTTAGATCTCTTTATACAAGCACGTGATAGTTCTGCTTTTACCACTCTTACATTATGGACAAACATAGCTTAAAATAAAATCTTACTTGACTGAAATTACTTGGAATAAACATGGATGATTACAATGTTTGCATTATACATACATTATGTTTACTGAACAAATAGTCGACCCTCGTACATGTATATGTTTTCTTTGTTTTGCTGTCCTCTTATAACAACACTTGTGACTTGTGTCGTAAAGAAAGTTTACTGGCCGGTCCCAGTGAAGTTATAACGAGAGTTGACTGTACGTGTTTTTATTTGGATTTTACATCATTTATATTGTTTTATTTGGGGAAGGGGGAGGTTATGGTTTGGTTTCGTTTTTTTAATGAGTATTTTGCGTAGGGGACTCTTCTCATTTGTTACTTTGCTTCACCGAAACAGGTCAAATCTTAACCAGGGCGGGCCCAATTTCATAGAGCTGCTAAGCACAAAAATTTGCTTTGCATGAAATTTTGGCCTTTATAAAAACAGGATTTCAAACCAAATTTCCACGTGATTTTCAGGATAAGCAAACAACAGCTGAATACCAGTAACAGGCAATATGCATCAAATGGAAATTTTGTTTGTAATCCTGTTTTTATCAAGGAAGAAATTTCATGCTAAGCAAATGTTTGTGGTTAGCAGCTTTTTATATTGATAGGTGAATTTAACTATAGGTAGGGTGAGCATTATCATGTGCAATGCAAACTTCAGACCGGAATGAGATTCAGACGCGTTCCCACGAGAGTATGTCCATATTTCGTTCCCGCGCCATAAGTCTAGGCGCTGCCATATCATACACCAACTTAAAAAGAGGATGGATGAAGTGCAAACATTTTTTTATGGGTAGGTTAAAAAAACTACGACGGAGTTGTCTCATTTTGTGTGAACGGGTCATTGGAGATTTTTAGACAACAGGTGACAGCAGACATTACTAGATGGTCATAGCATAGACATTAACGCAAATACTCGCTACGTGAACTGTAGGCTTTGAATAGGGTGCATGATGGTGTAGTTGGTGGTCAAGTTTGATCCCTAGCTGGACCAGCATGCACTCATTCAACAGTTGACGCTTGAGCAAAGGGTATTTGCGAAAAGGTCTATATATTATGTTGTTTGCATATCTTTTCGAAAGACTCGCATTTCTTCTTTAACCAACAACCGTATCCTGACAGACTACACCCATGTAACCATCGTCACAAATACAAATAGCGGTATCACCATGGCTAATTGAACACCTTCCGCGGCCATTGCAGTTGTCTGTCGCCAGCATCATCCGAGCACAATTGCTATTCATCAGACTGTCAACGGAACCACTTACAGAATTACTAGTTCCAGAGTTAGAAACCCCAGTGCCAGAGCTTGCATCACCATCAACGGTTGCAGGATTAGAAGCGACACTCCCATCATCTATTGCGACCTCGCAAATGACACCCTTGTAGCCCTCGTTACAATAGCAGACTGCTGTGTCGGAGCTCACAATGCAAACACCATGACCCATACACTGTGATGAAGCCTGCATCATCCTCGTACATGGGTAAGACATTGTGTTGCCATTGTTGTCGTTGTCGGTGGTGGTGGAGCCAGATGTGGATCCCCCAGTACTATCGACAGTCTCCCCTGAAACGTCTTGGCAAGCCACACCCATGTAACCCGGATCACACTTACAGATGGCAGTTTCTTGATCAATCTCGCAGTAACCGTGTCCCATACAATCACCTGTTGAACGCATCATCCGGATGCAACGGGATGTCATACTGTCGGGACCACCAGTAGATACAGTACCGCCAGTAGAACCGGAGCCATCAGTATTAGAACCGGAGCCATCAGTATTAGAACCAGAGCCATCAGTATTAGAACCAGAGCCAACATTAGAACCAGAATCGCCGTCAGTAATGGGTCGAGTTCCAGCTCCATCGTCGTTGACCGGCGTTGTATCCTGGCAGGCTACACCCATATAACCGTCGTAGCACCGGCAGATAGCCGTCGAGTCCCTGACCGAACAGTAGCCATGTTGAGTGCAGTTAGCCGTGGCTTTCATCATTCTAACGCAGCGGAAGATGTTGACGTTGTCGACAGGGTTCTCAACAAGGTTATTGTTACCACTGTCCACAGTCCCAGAATCACCATCGGTTACTGTGTTGTCGCCCCCATCAGTTCCTGTACTGTCGCCCCCATCAGTTCCTGTATCGTCGCCCCCAGTTCCTGTATTGTCGCCCCCATCTGACCCATCATTGGAATCTAATGGAAAGAAACGTATCAAAATCGTCATCAAATACAAAACAAGCTTTTGATTTAGTTAATTTTGTTAAGGGGGCAGAGTCATCGAGATATTAATATTAATTGCATATGACAAAACCATACACTCTAAAAAGGGGTTCGCCTGGCTGTGGCTGCTGTATCCTCAGTAGCACCTTGAAAACCCCTATAAGATGCTACATAATTGGGTCTCAGAATTCATCACTCATCATGTCGAGCGCCAACTAGAAGCTCGAGCCTGCCCAGTGATTTTTCTCCAGATGTTCCGGTCCAGCATGCAGGAGCGAAGTTCCTCAGTGCTGGTCAAGCCGGTGTCTCGTTTTAGTGTATCTACAAAGGAGAGACATCTTCTCCCACGCGAGGCCTTGCCTTGGGTGGGCTCCCAGAGGAGCAATTACCCATCCTCCTGAAAGTTTGTATATACTCAGCGCCTTGAGTACCTTGTTTGGTAGATACGTGGCGCTATACATGTATAAGACATTGTTATTATTAGTTGTAGTAGGGGCATGACTCAGTTTCTGGAAAGTGGTTTTGAAACGGGATCTTAACCCGAGACCTTAAAAGAGTAAAGGCGAATAAGGAATGTTTGAATTTACCTGGACTAGAGTTGCAAGTGCTTCCAGCAGAGCAAGGACACAGACATGAGAAACTGCCATCTTTTTCGTCCAAGCACATGTTTCCTGCACCACACGGATTTCCACTGCAAGCATCTGTAAAATTAAAAAACGCAAACAAAAATAGATGAACAAGAGGAATTCAAATTAATTGTTAGTTGATGCTGGCGTAGTTTTCATTTTGTGTTCGTGATGTGGCATCGCGTAACACCCAAACGCTTCCGATTGTGTTTTTATTGTTGTTCTAGATATCTCATAAAACGTGAATTTTGTTTGATACCGTCGTAGTTTTCATTTGGTGTTCGATATGTTTAGCATAGTGTAAACACCCAAACCCTTTCAATTGTGTCTGTTTTTAATCGTTGCGATTCGTTTTTAATTTTTGTTACCAAGTAAGGTTATATGCTTATAATTATTTTGAGTAATTACCAATAGTGTCCACTGCCTTTAAAGGTGAAGTATACAGCTCACAATGAGTTCTAAGTTGTCAAAAAAAGAGTAACAAGATTAAAACACGCTTACCACTGATTTCGCAGTTCTTTCCACTGTAGCCGCGAGGGCATTTGCACATGTAGGTCCCATCTACTCGGTAACTGGAGAAGCAAGCACCCCCATTAAGACACGGGTCCATCTCGCATGGCACTGTGGTGGAAATTAATAAAAACATTAATGCCAACTTGAAAAAGGGAGACTGCTGAACAAAAGATTATCGCACACTAGAACAGATTGAGCAATGACTTAAATGAATACGTTGCCTTGGATCGGACGAGTTGGTCTATGAAAAGCGTTTGTAACCGTTTGTTATAAAATGCATATGGTTGGAAAGATGTTTTAAAAGTAGCATACAATGATCCACACAAATTTGCCTCGAAATTGCCTGGTTTTCCTTTGACTTTGCGAACTAACACGGTCGGCCATTTATGGGAGTCAAAAATTTGACTCCAATAAAATAATGGCCGACCGTGTTAGTCGACGAGGTAAAAAGAAAACCGTGCAATTTCGAGGCATGTTTGTGTGGATCATTTCTTTCTACCCATATGCATTTTAGAACAAACGGTTTCAAAGACCAACTCGACCGATCCAAGGCAGTGTGTTCCTTTAAATGAATACGTTGATCGAGTTGGTCTGTGAAAAGCGTTTGTAACCGTTTGTTATAAAGAACACATGGGTAGAAAGACGTTGTAAAAGTAACAAACATGTACAATGATCCACACAAACATGCCTTGAAAATGCTCGGTTTTCCTTTTGTCTCGTCGACTAACACGGTCGGCCATTTATGTGAGTCAAATGTTTGACCCCATAAATGGTTCGAAAAGTAAAAGGAAAACCACGCAATTTCGTATGTCATCGTCGTTGTTATTGTCATCATTGTCATCATCGTCGTCGATGTTATTGTTCAGTCAGATATTATAAGTAAGTAATCTAAGAAATATCTTCAAATAAGTACATACTGGCGATAATTGAAAAAATAACCAAAATTAACAAATTCTTACTTTTCTCGCAGTTACTCCCACCAAAATCTTCAACACAGCTGCAGATGTATTGTGTTGGATCACGTGTAGATACCAAGCACCGTCCGCCATTGCTACACGGTGAGATATCACAAGGCGAGGAGGTTTCAGGTTCGACTGCAGCAAGTGCGTTTGACGTATCAGAAGGTAGGACTAGAACCATAATAATAAATAGTTCAATTTATTCATTTGTTAATTAAAGACCCTTGACAGTATTTATAATTATCAAAGACTAGTCTTCTCACTTGGTATATCTCAACATATGCATAAAATAACAAACATGTGAAATTTTGAGCTCAAACGGTCGTCAAAGTTGCGAGATAATAATGAAAGACAAAACACCCTAGTCACACGAAGTTGTGCGCTTTCAGATGCTTGATCTCAAGATCTCAAAACTCTAAATCTGAGGTCTTGAAATCAAACACGTGGAAACTTCAAACACGTCAAAAACTACTTCACTTCAGACGGAGCTGTTTCTCACAATGTTTTATACTATCAACCTCTCCACATTACTCGTAATCAAGAAAGGTTTTATGATAATTATAACTATTTTGAGTACCGATAGTCTCCACTGCCTATACTTTATTTATTTAATCATTTATTATTCGCAAGTTTCGTAACAATATGTTCAGATGTGCATTACAATAGTAAAAAAAAATAATAAAAATACAGGCTTATGTGGATGTTATTTTGTTCAAAATAATGATACAAATTTGTAAGAATATTTTAAAAATGGAATACTCTGTTAAATACAAGAAATTTGATCACTCCTGTTGATTGCTGAATCAACGGAGCATTCATTTAGAAACTAAATTGAATAAGCCGGGTGTTAATGAATTTGTGTTAAAATTGGCCAGGGAAAACATGTTTTAGTATAAAGCGAGAAGTAACTCACATGTTTCACAGTTGATTCCCTGGAAATTACCGAAACACTGGCACTGATAGTCGACATCATTGATGACACTACATGACCCGTCGTTAAGACATGGGTTGCTAGTGCAGGGAGTCGTTGGTGTAACTGGAGGAGAAATCACAAAGTTACCATTAACAATCAAACAATAATTGAGATCTTTTTACAGCTGCAGTTGTACAAACAAATTCAGTTAAAGGAACAGTCCAGAATTGGTTTTGCTGGCAAAAAAAGTTGTTGGCAGTGTAAGCACTTTATGTAATCCACCATAAACATACTCTGACAAACCTGTAGAAGTTCGAGATCGATCGGCCATCTGGGTCACGAGAGAATAGTGAACAACGGATTACAAATTTTGCAATGCGTTCGATGCCAAAACAAAAATGAATAAAACGCTCATTGAGCGAAAAAAAATATCGGACAGAATTATTTCAAGGGATGTTTTCTATTTTCATCATCATTAGACCGTGTTATAAGTTTTGTTTCTTACAAATTCTGTAACGTTCCTAAACATAATTTTTGAAATAATAATGTGCCCTGCCGCAATCATGAGTTCAACTTTTGTTATCAAGAGATGTTGCGAATTTGTAAACCCTTGGTTCTCCCAATACTATAGACCCGGAGTGAACAAGTTCACAAACTCTGTCCATCACCAGACATATGAAACTATAGGTTCATTTTGTTTGTTTCCTTTCTGGTCACATCTTGTCATGTCATGTTTTTGATAGGAGTGAGATTTCGTTTGCGACGACGGATGGTTCTGCGACGGCGACGATGACATTTGGCATCATCTTATGATCGTCCCTCAATATTTCTACGACAGTACTTGGGATGAATCTGAGTTGTGCTGAAAATAACAACGTTTGGCTGAAAACTTCTAACCGTCGCAAAACCATCCGTTGTCGAAAACGAAAACACTCTTTTGTCCATTCTGGTGACGTATTTCACATCGGATTGATGTATATACATGTACTTACACTTCTAGCGAGTAATACAACCGTGAATTTAGTTAGTCACTATGTGGGTGTTATTTGTTCAAAATTATGACAAAAAAATGTCAGATGACAGGAAAACTGGGTTAGCAAATTCACACATGCTCTCGTAATAAGTTCGGGGTCTACTATGTGTAAAGTGAAACATGCCCGATTTTTTTTTTGCTATGTGCCACTGATTGTGTGCAAGCAGTGTTTACCAAAGAAGCAGCGTTTGTCTTTAGAAAAATAGGTGAGTAAAGCTACAAACATGCTCAGTTGCAGACATTTCAAATGGATGTTATAAGAATATACTACATACTACAAACTACCATAGATTTACACATAAAGGTATCATGGTATACAGATGATCGTGTTGAAAAAAGAATTACCTAAATTCATAACTTTTTAATTGCTAAAATTTGTCTGAATTATTAAACCAATATGTTGTGATCACTTAAGTCCAGAACTAATCAGTGAAAACATAAATAGTCTAGGATTTGAAACTTTGGATCGTTGAAATACGATTATAGTAATGTTAGCAGTAACACCATAATGATGAATGAGTTGGGTGGTTCTGAAAAGAACCGTTGGTTTCAACTCGACGTTTCGATCAGTATACTCCGAACAAGCTTTCTCAAGAAGGCCCACCAGATCACAGCTTTCTCCAGAACATACTGATCGAAACGTCAAGTTTAAACCAACGGATATTTCTAGAACCACCCAAACTCATTTAGAGATTATCATTACATGGTGTTACCGCAAACCTTACTACAACATAAATAAGGTTTCTTTTCTTTCCTTGACTCCGATGGCCTACAATAAGCTTTAAAGGCAGTGGACACTATTGGTAATTGCTAAAAACAATTATTAGCATAAAACCTTACCTGGTAACGAGTAATGGGGAGAGGTTGATGGTATTAAACATTGTGAGAAACAGCTCCCTCTGAAGTGCCATAGTTTTTGAGAAAGAAGTAATTTTCCACCAATTTGATTTCGAGACCTCCGACTTACAACTTGAGGTCTCGAAATCAACCATCTAAACGCACACAACTTCGTGTGACAAGGGTGTTTTTTCTTTCATTAATATCTCGCAAGGTCGATGACCGACTGAGCTCAAATTTTCACAGGTTTGTTATTTTATGCATATGTTGAGATACACCTACTGTGAAGGCTAGTCTTTGACAATTACCAATAGTGTCCACTGCCTTTAACCTTTGACCTGTTACTTTATTTTATGTATTCAGGTTGTCCACATAAAGTGTGGGGACTGGTTTTCGAGTTATGGTCTGCGCATGCTGCAAAATTGTGGGTGAGACACCAATGAGCAAACATGCAGAAAGGTTAATATTTACGTTCCTATGTAGAAAAAGGAATTAATGAGGAAGAATGTTGACTCAAAACTTTCTACTATTACAAGCACTAAAACACTCATTCTAGGTTTCTACTGGTGATGAGGTGAAATAAGAAGGGCATTCCACGAAGATTGTGTGTGTTTTTTGTGTGTTTTGTAAATATCTTTTTACCGCAGCGATACGGCGCTCCTGTTGTGCCGGATCGGCGGAAACACAGTGCGCCTTTCTGGCATGGGTTCGGCTGGCATGGGTTAGCTGTTGACAAAAATGTTAATTAGTCATTACCAATTAACGATATGTTTATGGAGTGGGTATTGAAAGCTCAATTATCTCTAATAATTTACAATAAGTTATAACAAGCCTACTGCAGTATACTGGGTCATGTGTATTTTAAAGATGAAATGAAGTCCTCTACAATACTGGTCATTCTGAAGACCGTAGAAGGCTCCGCTCTGCTTCTGACGTCACACGCTTGTTTGTTCCTCGCTCCTATAAAAAGGCTGGAGACAATCTATTTTTCAATGCAGCTCCTAAGCTTTGGAACCAACTGTCCTGTGACGTCAGAGAAGCAGAGTCTACTTCGATCTTCAAGCGGTCTCTCAAAACGTTTTTGTTTCCCCACTGAGAGCCTCCTGTAATTTTCTTTTGTTTTTGCTTTCTACCTATGTTATTTTGTTTTCTTGTGAGGCGCTGTGTTAATTGTAGAGCGGCATAGAAATGTTTATTATTATTATTATTATTATAATTAAGTTAACGTTGCGTTTATAACTGATTTTTCCCCCATTTTAAACTCTGTCTTTTGTCGGTCTGTTTTGCTGCTTTAATGTCACACTTTGGTATAGGCCTACTCTAATGTAACTATTATTACACCACCTTCATATTAGTTGTAGGCCTACTATTAAACAATTATTGTATTTTATTGCCGTCTTCTCGATTGTTTACTAAACTATCTTCTATTAGTATTTGTTCAGTAAACAAAAAATAGAATAATCCTACTTGTTTATAAAATGAAATGATTTATTAAATTAATGTTACGTTTTTAATAATTTTGCGCTTGTCTTTTTGCAGACTCGATAAACGCCCGCTGTTGACAGGTTTGTGTTAGGATTTTTTTTAAAGAGCTTTAGTTAACTCAGTTAAAGGTTACATTGGCTGTTAGATATAAGACACAACGTAGAGAAGACTTTGTTTAGACCAGTCACCAACCAATTAGCATGTGAGAGTGTTTTATTTGGTAATAATCTAAAAGTTAAAAGCCTCGCTGAGCCATGCATTATATTATATGAAATTAATGTTGCATTTTTAATCATTCTCATTTTGTCTTTTTAGCAGATTGAAGTTACGCCCGCTGTTGGCAGGTTTTTGTCAGGATTATGAGACACAACGGAGAGAAGACTTTGTGTAGACCAGTCACAACTCAGTGACCCATGTAGCCACTGAGAGCGTTTTATTTGGTGATAATCTAGAAGTTAAAAGACTCCTCAGCCATGCAATATTAAAAGATGATCTCATTATCATTGTTATTTTGTTATGGTGTCCAAGTCCTTGTCTGTCACAGGGAAATGTCCAAAAGCAGTATGCTTAACTTTTTTACCTTGCATGCTGGCAAGTTAAGTACACTCGATATTATCTTTGAAATTTCTGTACATTTCATTGTTAAATTATGTGGCATCCATCTTTTTATAATCATACTCATTTGTATTTATTTCCAACTGTATGTTTAATTGTCATTGCCAACATGAAAATTAAATTTGCATTGAATTGAAGGTTGTCAGAAATGAGTGTTGCCTTTTAATTACTTGTCTTTAAGCAGATTCAAGTGACGCCCGCTGTTGACGGGTTTGTGCTATAATTATTAGACCATGTTAGAGAAGACGTTGTTTTTTAAAAGTCACCACTCAGTTAGCCTGTATTGGGATGTGTTGGAGTGGATATAAACTCAAACATAATGATATTATCGAAGTAAATTTCCTTCTGATCATAATAAATGAATGTTTTCTTTCCTCTAAATTCGTTCTCTCTTTCTTCTTTTAATTCTGTTGTTTGTCTTTCATTTTTTTTCTTCAAAAAAAGCGGTAAACCAAGCTCTGATTTACAGAAGGGTGTGGATTCGAGACTGGTCGTGACACTTGTGTCCTTTAGCAAAACACTGAACCGTGATTGCTTCGTTAATAAAAAATGGGGAGGATACTCTTTTTACTCAACGGCCATTAGGCGTCTGCTGGTTGATACCCAAGCCTATCATCTATATGGACTGTAAAGGGGTTTCAGCCCTAGCATAGTTGATTGTAAAGCCCACACCTTGAAGTGGCCTTCAGACCTTGTGTGTCTGGCAACTTGCTTTAACAAAATCTTTGTTTAACTGGTTTTTCCAATTTTAAACGCGGTCTTTGTCTGTCTGTTTTGCTTTTCGTGATAACACCATCCAAGGCTATCAAACTTTGGTATATGCCTACTGTAATAACCATACTATAACCACCTTCATTTTATAGTTGTTAACTTGGTTTGTTGATTTTGTTGTATATTGGCAGGCATTTCAAAACAAGCCTTTCTGGCTTATGTAAATGCCCTCAAGTTGGTTACTCTGTATTCATGACACTATCTTTGTATCCGATTTATTTTTATTAACCTCCTTTTTCACCAATATGGAAATTGTTCGTTAAACTGAACCACAAAATGTCAGTGTTATGTGGAGATGGGGATCTCAACAAATACTAAAAGGATTGTATGTACCTGCAACCGTGGACCTCTGTCCCTCGTTTTTTTATACGTGTGTACTGTAATTTTTTTTTTTAACGTCTCTCATTGTTTTGTCACACGTTTTCGAACTGTGGACCTTTCCCTAACCGTGGACTCTATCCTCTTCAGCTATAGGTCCCCGGTTTGAATGTTAATATCTACTCGGCAAAATATTTTATATATATTAAGGCTATACTTACATTCAGTACCACAAGTCCCTCCTGTGTATTCTGCGGGACAGATGCAGATCCAGGCCACTGCAAGGTCCATACATGTGCCGCCATTCATACACGGGTTGCTGTCACACATGCTTGCAACGCCGATATCTGTAAAAAAAAAAAAATATCAAACAGTTGAGAAATTATTTCAATTATGTTAATAATTAGTATTTGAAACTTTGCACGGTGGAAATACGGTATTGTAAACCGTATGGTTTCAACTCGACGTTTCGACCAGCTCTGATTGTCTTTTTTTCTTTACTTTTTTTCAAAAAAAACAAACAAAAAAAACGATCAAAGCATACTAATCATAATAATAAGTTGAAACCTTTACGGTGCTTTTCAGAACCACCCCAACTCAATTAGATATTATCATCACATGGTGTTACCGCAAAACTTACTATATTAATGACATCGATATTATAGCCCGCCCTCATTCGCTAACTCTGCCAAAGTTCTGTAGACTGGCCTCACTGCATTTCAAGACACGACATCTGTCTCCCAGCCTTTTACACAATACACGGCTCAACTCAAGGAATACGGGAGGATTTGTGGGGGAGATTTGCATATGACAGTATGGATACACCCTGTCTCGTACAATAAAACACCCACTCGTTCCATTGTTTGTGATGTGTACATCCCCACAGCTAGCCCATAACCCTCGGGGTGTGTTAGCGTGTACCTCAGGGCCACTCGTTGCTGTTTGCTGCAGACGTTTCTTTACAATCTAAACACAGTATTAGACCAAGGACACGTGGCTTACACAAAACTTGCAAAGTACAATTTACTTTCTCTTCCATAATTTCCCGTTCAAATAACTGAACCCCTGTATACGATTATAGTGGATACTATATGTTGACGCCCGATTGCTTTTGCCAACTTAGACCCCCAAAATAACAAAGATCGTGTATATTTGAGCTTAACATCTAAAAGCCCATGAAAGCGATTAGAAATGAAGCCATATTTGGTAAGGAAACCTAATTGAAATAGCCACCCCTCACAAGAATACTGGGGGCTGACCGTGTGATCATGTTTGTTGTCGGTCACCACACCATGTTTTGCGAGGCCCTATTGTGGGAATCTTGAGCATCTAATGCATCTTCAAGCCTGCAGCACAACTGTATTCCAGGGTCAAACTAAACTAAATCTGAATTTAGAAGTCGGCAAACATCCCAAAAGGAAACATCACACCAACTTTATTTGGTTTGCATTTCACAAGGATTGGGAGTGGTGTTCCATTTTCCTCAACAAGTAACCTACAGGGTCAGCAGATTCTGTCTAAATGCAGAGTGCTAACTGATATAGAAGGCCGTCTTTAGAGGGTGAGGCTGTTCCATTCTCTGGTAATATTATTGTCTGAATGTGAACATTTGCATGCGAGTTGTTGACACCAAATCTGGATCGGGCTATCAACCAGGATCAGAAAAAAAAGAAATGGGTTTAGCTCTAAGCTAAACAGCGGTGAGACCTTAGCCCTATATAGGACTCTTCCTCTGTACACAGATACTGCATGTAGTATAATACGAAAGTGTAAGGCCGTCAGGGCTAGGTGAGACCATACTTTGATCTTTCCAAATCGGAGAAAAAATGGTGGTGAATTGTTGGAGGAATTTTATCAAAGGTATACCTTCCTTTGAAATCTTATTTTGGAAAAAGACCTCCCCTTGAAAACTTGTATTTGGAAAAGAGGGAGGGGGCTGCCGCTGACCCAGTTTCCCCCATCCATGGTCGTATCAAACAAGATCTCCACGCTCAAACAAATAACGGTCAGCTTCCTGCCCCTAATTTTGCTTTTATACACTGTGTAACTCTATTTACAAAATTAAACTAAAAAAGACCCTTTGGATGTCGATTATCAAGCTGTGAAGAAACCCCGTAAAGCAAACACATCCATTCTTCTTGCTTTCTTTTTTGTACCTTTGTCTTCAGTGACGCGTGATTGATAGTTTGACCAAAAAGAGATTGTCCTGTATCTATTCTAATTCAGGGTGTGTCGGCACAGTTTTCCACTAACGTCTTTTTATTGTAAACCGAGGGAAACTGGTTCCTTTAGGAAGACATGTGCCAGGGTCGGAATGTCATGCAATTAAATGGGTTTCTTTTTTTTTTGCACGTTTACCATAGGTCCTTGTGTTTGGTGATGAGCCGTTTTTGCAACAGCAACTTATATTTTCTCAGAAATACTGGTACAGCGTGTGCATAACAATCGTGTAACCTTCTTTCTTGTCCTGTTGCGATGAAGTCTTGTTTTGTTGGAGAGCTTACTAAAAGCCATCTGCAATGAACTTTCCCCAAATTCAGTAGTAAGAGATAACGAAGGACTATCGCAAGAAAGAGTTATACGGTAACACAAATTCAAAAGTTACTGACAAGTAAAATGAAACAAAGAAATAAAAGAAACGGGCATTATATGCAAGAAAGAGTTCTTAAAACAGGGAAATAATTGTAAGTATTGGATGGTCATAGTCCGAGGCATTAATGTTTACAAACACATGTAGCAACATAGTATAAATTTTACCTCCTCATCAGGCCGTTGATAAACTGCACGTTTTATGTAAGCTGTCAAGAGGAGTGCGACCTAATAAATTCATGATATTTCCACAGAATTATATTTGGCAAAATTTGAAGGGTTGATCGTAAAATTGTTTTCTTCTTTTGAAGTGAAGAAGAACTTCCATGAAGTGTTCGATAAGAATACTTACGGGCACAGTAGGCCACCACGGCTGCCAGGAGTAGAGCGCGCACCATAGTGAACACGGAGACTCAAACTGTATTAAACGATGATTAATCTGTGAGAGAAAAAAAACAGAAAGAAAAACAAAACCGTCAAAAATATTCTATATTCAACATCCACATTAAATGAAAATGGCAATGTGTAATTAATTGTACATTATAATAAAAATAAATCCGGGTAAGAACTGAGCCGGATTCCGGATCCGAGGGCTGACCCTTGACAACTTGACCAACAAAATAGTTTTTAGAAGGAAGAAAAATTGTCTTAACTCCCAGATTTACATAACACTTTTACACTCTATAATAGGAAACAACCCTTGAAATACTTCTGTCTGAAATGTCATATTTGATGAGAGATAAATACAACTAATTCCCCGTTTGGAGGTTATCGCTTTGGGAGCGTTTTTATTTATTTCCTTTTTTGAATCGATGTCATGCAAACATGTGTTATCGGGTTGTTTATTATTTTCTCGTGACTATCTCAAACTTCTTCAGGTTTGTCAGTTTATAGAGGTCGTTCAGACACAGTACTAAAGTCGGTTTAACTCATGGTTCAACCCGATCGAGTTCAACTCAGTGTGTCTGAACGGATCTAAAGTTAGACCGAATCGAGTTCAACCCACAAAAGTTAAACCGTCGAGCGAGGGGGCGTGAATCTGATGAATAAAACCGGATGTTTAGAGCAAATGGGGTCGCGTCTACTTTGACCTCTTAAAACCGAAGATACACCGGTACGGGTTTAACTCTGTGCTGTCTGAACGCAATGGGTTTTTATTTTTACGACCACCCCCCCCCCCCCCCCCCCCCCCGCTGCTCGTAAAAGTTAAACCGGTTCGGGTCTAAGTTAGTACGCTGTCTGAACATACCCTATGTGTTGTGTGTGGATAACATTAAGTGCTTTCACTGCCAGCAACTGTTTTGTTAGTACAAAACAATTATGTATTGTTCCTTTTAAATGGTAATTCAATTTTACGTAAATTTGACCCATTTGGGGGTTTTGTTGAAACATATTCCGGGTCGTATTAATACTGAGCTGGTTCAGACCCCACGAAACCCAAATCCGGTGGTCCAGAGTCTGACCTAGGTTGAGTCAGTTCTGATGAGGGTCAGTTCACGCAGAAGCTTTTATGGTGCATGATCAGTTTCCTGGAGCAAGTTTTGTTCATTTGGCTTTCGGAAGCGGCCTGACTCTTCATTGCCATAAAGTTACACCGATATCTGACTTGCTTTTATATATGTGATTAACAAGGGGCTTGCAGGAATTCAATATTGCTTCTTTTGCTTGGCGAGGCAAAATAATCAAAGACAAAGAGGATTTAACACTTTTGCCCTTTTTTTTTCCTTTTTTTTTTTACTTGTTTTCATTTCTTTTTTGGATTTCAGATGGTTGTTGTTATCTCATAAATTGCACCTTTTACAAGGGGTGGGTTTTGGGGGTACATTGCTGTACAAAATAAGACTTCTAACTGAAGCGGAAAAGAAGCCCATAAATCACATGCTTCGGAAAAAGGTTTCTTTTCTCAAACTAACTGATATGGCAAAACAAAATCCAATGTCACTTATTCTTGGCTTTGATGAGACAATAACACAAGACTAAGAACGAAAATAGAAAAGACGTCTTTAACCAACCGGGTTTTAGATATTGGTAGATTTTTTTTTTCAAACTAATAAGGCATAATTATTTTTCGAAATGTCACTTATTTAGGGAAATGAAAACAAAGAAGCCTATAATAATGCATATTATAATATGGTTTCAGACAATGATTTCTTCTCTCAAACTGATAAGCCGAATGGTTTTAATGAGACAGCTACACACAGTTTTTTTGTATATGTTTTCCCCGGCCCTTGATTTACCTAATGTGTGTCATTGAGCATTAATATACAAACAATGAACAGTATGTAGCGCAAAATTACAATGAAGCGCTTCTAAGAAAGTGAAACACGACTGTTGAATAAAAACAAAATACAGAAAATACAGAAAGAACTACAAAATGCATACAATGGAAAAACAAGTTATTTAACCTAAAAGATGTGTCTTTAAAAAATTAAATTGTTCTAGTGAGGAGCTTCCTTTTATACTATTGCTAACTCAATCCTCATGACAACCAAACTTGTACGAACCGGTTCAGTCTGGTCTCACCGTGGAGGTTTATTTTTGTAAAAACCTAATCATCGTGACAGTCAAACTGAACTGGTACCAACTGGTCCAGTCTGGTTTAGTCGAACAATGGCAAAATGCCACTATTCAGGTTATACTTTAACCCCCCTCTCATCACGCCATTAGGGCAAGGGCGTCTAGCGCTCACGCAACACAACCAAAACAACAACTTTGTGACCCTTCAATCAGAATTAATTCTGAAACTAATGCCTTCTGGTGATGGGACGGTGTTGTTGGAACAGCAACAAGCATCAAGGAGCATAATAACACTTCATGTCAAGAATAATAAAACTGACCAGGAAAGAACAATAGTAATGAGAACCAGGAAATGTTCTTAAAAATGTGGATGTTGTGGACGGTTGTAAGTTCACATTGCGGTGCCACACCCTGTTATTCAATCAGGCATCGTTTTTTTTTTTCACTTTCTGTGTACAAAAGTATAGGGGAAATATCATGGTTTTTTTTTCTTTTTTTTATTGCCCGGCTTTCTCTTTTCCTCTTTTTTTGTTAGATACATGTAGTTATTCACAAGCCTGGTTAATACCGCACGACTGCCATTTATTGCAGCATTTAATACACTGGAAAAAACACGTGTTTCCTCATTTTGCCGTGTATTTTCAAAGCGTGTAACCTTTCCACGTTGTGCCATATTTTTGCCGAAAAATAACAATTATTTATTTTGTTTGTTGTGATGCTTTTTATTATTATGTTTTACACTGTGAAACAGCAGTATTTGTTGTACACAAGCTTACATAGAAAGTGTTCTAACCGCTTAAAGGTTCGTAAACCATGTAAATTCACACGTTTTTGCTAAACAATGAAGGAGTAAATTAACCAACATGTATTCCGCTCTGCTCATGTAGGCCTACAGTCGCAGACGGCGTCAAACAAAGAGGCGGGGTATTAACATGAAAGAAAGACGATAGTCAATTTGTGAAATTTAACAAGTACAGTAAAACTGTTTTGGTGGTGATGTTTTTAAAGGCAGTGGACACTATTGGTAATTACTCAAAATATTTCTTAGCATAAAACCTTACTTGGTAACGAGTAATGGGGAGAGGTTGGTAGTATAAAACATTGTGAGAAACGGCTCCCTCTGAAGTGCCATAGTTTTCGAGAAAGAAGCATTTTTCCATGATTTTGATTTCGAGACCTCAGATTTAGAACTTGAGGTCTACTTCGTGTGACCATGGAGGAATAAATTAGATTCCTCCATGGTGTGACAAGGGTGTTTTTTCTTTCATTATTATCTCGCAAGTTCGATGACCGATTGAGCTCAAATTTTCACAGGTTTGTTATTTTATGTATATGTTGAGATACACCAACTGTGGAGACTAGTTTTTGACAATTACCAAGATTGTCCACTGCCTTTAAAATGACACAATGAAAAACGTAATTCCATTGAACAAAAAATAGTTCTGATTAACTACAAACAAGATAAACGACGGTAAAGCAAAACTAAGCCTAACGAACTCTTCAGCTTAAAAGCATGGAGTAAAAAGTCTGCATGTTTCTTTCATCTTTGATGTTTACACTGTAAATTTCTGTCTCTAACCAAACAGATTTCAACGTCAACTGAATAGGCTTGAGACACTCAACCCAAACGTGCACATAAGACGGTTTTTGTTCTCAAGTGGGAGGCGTGCTTTTAGGGATGACTCCTGTGTCAAAATGTCGTCAATTTTAAAGATTATGGTCGCTACGTTAGATCACTTAAGCAGACCTTAAGCCGTGTCTAACAAAAATATTGCTGCTTCGTCAAAATGCCCGCGATGGAAAGAGGTTTTCACCATCACTGCTAATTGATTCGTTTTCAAAACACTTATTAAAGTTAGCACAAGTAAACCAATTGGCCCTATTGAGGTGTTTGAAAACTTTAAATGCACTGGTGGACACAACTATAATGTTGGTAATTAATCAATATAAGTGTTAGCTTAATAAATTAATTGGTATAACGAGTGATGGAGAGATGTTGATAGTAAACAAAAATGGTGATAAACGGCTTCCTCTATTAGTAAACAGTTTTGAGAAAGAGGTAAATTCTCACTCAAATAATAAAAGACTTCAACTGAAGCCTTTTATTATGCATCTGAAAGCACATAAAGTACTGCAACAAGAGTGTTTTTTTCTTTCATTATTCTCTTGCAACCGAAGACCAATTTAGCCCAAATGTGTACAGGATTGCTATTTTTTGCATGTTGGGATACACATTAAGTGGGAATACTGGTGTTTGAAAATTACCGAACGTGACCAGTGCCTTTCAAGACGGGGTACTCCAACACAATTCCAGGCACTCGGCCGCAACCCAAGCATCGATTCACACCGCCGATTAAACCCCGTGCTGCAGGGCGATTAAACAAATAATATAGTCTCATCTTTACATGAGAAAGTTAACTGTTTGATCAGGAAAAATGCCACATTTTTTTTACGATAGGTCTATTGTAAGGCGATATTGGGTGCTAGGGGGGGGGGTAAGAATGATCAGAAGTAGCCCACCTTGTTGAGCTGTTAATGGCTCCGCTTTTAACATCGGTCTCATCACTGTCGCCATTACAATGGTGACAGTGATGAGACCGATGTTAAAAGCGGAGCCATTAACAGCTCAACAAGGTGGGCTAGATCAGAAGTTTAACATAAAATGTACGCTTCTGACGACTTAGATTGACAACCAATCTGAATGTTTTCGTGCACCAAAGTTCGCAGACCATTGCTGATAAATGGCATAGAAATAGCATAGAAAATGTATGCTTTACTGCCAAAATCATCATGCGTTTGAAATGCAGCAGACGACCAAAGCGCACATGGGCACAAACTTCGTTTCGCCTATAAATTGAAACTTCCGGATGTTACTTTGTTCTATTCCACAAACAATGTCGTGGGGGACAACTAATTTCCTATGACTTGCTATCTTGCAAAGAAACTATAAATCCCTTATATGTTCTAGTTTTCATCTGCATCTTAACTTCAATCATGGATTGTGAATAACAAAAAGATGGAAATAGAATGTAGCACTTCAATGACTAATAATAGCAATAAGTAAACATATGCATGAGCTTTCGTAGTAACAACCACTTCATCAGATGCAATGAAGAAAAACAACTTTGAAAATACAGTAACTATTATTATTAATAAAACGAAATTTCAAGAAGAAAAAAAAAAACAATATGCGCTTTACATTAATTATGGTAACCATTCTTCTGAAATGTTTCCTCCGTTGTTTTGTTGATGGAATTCATACGTGCCGATTTTGTTTGCTCCTCGTTCTAAGAAATGTTTTGTTGTTAACCTTTTTGTTTTAAAATTCTTCTTGGTGAATATTTTTGACTGTCTTGTCATGCTATAAAGGCAGTGGACACTAATGGTAATTACTCAAAATAATTATTAGCATAAAACCTTACTTGGTGGCGAGTAATGGGGAGAGGTTGATGGTATAAAACATTGTGAGAAACGGCTCCCTCTGAATATAGTTTTCGAGCAAGAAGTAATTTTCCCCGAATTTGATTTCAACGATTCGACTTTAAGACCTCAGATTTAGAATTTGAGGTCTCGAAATCGAGCTGAAAGCACACAACTTCGTGTGACAAGAGGTTTTTTTGTATAATCTTGCAACTTCGACGACCAATTGAGCTTAAATTTTTCACAGGTTTGCTATTTTATGCATATGTTGATATACACCTAAGTGAGGAGACGGTCTTTGACATTTACCAATAGTGTCCAGTGTCTTTAAACCATAGTCAAAAAAAGAGAAGTCACCTTGAATTTTGAAAACACATGGCCATGGACTTAAAATGAGGTCGCTTGTACATAACAACTCGATCATTAAAATGCGCATGGATTAATTCAAACAAGCGAAAAATAGTTAACGGTCTGACGATTCAACCATAAATAGCTGTGGCTTTCCTTGGTGACCTTCAAGTTAGCCTTCGAGAAAGACTCTGGAGTCTGATGTGAGTCATTTATGCCAATGTGGATCCTCTCTGGTTCTGGTAACCAGTTTAAAAAAAGCTATACCTTAAGTGCGTGCAATTTCCAATAAATCAATCAAAAAGCTTAGATAAGATTAACTTTAAGCTTTTGTCAATACTAGCTCATTTTTATTGCCAACGTCGTTCACTTTGTACCCAATTTACCTCATACCATAGAGAAAGGACAGCTCATACCCAAGTCACTTCGTACCCCAAAGATTATTCCGCGTGATGGATAAAAGACAATTCCGAGCAATGAGACAAAGATTTTATAATCGATGCCAGATGACTTGCGCATGAGCATGTTTGGGGTTTTATTTGCCGAAATCTTGTTTGCTTTAAACAAAATTAAAACTGTCCTCTCTTTCAAGAATTCGTGGACGGAGGTACTCGGAAAATTCTACTTTGTTTCTTGTTAAAATGCTCCAAGAAATTAAAGCTTCAAAAACAATACTCAATAGATGTACGCGTATGACGTTGTTACTTGGGCAAAAAATGACTAGGGTTGGTGACTTAGGTACGAAGTGAAACTCAAACTAGCTTTCTTATGCGCGTCATAAGCCGTTCTCTTTAAAATCTCATAAAAAAAAAGTTAGGAGCCAATTTGTCTTAAAAAAAAGAAAAGACACAAGTTAATGAAAAGTCGTGCCGTCCATTACAGTGGCGGATCTGCTTCAAGTTTAAGATTCTTTCGTGGTTCGTTGAAAATCGTCTATGGACGAGACAATGATGAAACGATTTTTTTTTTTTTTTTTTGGCGCGCGTCCCTTTTTTGTTGAATCTATGGTTACCCTAACTTGTTTATGTTTTGTGTAAGTGATTAAACCCTTTTTCTTCATTCCCATTCCAAATATCTAAACTGTTTTTCCAGTGTATACTTTTGTTTTCTCCCAAGACCAGTAGCTGCTACTGAACACCCTCCCTAAGCACCCTACCTTCAACTTCTTCCACGCGTTCCTTTCAGCCCTTCCACACGCTATGCGTAAACAGGTGCAGATGTCACACCTAAAGACTCATACTACCTCAACAACAATTCAGACGCTTCTGCCATCCAGCTGCCCCCACATCTCTTTTATACCCAAAAGTCCTGCTGTAGTCGCCCCATTCTTCGCCTTACGTAATGGTTCTTTCAAGGCTTGGAGATGAGACATTCCACTATGAGATTACCTTGATGCCTTTTGTTATACCCAAGAATCCTACCCGTGTGACGTCAGCTCCCCTGAGTCCCCTTTCAATTCCCCTTCTTAACGTTCTTGCTGTGCTAGATTTAGAAACTATGTCATTTTTTGTTGATACAGATCTAAGAGAAGTTGAGAGGAATATAATGCCTGGCAACTGGTAATGTTGTTGTAAACATGATTCGGAGGCCTTTCTAACGCCATGGTAACGTCTGGTTTAGGGAACGTACTTCAAAGTACGCCGACAAGTCCAACTTGGCAACTAGTCAGCGCGTGTTGTTTACATTTTATATGTACCCGAATTCTTTTTTATACAAATGTATCTTCTTCGAGTACTGTGTCAAAGGCTTAAAAATGTGTTTGTTTTGAACAACAAAACCAATCGCTAAAAAAATAAACAGTTTTAATCTGGGGTCTTGTTTGCAGTTCACAGTTCGTAGAGCAAGACCCAGTTCCTTGCCCCTTTTTTTTGGTTCGTAAAAGAGGAGTCGTTGAGAAGTTGTTTTCTTGTTCATGTGATGAATAATCTCATCATCAGATAGTGGGTTTCCTTGAGATGGTTTTAACAAAAGGTTCCGGAGAAAACAAGGTTTGGTGAGTCTTTATGGTGAGTCAACCTTTCGAAAACAAGGGGAAACTATATAGGATTTGAGGCAATGCATGGTGAGGTATCAATATATATTTGGTTTGTGGTAACACCATGTGTGTATCTACTTGCCAGGTAGAGTTTGTTCTTAGAGAACTGTACCGCGGAGTAGATTGTTGGGGTGTTCGGGAGACTTCTCGTTTCTGAAAAGAACTGTCCTGCTTATTAACTATTACCTGGGCGGATGGTAAAGAAATAGGCTGGGACTACTACTTTAGCTTATATGATCGTGCCGCGGAGTCAGTTCTTGGGTTGGTCTGAACGTTTCGACTAGCTTGCTCTTGCTTTAGGGAAATCTACATTGCAAAAAAAATATATATATAGCAACAGATTTACACCGCGCAAAACAAGAAAGAAAACTTCACCCGTGCAATTCTAGTGAAAGCGAATTCCATCGCTTACCATCTTGGGTATAACAAGGTCGAATGTTTTAATGGTTTTATCATTCGCGCCTTATTACTGCAATTGCGTCGCCCAGTGGTCATTTCCTCAATGATTCATCAGCTGTGTTTTCCTTCGTAAACAAAAATTCTTAATTTCTTGCCCTTTTTTGGCCAGAAATAGTGAAAGTGTTACGGTCCACTGGACGTGAAGAATGTCTCCTCTTTCTTAGAGTAGCACTGGGTGGTATCGTAGTATGACAATGGAGACGGTTGGTGCCGCATCATGGTACAATGCTTCTTGTTTCTCCCTGTTCAAACCACACAATAGTCGCGGTGATGAGGGGTTTTTTTAGCCCCTAGGGTACAATTCTGTTTGCATGTCTCGGTGATGATGTGGGTCATGTTTTATAGGGGGCAGGGGTGTGGTATGAGAGGGTTACTAAATGGAGGCAAGGGGGTAAGGAGATTTGTACTCGCTGCTTACCAGTAAGCTGATTGGAGTTTAAGCTTACTTTGCTCAGATTCATGTTAAACAATTGTTTTTTATTAAGATTGTGCAATAAACTGTTCAGCAGAGTCGCAGTTCACGAGAGTCCATCAATCACCCCCCCCCCCCCCCAATCCCTCCCAAGCCAAGCATAGCACAATACACAAGCAAACACGTTTCTGAAAAGTTTGGGACTGAACCCCCAAAAATAAGCACCTATGTGTTTAATGTCTCTGGTTTATTTCTTTTTCTTGGAAGCTCTTTTTTTACATCTGCAGTTATACAAATGATTCGTTGTTTATGCAAGAAAGGACAAAGACACGTTGCTGTAACTTTAAGAACTTTGTTTACCAAAGTCAACGTTTTCTGATAAATAAATTATCTCGCATCATTAAATCAGAATGTAACAGATCAACAACGAAAAGTGTGAAAATATCCTTGGAAAAGCTGCTCTGTATAAAAGACCGAGTTTGTCTTTTTGTCTCATGGAGGCTTCGAGTCGAACAAAGCTTGCCCTCGAACGATTTTGTTATGACTACACGGTGTATGTTCGCCTTTTTTTCCCTCTGTCTAGGCAGTTATCAAATAGTATGAAAACATTGGACACAAAGAACGAACCTGTGCCAAATCGTTTACGATGTCTCTCATTAACACCACGCGATGCCCAAACCCTGTTACAATAGACCATTGTCATGCTGCCTCCATCTTGGTCATGTTCCTCGAATCGAATAACAATAATGCATGCTAAATATCTATTTTGCAAATAAGAACCAGGCTATTTTGTTCTTCCAGCCTCGGTTTGGTAACATTGATATCAATGGGAGAAAACCAAAGTGGCTGCACCATGATAGGTCTATACTTTACACAACCGCAGCGTGCGTTGAGAAAAATGTGTTTACCTCATTCGCAAAAGCTGATGTCATACTTTTTAATAACCTTACCAAACGTTGTAGAGATAGTTTAGTAAACCGAAACAAAAGTAATATTAATGTTATTTGTTTTCTTGATTATCCGGACGCCCTCCAGAAAAATAGCAACCCATGTTAAAATCACCACGATATATGTAATGTGAAGGGATCATAAAGGACCCTTGCTATGGCGATATCGTCATTCTCAAGTAAGAAAGTGTTCAGCGACTATACAATTATGACCTATAAACCCCCCCCCCCCCCCCTAAAAACGAGAGAAGTAGTGAAACTTGTTTAAAAAGTCATGAGAAAGATTGTTCAAATAATCCCCCCACGGGGATTCTGCCCTCCCCCTCCCTAAACGGCAAACTGTGTACAAACTTCTTCTGGTAGCGCCCTCTTTTGCACCAACTTTCTTAGGCCCATATTGACTTCCCATGGTAGACAGAGGGTGCGTTCGTTTAACTTCCCTGGGTCGACCCCGGTGTGTGGCACGTGTGCACACAATTACCCACGTTCGTCCTGGGAAAAAAACCGCCACACACCGGGGTCGACCCAGGGAAGCTAAACGAACGCACCCACAATCTCTGGGGACAGATTTACCTCGGACACCGGTGTGGCCAGGGTCCCCCTCCCCCCCCCCCGGAGATTTTATTGTTCCCTATAGCGCCCTCTTTTGAAACATCTTCCTTCAGCTTATGGTTAACTTTCTTATGGACACAGAACCTCCGGTGGACAGATTTCTCTTCCTTGGACACCGGCACCCATCACAGAGGTCCAGGCCTGATACTTCCCTGGTCATTGCCTTGGTGCCCTTAAAATGCCCCATCAGTAGAAATTTTAAACTTCCTAATAATGGTGTCTTTTACCAAGGAGAAATTATTTGATGTCCCTGTCCTTTCAAAAACGAAGCATACAGGCCAGGAGGTCATTTCAAGAGGGAAGTTTTGATGTTCTAATCGTCCCTAAGATTATGTAACAACCGAACGGCTCCAAAAACCAAATACTTTGCATTGAACATCCAGTCATAAAATTATACACAAATTAAAGATACAAACAGTTAACAAAACGTATACAAATCAATCTAAAAACACTATTGATAAGGGGGATCTTATTCATAAGTACATATCATTGCCTCAAGGGGAACGCATTGACTAAAGTCATACATGGAAACCTTACACAACCACCAACAAAAAACGAAGAAATCTTACAAATGACATGTCAGCCATGCCCACCCGGTCATATTTGTTTTCCTCTACTCCGTCGCCTGGGTAGTTAGGGTGTGAGCATTGGGAAGGACGCAACCATTGTTCCTCCGTAGTTTGGGGAACATCTTCCAGATCAATAATATTATGAATGGTGTTTAAACCCGTCCTTGTCAACTTGAACTGCTCCAGACAATGAGTTAAGCCCAGACAGATAAGCTTAAAGTTCACACTACATTTGCGGTGAAATTTGTGATAAATACCTTCTCCACGCAGGACACCTCATCAATCACTGTCACTTTCATGTTATTGGCCTCGTTCGATCATAGAGAAAGAACCATTCCATATGGTTTAACGGTAAGAGAACAACACAGAACAATGGACGTCATGACTTCAAACATTTCACATGTTGTAGTGTTGCATAAAACGTTTATGTGTTTTGTAAAACTATTATAATTGACTTTTATCTGACATTCTCGATGTGTAATAATGTCTTCTTAATGGATTACGATGTGGGAGAGTCTTCCTTGATCGTTCTATTACAATCCTTCCAAGGCTGTTTAAACAGTTAGAACAAACTAAAATGACTTGCCTTTGTTAGAAGTCGTGCGACAGCCTTCGCTATTGTACTATGACAAGAATTCGCATTCCTTTGATTTTGCCGAGGACATGTGAACAAAAATGAAATGAAATTATTACATATTTTAAGGTAATGATAAAGCCATAAATGTTGACCTAGGCCAATTAGGCATGTGTGTAGACAGTACTCATCGCAAACTAGAGAAGTAATCAATATTATTAGTTGATAATTTAGACATTTCAGGGACAGTTTTCAGATGGGTTTGGGTTTTTGGAAACAACCAAGTTTCGAAGTTAGCTTTCAAATTTCAGGGTCATGACGGTGGCCCAACCAGGGGGGCGCAGGGCTTGAATCCCCCACCCCTTCGCCGATCGGAACCCATACCCCGGCCTTGCCCTGCCCCCAGTGGGATCGAAACAAATTCTCACACCCTTAATTAATAATTTATAAGTGAAGACATTTTTTAAGATAAGAGTTCAAAGAAATCCATGTATAAATGACAAGTGCAATGGACTAATCTAAGCAGATTCAGAGAGATGTGTCTTAAAGACACTGGACTCCTTTTGGTATAATTGTAATAGACCCGTGTAATAGAACTTGTTGTATTGTATCCCAAAATGCATAAAATAATAAATCTGTAAAGAGTTGGACTCAATTGGTCTTTAAAGTTGCCTGCTGAGAATAGTGACAGAAAAACACACGTGTGCACTCATTATGTACTTTGAGATGTATAAGAAAGGGCTTCATGCCTGAAGTCTTAAAAAAAAAAAAAAAAATTAGTGAGAATTTACCTCTTTCCAAAAACAACGTTACTGCAGAGGTAGCCGTTGTTAAACTATCAACAGCTCCCCGATGCTCGTTACCAAGTAAACTTGTTATGCTAACAATTATTTTGAGTAATTACCAATATGGTCAAGTGCCTTTAAGATGACAGTTGGAAGATCTGCAATTGAGTCAAGTAACAGTGTTGATAAAGAAGATCATTCTTGTGCACATGAATCAATGAATGTTTAGAGGCACTATGGGCACTATTGGTAATTACTCAAAATAATTGTTAGCATAAAACCTTACTTGGTAACAAGCTATGGAGAGCATTTTGAAAGTATAAAACATTAAAGGAGGACGTTGCCTTGGATCGGTCGAGTTGGTCTTTGAAAAGCGTTTGTTATTAAATGCATATGGGTGGAAAGATGTTGTTAAAGTAGAATACAATGATCTACACAAACATGACTCGAAAATGTACGGTTTTCCTTTTACCTCGTCGACTACACGGTCGACCATTTATGTTAGTTCGCAGAGTAAAAGGTAAACTACGCAATTACGAGGCAAATTTGTGTGGATCATTGTATTCTACTTTTAAAACATCTTTCTATCCATAGTATAGGCCTATGCATTTTATAACAAACGGTTATAAACGCTTTTTATAGACCAGCAACTCGTGGCAACGTGTTCATTAAAGAGAAACGATTCCCTCTGAAGTGACGTAGTCTTAAAACGACATGTGGGGTGATGGAAAATGGGTGATGCACTCGTCATTGGTCATCATTTTGTAGAATGGGTTTGGTAAATGCCATTTTAAAACGGTATAAAATATTGTTTTGTCCATCTGCATGCACACAGATGAATGGTCCCTTTAATGTATTACGTTTGTGTGCTTTGAGGCGTTATTGTTTGTCGCAGAATTCTGTTCGTACATATCTTCTTTAGTTTTTGTTTTCTGTATGTCTTTTTTGGTGTTATTGCTTGAAAATGAATGGTTTACAAAGGCCTAGTGAATAAACAGTCTTTTTTTGTTTTACTTTATTATAAATATTTACAAAACCAACCAACCAATAGTGCATCATGTACGCATATGAAATGTTATCAGCTCAACAGACCTTTGTTTTGTGCACGTGAAGTCTTTTGAGTTGGGCGCCCTTGCTATAAGGCTCAAAAGGAGGTTGCTCATTGGCCTATCATGTGTGCAAAGGGTACAAATCAGTGCGTTGTTCAGTCACAATTTTACCTCAAAGATGGCGGCTGGATTACATCAATTCACAAGGTCCACAGATCTATGTTAAATAATAGAGATCAATGTTCAGGTCCATTGCATTAAGCTAGTTTTTGTTTGGTGATTTACGTAAGACAAGTTTAACATGCCTAATTGGACACGGCTCATTAGTTGTATTCTTCGAAGACTTCGGAGGTCGTTTCAGAACTTAAAGTTTCGGTCACAATACAATTCTTTTGAACGATGAAGCGGGTAACTTTTTGTGGTTGAAAATTACACAAACGAATAGTCCCCTTGCAATGGTCGCCATCTTTGGTGACTAAGGCACGTGTGCGAGGATATCCTGGGCCGAGTCGAGTCGTGCGCAGCGGACACACGCCTGCACTTTTCCCAATATTCCAAAGTATGAGCAAGTTCGGGTGAGCGACTTGACCTGACCAGAGCCGTATATATTGGAAACCAGAAACTGTGACGTACTCTCGAGTTGACCATCAACTGTGACCTTTACTCTCAATCTCCCTGTGCTCTATGGTTTCTGGTTAGTCTAGTTGGTCTAGTCAAGTCTAGTCGCCAGCCGAACTTGCCCTATGGTGGTCATTGACGTCATTTGCAGTGCAATACTGATCTCTAGCAGAATAATAGAGATGGTTGCGACTAGACATGACTATACCAACTATGACTAAACCATAAACCATCAGAGATACCACCTCACTGCATACATTCAAGACACTCCTGAAAGCTCACCTGTTTTAGGAGGAGTGTCATCAATAACATTTCTCCTGTCTGTGCCCATACATCAGCGCCTCAGAGCAAACTTTTGATTTTGGCGCTTTATACATTTCTTTTGGTGGATTGAATGATTGATTGATTGATTGATTGATTGATTGATTGGTTGATTGATTGAATGGGCATGGGCAATATGGTCAATTCGAAAGCTACGTCACTTCTCGTCAGTCTAATCCGTCTAGTCGCGGCACCCAAACTTCCTACATGATATACCATAATTATTTTGTAGTGCTCAACTCCTTCTTGAGCTCTGTGAAGTTTGGCCCAGAATATACCTGTTTTTATAGTCTCAAAGGGAAAATATTATGAAACCAACACATTTTATTAATAGAAATATATAATTTTATTCACATTGATGGCTCATTAATACACAAATTAATTTTGGCATTACTGCATGAGGTTATGTTATCCATGTAAGAGGGGAAAATGTTCTATTTTTTTCTTTTGAAAATAACTGTTGCACCAGTATCACGAAAATAAACACAGAAATTTACACAGTGAAGGTCACAATGTGGAAACAACAGAGTTCAATCATAATTAATTCCAAAGTGCAAGCGAAAAATAATAGATACAAATTTTCAAACGTTTCGTTTGTGAGCGAAAAATCAACACTTATGAATTGCAAGCAATGTTGGTCTTAAGTGCAAATCCATCTTAGTAGAGAGTTGTAAACCATTAGTCTTTTTGTAAACCTTATAACTTCTGGCAAATAAAAACAAATTCCTTGGTAAAACGAACAAACTTTATTTGTTGTGTACTATAGAACTTACTGCACTACAATAACTGGGGTGTTAAATTAATTCCTGCTGGTATATAAATGAAAACACCAACATATTGTTATTTATCCCCATTATATCGTTGGTGAAATAAACACCGTGTCGGTGTTGTCACATAATACCAAGAGAATCAGTTTAACACCCAGTTTTTGCAGATAGTAGAACACCAAATCGCGAAAAGCTGAGGAACGTTTAGCACAAACATGGTGTGAACTAACATAAACATTATCCATACATAAACATGTTGGGTACGAACAAAGAAAGCAACGAATAACTTTATATCTATTTGTTGGTGTTCTAGATCAACAAGAAACGACATAAACTTCAATTTGAGTGCACACTAAATAGGCACCAGTTTAGTGAAAGTAAAGCTCATAATATTGCAACAATAAATATTTTAAAGTAGATAATTTAAAAAGGGACGAGATGAGAAATGATGTTTGGTTCGTCAGCAAGCGACCTGTGTTTCTAAAATAAATAAACAAAAACGTACAAATAAATTAATGTAAGTGTGTCGTGCTTTAACCTTTGGTACACATCACATTTGGTACCTGAACACCAAAGTCAACTAGTGAGGAACGCCGTTCTGGGTGCTAATGACAGCCAAATTGTCGTGCTTTAAAAGTTAGGTATAAGAACATCACAATTGCAAACAAATTATAGTCTTTCCATTAACACGTTTGGTACCTGAACACCATTAGTGCACGAACAGTGGAGAACATCATAAAAGTTAGGTATAAGAACATCACAATTGCAAACAAATTATAGTCTTTCCATTAACACGTTTGGTACCTGAACACCATTAGTGCACGAACAGTGGAGAACATCATACTGAAACTTGACTGGGTACTGAAACACCGAATTGCCATCAAAAAGGAATATCATTCACAAACTTGTTTTTTGGTAATAGAACACCACAAATTAATGAAAAGCGTCATCATACAAACTTGTTGGTTAATAAAACACCAGATTTTCAAACCAAAAAGGGTATTTCATACTTTGTTTTGTTTTGCATTATTAAGAACACCAAAAACAAGGCAAACTAATGACGAACGTCATACACAAGCACGTGGAACACTAGACATTGAAAACAATTAAGAAACCAGTATACACTAATTAGTTTAGTTGGTACCCGAGCACCCTTTTGAAACTTTGAATACTCACTTGACGCCATAAAAACGACATTTTTTTCGTCATACTTTTACTGGAATGGAATAGACTTTTGAAGCTTTGCATGTGGTAGAAAGTTAGAATCAACTAGAAACTAGTAAACTTGCGGGTAAACCTTTTGGACATCTCTTTTTGGAAAATTGTCCTCTGTGCTCCAGTGTTGGGCTCCACCAGTAATTTTCAAATCGTACCCTTACGGTACCGCCCAGTCCGTCTATAGCACAGATATAAAGAACCTTTAAAGGTTCTTTATGTCTGTGGTCTGTAGCCATTTCATCAGATAGCGCCCTCTTTTGATTCAACTTATCAAATGTATTAGAAGATACACTTTTTTGGCCGCCAATATTCATCTCCTATTGTTTTACCATTAATTATAATCACGCCATGACCGCCGCAGCCTGCTGCCCGCTCAGCCTCCGCCTGTGTATTCTCATATGACGGTTCAGGTTACCAGACTGGCTGAATGGACGGTAGCAGACGATGCATTGGTAGGGTTTCTCCCCAGTGTGGATGCGTCGGTGGTTGCTCAGGGTCGAGCTGTCTGAGAAGGATTTCGAGCAGTAGTTACAGGAGTACGGTCGCTCCCCGGTGTGCGTGCGCATGTGTGTCTTGACTGAAGAGCTCTGTATTGGAAAACAAGATTATACACTTTTAGTAAAATAATGTCTCTGTAACTTTCATGGTAAATCTTAATTACCTGTTTACTGCAGGGTGGTATCAAAATTGTGATTGGATAATAGTCAACTTGTGAGGTTTATAATAATACAAAATTGTGGACTGGTATAACCAGTGTGGTCCTTTAAAGGCAGTGGACACTATTTGTAGTTACTCAAAATAATTATTAGCATAAACCTTTCTTGGTGATGAGTAATGGGGAGAGGTTGATGGTATAAAACATTGTGAAAAAAGGCTCCCTCTGAAGTGCCATAGTTTTCGAGAAAGAAGTTATTTTCCATGAATTTGATTTCGAGACCTCAGATTTAGAACTTGACGTCCCGAAATCAACCATCTAAACGCACACAACTTCGTGTGACAAGGGTGTTTTTCTTTCATTATTATCTCGCAACTTCGATGACCGATTGAGCTCAAATTTTCACAGGTTTGTTATTATTTTTGTGCATAGGTTGAGATACACCAATTGTGAAGGCTAGTCTTTGACAATTACCAATAGTGTCCACTGCCTTTAATGGCAAACAGCATAAATCGAAAAATTCTGAACATTTACGGTTTTTTTTTGTTTTAATTTTATATTATTGCAATGTCGTTTGGGAAACAAAAATTCGCGACCCGGGGAAGCTAATCGAACGCACCCAATGTTGCCGTGTGTTACTCACCTGAGAAAAACTCCTACTGCACACCGTACACTTGAACGGTTTCTCTCCACTGTGGATGCGCATGTGCGCAGTGAGGTTAGCAGCTTGCGAGAAGTTCTTCCCGCACAGTTGACAGAGGTACGGCTTGTCTCCGTAGTGGCACCGTATGTGAGTACGCAGACTACTCGGGCGGGTGCACGCCTTGCCGCAGATGCGACACTGGTGGTTCTGGTTGGTGGCAGGTTGGGTCTTTTGTTTCTGTAGATTGTTGTTTACGGTAAGGGTGTCCTCAGTGGCTCGCCATGCGATGGCTTTCTGGGCTGGAGTAGTAGCAGCGATGTAGGGTTGTGGACCGAGGGTTGGTGGTTGTTGTGGTGCGTTCAGGCTCCCTCTACTGCTCGTGAATTCATTGGAATGGCCGCCACCACTGGAATGGCCACCGGCGCTGGATCTGAAAACATAAGAGAGGATGCAGTTTGCATTATTGACCAATACAAATATCTCTCCATTGAGTGGGGTGGATGAAAGCTTCCAGCATGAGTGGTAGGACTATCGCTCTCATGATCAGAACTTTCAGAAGCAATTAAGCACAAACAGCGCCCTCTTGGGGTCAGGGGCCTATGCGAATGGAATGCAGGAAAACTTGCAATGTATAGTAGCAACCCAATGTACTAAAAAAGAATTCAAAACATTATGTGGTTGAACTTTTATTGCTCCGTGCACCATGCATGGTGGAATCAAAAGTCCACACCACAGTCACTGGTTACTCGTCAACTCACCTCACGAAGAAACGATCACTTTCGCTGGTCCCATTCCCTCCTGGTTTGTTATACGGTGACATGTGCGTTGTATTCAGTAACCCAGTAGCCTGGTAGCCGTCGGACGAGTGGTACCCACTCGATCTGAGCTCTTCTGTATCCGACGAAGATTCGTTGGCAGCCTTTGCCGATATAGCGTAGCCCTCATAAGGTGAAGTGCTGTACATCCGGGAGATGTCCTGATGGCGCCAGAAATTTGTTGGGGCAACGTCTTTAACTTCATGCTATACCAAACGGGGAAATAAAAGTTTTTGGTTTACATCAGAACGGACGTTTTTCTTAGATTCAATGATTCCATTTAAAGGCAGTGGACACTATTGGTAGTTACTCAAAATAATTATTAGCATAAAACCTTTCTTGGTAACGAGTAATGGGTAGAGGTTGATAGTATAAAACATGATGAGAAACGGCTCCCTAGCCCTCTGAAGTAATGTAGTTTTCCGATTGAGCTCAAATTTTCACAGGTTTGTTATTTTATGCCTATGTTGAGATACACCAAGGGAGAATACATGTCTTTGACAGTTTCCAATATAGTCCAGTGTCTTTAAAATAAAAATGGTATCGAGGAAGTCAGAGTAACTTTAAGTATTTTTTAGAAGGTTTGCATGGTTGGGATAAACAGGAAGAAACTATGAGCAACAAATAGTTAACTTGTTGGTACAACCACGTGTAAATCTCTCTCGTGGGAGTATTGACTCTGAAAAGAGCCGGTGTCCAATAGGAATTCTTTCCGCCTGAGATTCGGTCCCTATACGGGAAATTAACGTTGAATGTAAGAGGATGATTCAAAAGAGGGCGCTATCAAAAGAAGTTTGTACACGCACAGGGTGCGTTCGTTTAGCTTCCATGGATCGACCCCGGTATGCCCCGGTACGTTCGAATAGCTTTGACGGGCTCACCTGGGTCAGCCCCCAGTGCCCTGGGCCCAATTTCATAGAGCTGCTTAACGGTAAGCAAATTTTTTCGCTTAACGTAGCAAAAATAATTGCTAAACGAACACGAGCTTTAGCACGTAAACAATCTGCGCGCGGAGATTTTAGATCGTTTGCTTAAGCAAAACAGAAGAAGGCAGTGTATTTTGCACTGTGTGCATGGCCTAGGGCTGCTTGACGGTAAGCAAACATGTTGGCTTAACGTAGCAACAAAAATTGCTTAAGCGTAAACCTATTTCACCAGCGGTTGCTAGCTTAAGCACGTAAACAAACTGCGCGCACAACATTTTAGATCGTTTGCTTAAGCGAAAAAGAAGAAGGTGCTGACAAAATGGCGGGCGAAATAAATGCGGAGTGCACTCGAGTGGCGATAAAAAAAATCATCACCTTCTGTGTCTGATATGTATTATTTGTAATGGTTCAAAGTGCCCCTCGAAAGGTTTACACACTAACTTGAAAGTAAACAAGAAGATAATACATTGTACAGCATGATTCTGAAGCATTTTAGACACTCGTTTATTCGCTACACCTACCATACAAACGCACGTACAATCACCGCGGTGCCGGCACAATAACATCGTTTGTAATGAGTGTTGCACTATGCGCTGTGTGAATAGGGTGCTTAAGCAAAATAGAGGCTTTAAGGACCTTTTTGTTTGCTTACCTATGTAAGCAAAAAACCTTGCTTAGGAAAGGGTATGAAATGAAAAATTTGCTAGGTGCGCCCGTTAAGCACAAAATCGACCGTTACGGGACGCAGCACCTTGAAACTGGGCCCGGCGCTTAAACAGTGTGCTTAAGCAATGGGGCTTTAAGGACCCTTTTTGCTTGCTTGCCTCGCCGTTTTAAGCAAAAAACCTTGCTTAAGCAAGGCTATGAAATGAAAAACTTGCTAGGTGCACCCGTTTTAAGCACAAAATCGACCGTTAAGCAGCTCTATGAAATTGGACCCTGCTTGTGGAGTGGGTCACTTGGGGTGACCTGAGGTGCATGCCGTCACCACGAGAGGGCGAGTGTGATCGTTCGATTAGCTCTTGTCGGGGGCTCACCCGAGTGAGCACCGCGGGGTACACCCAGGGAAGCTTAACGAACGCACCCGTACAGTTTGCCATATGGCGGGGTGGGGGGGGGGGGGTCGACACCGAATCTCCGAGGATGATACTTGCCACACCGGTTTGGTATCGACGTTTCGAAAAGTTTACTCTACTCGTATTCAGGAGAAACTTTCAAAAGAGTAATTTGTATGCGTTTTAGTGAAACTCTGCAAACAAACAATGGGATGTTGTACAGTTCACTTCACTTCGCTTCACTTTATTTTCCACACTTTTATGAATAATATAAAATATAGAATATCTGGAAATGGGAAGTCGCGAAGGGGTTCTTAAAAACCCTTGTCGAGTATAGGGGCCCGGACCCAGAAGAGGCCCATCGCCGTAACATTCATGTAAATCTTTAATAAGTCTCTGGACACTTTTGGTAATTGTCAAAGCACAAAACTTTGTGTGACAAGGTGTTTTTTCTTTCATTATTATCTCGCAACTTCGACGACAAATTGAGCTCAAATTTTCACAGGTTTGTTATTTTATTTTAATGCATATGTTGAGATTCACCAAGTGAGAAGAATGGTCTTTGACAATTCTTAATAGGGTCCAGGGTCTTTAACAAGTTGGTTTTTATGCTAGCAATTATTTTGAGTGATTACCAATGGCGTCCACGAGTACAACGAGCGGCGAACGCGTGGATCGTATGAGAGAATTTGGTGTGGCACAAGCAGTGTGACCTGCTTACAGCTGTACGCATGAATACGTGTAAAGATGGGGCAAGAGAATGTGACTAAACAGAAAAGAATCGTAATAATAAACAATTTGGGGTCACTGAGAGAACTACAGTACTCGCCAGGGTACTCGCGGCTGTATTTTTGTCTGGCTACGTCACCCGGAAAACTGAACACGCCGGAAAGCTTAAACCGTTCCAACAACGTGGTGAAATATCCGGCTACGTCATCCGGAAAACTGAACACGGCGGAATACTGAAACCGCCACACCGGTGTTCCTGGCTGTGGCTGCAAGTTGATTTTAGCTGTAAAAACTATTGATAAAGTACTTACCATTTCCCTTCCGGAGTCCGATCCCAGCGCGTTTCGCATAACCGAGGACGCAGTCCTCGACCGTGATGACTGATGTTCCGCCCCGCCCGATTTCTCCTCGATGAACGGTGTCAACTCGTCATACATCAATCCCTTCATGGACTGACCACTGTCCCGGCCACGGAGCTGCATCGACGGGTTTGAACTAACGAGTGTCGGGTTCAGGTGCACCACCGATGCCCGCTTCATGGATAGGAGGGCATCGGCTGCGTCACTGTCGGCAACCTTAAAATGCTCTCCACCCTGTCGGAGCTTGGGATCCCACTGAGGTTCCAGGCTAATAAGGGAAAGGAAAAGACGATGTTTAGAATGAGTGGTGGATTTCACATAGAGTAAAAGACTCTATTAGTCTTATCTCGAGTTAAGACGAGTTACTCAGCCTTCCTAACTCGCGAGTTAGTTGCAAGAGAGCTGTTTCGCTACCACCGCGACAAACATTTAGAGACATGTCCTCTGCCAAACAAACTTACCTATACCAGTCGCGGTCCATCTGTTGTGGAGTTTGCATCACCAAGCGATTCTGCGAAGACATGGGTGGTTGAAACGTCTGTAACCCTGTCAGCGTCTTAGTCGTGGGCTTGGCCGCCGTTGCTAGCGACCCCATCTCGTGATGGGTGTTAGGAGCGGACGCCACCAATGTGGTCTCCCTTTTGCCGATAGTGACGCTCCCATTCACGTCTGAATCCCCGCTCCATTGAGACCCTCCGGAGAACTCCGGATCTGTTGAGTTGACCACGCTGGAAGGTGTAAACTCGCGAGGCTGGTTGCCCTGGTACGACCCGCCGAGGATGTAGTTACTTGACTGAAAGGTATGGTGGTGCACGGAGTGGAGAGCGTTCCACAGCTCGGTATAGCTCAGCCCTGACATATTGTGGTATGATGGAGCGTGTGTGTCCATAGCAAAACTTTACGTTTCAAAAAAAAGGAGATAAAGACATGAAATTAGCAACAATCTTAAATAATTGGATTGCCAAGGAATGACTTGATGAATATATACACTTATTATTACTACTACGGTATGGACCCTTGCATGCCATCAAAACTGGCCCTCACTGAAGGCAACGGTTGTGTTCGATTAGCTTCCCCCGGTTCGACCCCCGTCTGCCCCGGTCTTCCCCCGCACGTTCGACTAGCTTTGACGTCATACCAGGGGCCCACCCTGGTCAGACCCGACGGGTGCCCTGCTTGTGGAACGGGTCACTTGGGACTGGCCCGAGGTGCATGACGTCACCACGAGATGACTAGTGATCGTTCGATTAGCTCTTGTCAGGGGCTCACCCTAATGAGCACACCGGGGTCGACCCGGGGAAGCTAATCGAACGCACCCATAATAACTGTTTTCACTGATGGTCAAAATAAGATTAGCACTGGGGGCTAGTAATGAGTAACGCAATGCAAGTTGACTAAGTTGACGTGGCAATAACATTATACGTTCTTCTAAAGACTCCAGGTATTTTCATAATATTAAGCGCCATAAAAATAATGCTTTGGACGATGAATTTTTTATTTCTGTGGTAAAGATCCCATAAAGATTTTAAGTTGTTTCGCACAAATAAAATTCTTAAAAAAATTAGTGTCCCGTTAAATTAGTTTTTTATACTAATTTAACTCTTTGTCTACTGTGCGCATTGATTACCTAGAAGGGTGTGGATATTGCGCTGCGTTTGGTCATCTTAAATTAATTTGGGGGTACTTACCGGTACACGTTCAATGCAAGGGCAATACAATGTAATCCTTAAAACACTTCGACTGCAGAAAACCACAACTTCATTATAGGCAAAGGGATTCACCGGCCCTCCTGCTTCTTTAAAAAAAGACAATAAGTTACCCCCAGAATATGGTGTAAGACAAACACTGTGTGAAAAAAAGAGCATCATTGTCTAGAGTTGCTTAAAATTCCCTCGAGAAGGATGCTATGATGGCCTTGAGGGACATCGAACATAACTTTTGGCGTCAATATTCATACTCAATTCACTACCATGAACACAGACGCCAATCGGAATTTAACAAAATTCACGACCTGTGCCCAAAGTGCCGATTATTGACGACAATGTTAGTTCATGACAAATGACGCCAATAGTTACGACAACGTTCACGACTTGTGCCCAAAGTGGTGAATATTGACGACAATTTTAGTTCATGACAAATGACGCCAATAACTACGACAACATTCACGACTTGTGCCCAAAGTGGTGAATGTTTACAAAGTATTGAATGTAAGTATTGACGACAATATTCATGACAATTCACGACTTGTGCATGAAGTGGTGAACATTGACGAAAATATTAGTTCATGACAGATGACGCCAATATTTACGCAAACAATTCACGCATTGTGCCCAAAGTTATGCTTTTAGTAACTTGTCAATGACCAGTATCCACACTTTGTGATAGGGCCTAACCCACCAAATCGTGAATGCAACGAACTGACAAACACTGTTTTGATAGTTTTAAGTTGTTTGCATGTTTATACAATGTTAACCGAGGCCTAAAATTTCATGAAGTTTCAACGCCTCGGGAGCTTTTACTTTTTTAATAACGACGATGAGGCTATGCAACTTTTCACCTGAACTGACCGTTTTCGTCGCCACAATTTTTTTAATTTACAATTGCAACACACCGCATACACTTGGTGTACAAAAAATAGTTCAACTTGAAATGCTTTTTCTCCGATTAATGTAGGTTCGTGCTGTCAGTGGCGATATACGCGTATAACAACAAACCCGTGACAATTTGGGCTCAATTGGTTTTCAAAGTTGCAGGAAAATAATGAATGGGAAAAACGTGTTGCATAAAATTGTGCGTCTTCAGATGCCTCAAGAAAAAGAGGTAGACAAAACAGAAGATGGAGAGATGGACCAAGTACATAGGGGCTCTGCTTTGCAGGAGACAGAGCATGATAGAGTGAAATGGAGAGTTGGTAAAGAGGCTTTCCTCCTGCAGTGGAGTAAAATAGGCTAAAACCACCTTTGTGTCGGTTTGTGGAAACAAAAGTTTTCAGTTTCGGCAAAGTTGCCTCGCCCCACCATCGCGATAAAAACAAACAATGCTATTCGTGTAGCGTTGAAACTTCATGAAGCTGTAGGCATGGGTTAACATTGTCTACAAAATGTCAAAACTGCCAACTAAAACAGGTGGTTTTTGTACAAAGTGTTTCAGTTCGTTAAATCGGCAGTCAAGATTTAAAGTTAGTCGCTCCCAGTCGAAGGAAAGTGCTTTCGTTTACAAAAAAAACCCCTGCTTTACCTGTAAACTGTCTTCACCAATCAGCTTATAATTATACTCAGACCATGTCTAAAGTGGAACACATTGACTTACCCTGATTTCCTTCAGCGAAGTAGAGTGTGGTGTGTCTGCACTGAAGTAGTGTGAACTCTTCTTCTGGGTGGATTCTTATGTGGTTTTCTTTGTTGGTTGACTTCGGTAATAACTCTATTACTTAGTTCACCGTTCTTTTAAGATGAACCAGCCTGCAAAAAAGTGTCTCACATGGGGCGGGCCCGGCCTGTTATGATTGGCCAAGCAAGTAATTATGCAATTGAGTGCGTCACACAGTTTGGACGAAACCATACACTGACCTCATTACCCGTCCAGTATCGTGGTTTAGTGGTTAATTAAACAGACTGCACCGAATGGCACAGAGAAACTTTTTCAAAAACAAAAAGGTGTTTGTAAGCTTTCGTTTATTTGTACGTTACATGACATAAAAGCCTTAAGGGCCCAATTTCATGACTCTGCTTACCGCCGAATTCGGCGCTTACGATCACCATTCCCCGCCTACGTGCAAGTGCCGAACTTACGCGCTATCTGTTAACGTGTAGAATGCCTAGTAACGTGGACTACGCACGCGCACAAGCCAAAATTCCCCGCTAACACGTGAAATATGCCTGTAAGCACAGAATTCACTACTTCCGTAAGCGCCAATTCGTTGCTTACGGTTAGCAGAGCCATGAAATTGGGCCCTGAGCCTATGTACACAATATACCGATAGAACTGGGCCCAATTTCTGGGCTCTGCTTACCGTGTAAGCACAGAATCGGCGCTTACGGAAGCAGGGAATTATGTGCTTACGGCAAGCGTATTTCACGGGTTAGCAGCGAATTTTGGCTTCTGCGCGTGCGTACTCCACGTTTTTAATACTAGGCATTCTACGCGTACAAGGCTAGCGCAGAAATTCGGCGCTTGCCCGTAAGCGGGGAATCGTGATCGTAAGCGCAGAATTCGGCGGTAAGCAGAGCCATGTAATTGGGCCCCTGTATACAGGGGGGCTGTGGCTCATTATTTGATCGAGATGAAAAGAAGAAAAAAAGTATACAGTTATTATTTTTTTATAATGATCTGATTTTCAAATAATGATCAAAAACATGCTCATGTCTTTTTAGCTGAGAACAAAACAACTTCGATCTATTTTAAGATCTGGAACTTCGTGAGGGAACTTTTCCAGACGTTGATATAGGGGGTTGGGGCATGTGGTATATTTTTTACTAACTGCCTGTTTAAAAGTCTACATCAAAAGTGTGGTGTGAGTTTCCACCAGCGGCAGGATGGTGTTCCTTTCGTTAGGGCCTATCCATTCAAATTTTCTTCTCTCTGCCAAAATTAAATAATATTACATAAACAGAACCACGAAACACGAAAGTTGCGGCAATAAATGGCAGAGTTTTACAGAAAAACAAAACTAAAGATCATAAAAACAGACACTTTTGAGTGGCTGAGTAAAACACATAAAGAAAAACAGTGACTTTTGTATGAGACTTTTGTATGAGACTTTTTACCACATTGCCTTTCGTACTGCTTCAGAAGAGCACAATGGAATTAAATCCTCAATAAACAGTTTTAAAATACTATTGTAATCGTGTATTTTTGTTTGTTTTTTGTTGAATTTCGTTTCTTATTTTTCTTGCAGTTTTTGCGTGTTTAGGGCGGTAGGGTTAGAGCAGTGGTATCCGGCTTCACTCTGGAAATCTAACTAAGGCCGTGTCCGAAACGGCGACTTTGGCTACAGCTACGGCTAGATCGCGCGCGTCTGCCTATTCTTCAACACTGGAAGACGCGCTGATCTAGACGTAGCTGTAGCCGAAGTCGTCGTTTCGGACACGGCCTAAGAATAGACTTATACGGCGCGCAGCTGCCGGCCCACGGTAGCGAGAATAGATCGCAAGGCTAGCGGGTGATACACGGCGCGCTGCCCACGGTAGCACTCACTCAGGCGACCCAAGTTGTCGGGTTGCTGCATGCCCGAGTCGGGCTTGATGTCTGTAACAAGGCCGGGAAATAATCCATGGTAAGGTATTGGAACCAAGAACGACAGACATCAATGGTGGCCAAGTGGTTTATATTGGCGTTGACTCGTCCGTGCTCTTTTACAGAAGTGGGTTCGAAATCTGGCCTGGTCAGTGTCTATGGTGTCTCTCGGACCGGTTGGCGTTGTTTTGGGTGGTGCATTATTTTTTAGTGTGCGGGTCTTTTGTTGCTTTGTATTTCTACTTCTCTTGTTTTGTAATTTATATAGTTTTGATATTGATTGTGTATACTTGTACTTTGGCCAGTGGATGTCAAATTTCTATGTTTTTTAACGTGGATAATAAATAAATATAATATAATCAACTGTGTCCTTGATCGAGCAATGAACTTTATCAGAATTGCTCCTCTTCACCCAGGAGTACACATTTTTGGTACCGGCCAGATCTGGGGGATCTGTACTGGACTGTCATCCTGTCTCTATATGGGGATAGAAATATTCTCATTCGTTCTATGCCGAAGGAACCGACTTTAAACACCGGCATGGTGAGGCAATGGACACATTGTCGGCATAAAAACCTACTTGGTTACGAGCAATGAAGAGCTGTTGGTAAAAAGACTAGGCGTGAAGCCTTTTTTCGGCATACAAGGTTATCGCAAAAGGGTGTTATTTCTTTTGTGCATCTTCGATGACCAATTGAGTCAAAATTGGCATAGGTTTGAGCACTGGTCTTTGACAATAAATTACCAAAGGTGTCCGGTGCCTTGTTAGTCCATGGTTTCATCAACCAAACTGTTTAAAAACAGTGGACACAATTGGTAATTGCTCAAAATAATTATTAGCATAAAACCTAACTTGGTAACGAGCAATGGCGAGCTGTTGATAGTAGAAAACATTGTGAGAAACGGCTCCCTCTGAAGTGACGTAGTTTTCGAGAAAGAAGCAATTTTCCACGAATTTGATTTCGAGACCTCAAATTTAGAATTTGAGGTCTCGAAATCAAGCATCTAAAAGCACACAACTTCGTGTGACAAGGGTGATTTTTTGTTTCAAAGTTTATCTCGCAACTTAAACGATCGATTGAATTCAAATTTTCACAGGTTTGTTATTTTATGCATATGTTGAGATACACCAAGTGAGAAGACTGGTCTTAGACAATTACCAATAGTGTCCACTGTCTTTAATACGTGTATGTTATGCCGCTGTGAAAAGGAGGTTGGATTGGTATCAATACGGCCTTCTGCAACCCCATCGTCGTAAGACCCCTTTCCAATAACCAGTTCTGATTCGGAAAATGCTACCAGTTGCTGCAGTCAATGCAACAAATCTGAAAGGGCTTCAGATAGGACCTCTGCCTGTCTGCTATAAGAGGGTTGGGCTTCCAAAACCCTCTCGGGGATCATATTGACAATATTATCATCTCATTGTATATAAGCACAATCTTGACAGCATTTAACACAGAGCACAACATGTATTTTGTAACCCACCCTCTCGAGAACATCATAAAAGGTCAATCCACATTGAAAGTGACTTTCTGTTGCTATTGGCTTTCACTGCCAGGGTTCTTGTCTTTTGTTTTGTCGCTAGTGTTTTGTGTTCCACCCCCACTGGAGGTGTTTCCTTCACAATCCTTGTATCTGCCCGTGGCCAGGCCAGGTTTCTCAGTAATTTGCTAGTGTTTTTACATTTGGTATTCTTATTATCAATTTTCTATTACCCTTTTTTTTTTTTCATGTTTGCTGGCAAGTAAAGTGAAATGAAATGGAAAAAAATGAAATGAAATCAGCAATGCTTTTAGGATAGTGAAACATTTGAATATTCAAGATGCAAGGCTTTGAAAGGTTTGTATGGAATGATACCATATCCTCATTATTTAGTATAATATTACAGTCCCAGCAATGATATAACGCATTATTTTTCATTCTTACTCAATGAAGTTTTGTATTCATTGTATAAGCAAAATGAAGGCCCTACTTGATAACAAAGGGTATGGTCATTAAATCCATTGGACCCTTTCGATAAACAGTATTGTCCAAGGCCCACACTTCGTGCATCACAACTTATATATAAAATAACAAACCTGTGAAAATTAAGGCTCAATTGGTCATCGGAGTCGGGAGAAAATAACGGGAAAACCCACCCTTGTATCCGCGCGTTTCGCCGTGTCATGACATGTGTTTAAAATAAATCCGTAATTCTCGCTATCGAGAATTGATACTGTTTTACTGTTTTCTCAAAAAGTAAAGCATTTCATGAAATAATATTTCAAGAGAAGTCTTTCACCACTACCTTCTGTAAACCCTGTAAGTTATTTGTAAATCTGTGAACTTTTTATTTCTGCACCGAAAGTGTATAATGGCTCGAATAGACGCCAAAACAAAAGTAGGGTGAAATTTCATCCGAACGCTAACTTGTTGTTCGAATATTAAGAAAGTAACTGAGTATACTATAAGCATCCAGCGTTATTTCGTTCGAAATGTCAATGTTGCTTGGAAATCAACGAATAACTGTTTAAAGACAGTGCACGATAGGTAATTGTCAAAGACCAGTCTTCTCACTTGGTGTATCTCAACATATGCATAAGATAACAAACCTGTCAAAAATTTCAGCTCAATCGTTCCTCGAAGTTGCGAGGTATGAAAGAAAAAATACCCTTGTCACACGAAGTTGTGTGCTTTCTAAGCTTCATTTCGAGACCTCAAGTTCTTAATCTGAGGTCTCGAAATCAAATTCGTGGAAAATTACTTCTTTCTCGAAAACTACATTACTTGAGGGAGCCGTTTCTCACAATGTTTTATACTAACAACCTCTCCCCATTACTCGTTACCAAGTAAGTTTTTATGCTAAAAAATGTTTGAGTCCACTGCCTTTTATCTGAGAAAGGATCATCTATGAATCTTTTGTCAGACACCTTTGAGTTGGCGGGGTCCATCTGCGAGTGCTTTGCGGCCAGAGATCTGGTATATTGACAGTCACCTCTTAAAACGTAAACGCGGCTGTTGCCTCGCTAGCGCAAACGTGGACGGATTCCGATATACGTTCTTCGGGACACCATTGACCGGTTTTTGTTGTAGACACTGTCGGGTGCCCTAAAGCGAGACCTGACTGACTGCTTTCAAGTCAATTACTTTTTAAAGGCACTGGACATTATTAGTAATTGTCAAAGACCAGTGCTCTCACTAGTACCCCAACATAGGCATAAATTGACAAACCTGTGAACATTTGGGCTCAATATTGGTGTTGAAGTTGCGAAATAATGATGGAAGAAAAAACGCCCTTGTCACACGAAGTCGTGTGCTTTCAGATGCTTGATTTCAAGACCTCAAATCTAATTTTGAAGTATCGAATTCAAATTCAAATATTTTAGTGGAAAATTACTTCTTTCTCGAAAACTTAATTGTTTTATACTATCAACAGCTCTCCGTTGCTCAATACCGAGTATAAGGTTTTATGCTGATATATATTTTGATTAATTACCAAAAATGTGTACAGGCCTGAAGTTGATTACCAAGATACCGAATAAGGGTTAGTTGGCATAGCCAGTATATAGGTGAGTCAAGGGAGGTAAAGTGCCCCGAAATATATCGGTGTGAACGGGGACGGCAACAACTGTTGAAAATACACGGACAAATTGAACAGGGAAACATACTTCTTCTTTTGTATTCACGTAAAAAGCATTCTTGTTTTTATAGTATTGAAATATTGACTGCTATGATGGGCACAGTTAAAGTTATAGGCCGCAAGGTGATGTCAAAACCATGACTATGCCCGAAGCGAAGCTGAGGGCATAGTCATGGTTTTGACATCACTGAATGCCTATAATTTTAACTGTCCTCCGATTATATAAGCAGTCAACATGTCTTTTATATACCGAATAAAGATTCTTCTAATCAACAACACTCTATACTTATCATAGTGTTATTTTCAGAGCGGGCATAGTTACTTATGCCCCGGGCATAGTCACTAAGACGTCATCTTGGTAGAAAAAGGGGCATACATATTTCCATGACTCCATTTTTAACCAATCAGATAAGAGGATTCTATACATGATGTATATAATAATTGATAATTATTGTGGAAGGTGCTGTGATGCCAACGCGTGCGCCAGCTTGACCGAAGTTTCGTTCACGTATCAACTTCGACACCATCGTAAATCCCTCTGACGGTGAAAACGTATATTTTAACAGTACGGCTTTTTTGTAAACATGTTACAATGCTAAGTCGACTAGTAGGAAGGGCCATTGGTTTCATACAATAGGAGCTTTAAGGTACATGTTGCCTTGGATCGGACGAGTTGGTCTATGAAAAGCGTTTGTAACGGTTTTTTATAAAATGCATAATGGTTGGAAAGATGTTTTAAAAGTAAAATACAATGATCCACATACATTTGCCTCGAAATTGCGTGGTTTTCCTTTTATTGTGCGAACTAACACGGTCGGCCATTTATGGGAGTCGAACATATTTTGGCCGACCGTGTCAGTCGACGAGGTAAAAAGAAAAACCGTGCAACTTCGAGGCTGCTGTGTGGATCATTGTATTCAACGTTTACAACATCTTTCTACCAAGATGCATTTTATAACAAATGGTTACAAAACCTTTTTTAAGACCAACTTGACCGATCCAAGGCAACGTGTTCCTTTAACACTTTCCCCCAATTTGTGTTTTTGTTTTGACGCGTTTGTATTTGTTAATTATACCCTAAATGAATTACCATAACAACTTATTGTGTATGCGCAAGGAGCACTGGAGAGCTGTTGATATTATATAAAACAATTTTAGAAACGACCTTCTTTGAAGTAATATATTGTTTAAAGGCAGTGGACACTATTGGTAATTGTCAAAGACAAGTCTTCTCACTTGGTGTATCTCAACATATGCATAAAATAACAACCCTGTGAAAATTTGAGCTCAATTGGTTATCGGAGCTGCGAGATAACTTTGAAAGAAAAAAAACACCCTTGTCACACGAAGTTGTGTGCTTTCAGATGCTTGGTTTCGAGAAATCAAATTCGTTGAAAATTACTTCTTTCTCGAAAACTACGTCACTTCAGAGGGAGCCGTTCCTCACAATGTCTTATACTATCAACCTCTCCCCATTACTCGTTACCAAGTGAGGTTTTATGCTGACAATTATTTTGAGTGGTTACCAATAGTGTCCACTGCCTTTAAGGTAAAGCGGTAGTGTTTCACACAAAAACGTGAACATTATGAGAAAGACTTCAGGCATAAATGCTCTCCTCGTGCATTTACAAGCCACATTTCTGTGCATCAAGGGTGGTTTTTACTTTCACTGAACTCGAGGTCTCAAAATCAAGCATCTGAAAGCACACAACTTCGTGTGACAAGGGTGTTTTTTCTTCTTTCATTATTATCTCGCAACTTCGACGACCGATTGAGCTCAAATTTTCACAGGTTTGTTATTTTATGCATATGTTGAGATACACCAAGTGAGAACACTGGTCTTTGACAAATACAAAAAGTGTCCATTCTCTTTAAAACAGCAACTTCGGGGCGTATACTGATGTTTACTTCAATTTTCGTCGATTTTCTTCTTAACTTTGCGATTCTCAACTGATTTCCTCTTCTTAACCGGCTATTCTATTAAAGAGAAACCAATACGAATTCTTACTTATTTTTTCAAAGTGTTTTGTTTTATTACTATAACGACCAAACCAGTGGTGAAGGAAATGCACAGATTTCCTGCGATGACATGCCTCACTAAGCCTGGCTCCTTAACTCCCACCGTCCGCTCCCCAAAATTTCACCCACTTGTATCTCCATCCAGATCTCAAAAAGACCAACTCATCAATAATTAAAAACAAATAATTAGAGCCAATTAATAGACCGCAGCCTCTCTGTTGGTCTTTTTTCTCTCCCCGTAAGGCATCAAGGAACCCTCCTTTAATGGTTTCTTAATTATAATTGGAATAACACCACCACAATAAGATCAAGTTACTCACCAAGCTGTCATTCCTGTTCTAATAAAGAACTTGTTGAAGGAAGATTTAATGACTGCTTGATCATTATACATTTCTAATTACCCCGTGTAGGTCCTAAGCTTTTGTTTGCAAAACACAGACGCGGGGGCCTGGCGTCCCTTTTGAATGCGACTCCGGCTTGGGGCTCTACAAGCTGGTCCCCTATCGTGGGGATGCATAATGCGCTGTCTGGCTAAAACCAAAGGATAGTCTCTTGATGTATCAAATCCCACTGTCACAGATTATTTTGTGTGACACCCCAATGTAAATACAGACTTTACACAACTTGTAATTTTAATCACTGAAGAGAGAGACAAGCAAGCATTGTTTACGAGGCACGTTCCAGTTGGGGATTAAGCCTCATCAAGTCACAATACAAAACAAGTGATTAGTCTTTAGATTAGTCCAAAGCGGATTTGGGAATTGTTGAAAAATATACTGTCGCTGAAATGTGTGTTGAGATCCGTCTGTAAGAATAAAAGAAAGGCACTGGACACTATTGGTAATTACTTGAAATAATTGTTAGCATACAAACTTACTTGGCATATAGCCATAATATAGCGAGCAACGGAGAGCTGTTGATAACATTGTGAGAAACGTCTCCTCTAAATTAACGAAGTTTTTTAGAAAGAGGTAACTTCTTACTCAATTGTTAAAAGGCTTGAAGTCTACATGAAGCCCTCTTTAGGCGTCTGAAAGCACACAAATTTGTGCAGCAAGGGTGTTTTTCGTTCATTGTTCTCTAACAACTTCGATGACAAATTGAGCCCGAATTTTCACAGATTTGTTGTTTTGAGCATGTGTTGGGATACACCAAGTGAGAATACTGGTGTTTGACAATAATCATAACCAAAGGCGTCCAGTGCCATTAATGGCAACAGTTTGCAAAAACGTGAATATTTTTTACTTTTGATTACAATTCAGGCAAAAACTTGTTGTTGTTGTTGTTGTTGTTGTTGTTGTTGTTGTTGTTGTTGTTGTTGTTGTTGTTGTTGTTGTTGTTGTTGTTGTTGTTGTTGTTGTTGTTGTTGTTGTTGTTCTTCTTCTTCTTCTTCTTGTTCTTGTTGTTCTTGTTGTTCTTGTTTTTTCTGATCGTTCTTGTAAATTGCTCTTGTCCCTGTTGTTCTGCGACATCCGATGACGTGTTCACTTTTTCAAAAACAGTTTTTGAAACAGCAGCATAACTATTTTCTTGTGTCTGTGTATTTTTAGCTAAATCCAAAATCAAAAGTCCACCTCGAGACTTGGTCTATCTCGACGTTGACTTTTTCCGGTACTGCAGCGTCATGCAACCAGTTCAAGGAATAAATCATGGTTTAATAAATCAAGGTTCATACTACAGGGCTTACCTGCATGTGCATGTTTATGTACGTGAATGCGTCGTGTGTAAATTGAACTCATAATGTTCCCAATTAGAGACTGTATAAACATTAATGGCCTTTAATATACAAGAAAGTCACAAAATTTAATAAAAATAAATAAATAAAACAACCTACTAACTCTACTAAAAAGTAGGCTGTAAACAGAAGTCCGAAGACAATAAATAGAATGATTTAATACGTAAATCAGACTGGAAGCTTTTCAGTCCCTAGTACCTGACTGCACGGGTTTCATGGAATAGTTCTGTGTTTCCCTCACACACCTAAAACGGAAACACTTAAAGGCAGTGGACACTATTGGTAATTACTCAAAATAACTATTGGTATAAAACCTTTCTTGGTCACGAGTAATGGGGAGAGGTTGATGCTATAAAACATTGTAAGAAACAGCTCCCTCTGAAGTGCCATAGTTTTCGAGAAAGAAGTAATTTTCCACGAATTTGATTTCGAGACCTCAGATTTAGAACTAAAGGTCCCATAAACGCACACAACTTCGTGTGACAAGGGTTGTTTTTCTTTCATTATTATCTCGCAACTTCGAAGACCGATTGAGCTCAAATTTTCACAGGTTTGTTATTTTGTGCATATGTTGAGATACACCAACTGTGAAGGCTAGTCTTTGACAATGACCAACAGTGTCCACTATCTTTAAAGGCAGTATGGACACTATTGGTATTAGTTTGTTTGTGTAAGGGTGAGCAAAGGGAAAGTTGACGTCATGCCCAAAGTAACTTTTTTTCTCGAGTTCGCTTTTTTTTTAGAGTCAGCTGCACAACAGAATCAAATGAAAGGAAATTAAAAATCTCAAAGAAGACCTCTGATTGGCTAATCCAAATTTGGTTCACTGTGGCACAGTGACAATGTTTTTGTTTGTTTATATTTACTACTATACGCAGAGAAAAAATCAGGCGATTTGCCTACTCTAAATTTGTCTGCTCTAGAATTGCAAGGGTCGTGGGTTCGAATCCCAACCGAGTAACATGCATGTGAATTTTATTCACAGGACCCGGGAACGTACTGAGTACACAGTGCTAACACACATCGGTGTATGGGTAAAACAAAAAAAATTAATATCCCCGATGCAAATTTAACATCTATTATCTCCTCCAAAAGGTTTTGAAATTACAAAAATTTTGTTTTTATCGAACGTGTTCTTCATGCTCGCTGTAAAGCCATTATAGGGCGCTTCTATGTGCCGAAACGTCTAGAACGCACCACAGCCAATGATTATAGCCTATACTGTTGGCCATAGCCGACTGATAGCCGAAGCCAACTGATTGCCGTAGCCGACTGATAGCCGTAGCCGACTGATAGTCGTAGCACAAGTCATCTTGATTTGAATTCAGCCTTCGCGGTTTGTTTTTCTGTCACATCTATAAAAATATATATATATATTTAAAAAAAGTTTAACGTCAACAACAGATTATAAGCTCACACGCACGCACGGGCCTTCCTTGCCCTGACACCCAAAATAGCCAAGTATTGGGTTTCTTTTTCAAATGCGTCAGTGGGCGTCATTTCCAAGGATTTGCGCTCTCGGCAGTTCTGTTTTTGTTTTTTTAAACAACGTGGATTCTTCGTCCATTACAAACCGAAGAGCCCTACACATAAACTAGTCTCACTCTGGTTCAGTCATATTTCTTTGTCAAGCTGTCTTCATCTTGGTCATATTCCTTGTGTATCGAACATCAATATTGAATGCTGATCAATATTTTGCAAATAGGAACAAGCTAGTTAGTTCTTCCAGCCTCGGTTTGGTAACATTGATATCAATGGGGAAAAGTGATATTAAGGTATATAACTAGTCTTCCAAGTGCGAGTCGCAAAGAGACCCGACTAATTGCCCCCCCCCCCTCCCTCCAATAAGTTATCTTATCTCGATAAGTACTGCGTGCAATTTAATAAAAACAATACCATCTTTAAGGAGGTTTTCTTCAACGATTCTCTATTTATTTTTCACACTCACATTTCCACAATCTATATTATGATCTACACGAATACAAATATTGAACACTTCCTGGACCAATCATGCAGCTTGTTAGACACTTTTAGCACGAGTCACTTTGTTGGATGAGTTTGATGGGAACATAATGTTATATGGTACAGAACCACACTTAAGAGGCAACATATTATGAGATTCGGTATGCCAGTCATCGCCTTGCTGCACCTAAAAACTTTTGATCAACAGTGCCATGTCCACCAATACAACAAAATGCTTTATACTATCAACAGCTCTTCGTTACAAGTCAGTTTTTATGCAGACGATTATTTTGAGTATAAATTTCAAATAGTGTCCAGTGCCTTAAAGGCAGTGGACACTATTGGTAATTACTCAAAATAATTATCAGCATAAAACCTCACGTGGTAAAGAGAAATGGGGAGAGGTTGATGGTATGAAACATTGTGAGAAACGGCTCCCTCTGAAGTGACATTGTTTTCGAGAGAGAAATAATTTTCCACGAATTTGAATTTGAGACCTCAAGTTTAGAACTTGAGGTCTCGAAATCAACCATCTAAACGCACACAACTTCGTGTGACAAGGGTGTTTTTTCTTTCATTATTATCTCGCAACTTCGACGACCAATTACGCTCGAATTTACACAGGTTTGTTATTTCATGCATATGTTGAGATACACCAAGTGAGAAGACTGGTCTTTGACAATTACCAATAGTGTCCACTGTCTTTAAAGCATTACGAATAGTTTAAAAACTTGAATACAACACTAACATAAACTTGTTATCATAGATAGTCTTTATCAATTTCTCTAAATCTAAAATATGTTCAAGGCTCATGAGAAATGTCATTGCAGGCAAAGCTGAGGTTAATGTTTTGAATAAATACAATATTATTATAGGCCTATATTATTATAATGTTAATTTTCTGAATAACTTTCAATAATACATTTTTTCCTGAACAATTAAATATTGAGAAAATATTATTTCTTAAAATGCACTGTAAAATAATATCAATTATTTGTTAACACTGACTAAAAAAATAACTTAAATGTTCTGTTAATAACTCATTCTTTTCATTCATGGTTTAAGTAGACGATTTCTGTGATATGTTTTCCCATGTCTGGAATTACACACAGGCAATCTCCTCTTGTTGCCCCGTCTTTGCCTTGGTGCCCCTTAAAATGTTTCCCATAAAGAAACTTTTTAAGATTGCTCCAGAATTCCACAGTGTTGTAGAACTTGGAACATGTACTCAAGTACCATTTTGATAGTACTTGTACTCAAACAGCAACAATAACCCATGTACCCAATATCATGTACTTGATAACATCCACGTACTTGGTACTCAGCTGTTGAACTCAGTACTCGGATATCAGAATACTTGGCACTAAGACACTTAGGACCTAAGTACTAGGTACACTGTACTCATACTCAGAGACCTAAGTACTTGGTACTCAGCTGTTGAACTCAGTACTCGGATATCAGAATACTTGGCACTAAGACACTTAGGACCTAAGTACTAGGTACACTGTACTCATACTCAGAGACCTAAGTACTTGGTACTCAGCTGTTGAACTCAGTACTCGGATATCAGAATACTTGGCACTAAGACACTTAGGACCTAAGTACTATGTACAATGTACTCATACTCAGAGACCTAAGTACTTGGTACTCAGCTGTTGAACTCAGTACTCGGATATCAGAATACTTGGCACTAAGACACTTAGGACCTAAGTACTAGGTACACTGTACTCATACTCAGAGACCTAAGTACTTGGTACTCAGCTGTTGAACTCAGTACTCGGATATCAGAATACTTGCCACTTATCTTAGACCTAAGTACTAGGTACTCAGCACTCATACACTTGTATTCATACTCAGAGACCCAAGTATTGGTACTCGGCTCTCGGACACTCATACTCGATGGCCTAAGTACTTGAGTACTTCTCAGTCACCTTAGTACTCAGCAGTACTTAGAAGTCGACTGAAATAAAGTATAGGACTAAAACACTGAAATTCCCGACTTAAGCAGTGCCATGAGTTAGACCCTAGTCCTCTCAAAATAAAATATATTTGTCATGGAGGAGGGTTCATGATGTAAAGGGAAATCCAAACCCCAAACCACACAAAATATACGTGTTTCAAATTGTTTACCATAATTAAAACTATAATTACTACAATAATGTTCACCATCTATTCAATACTTGAAACATTCTACATGTTTGTCCTTTAATTGTAATATTAAATAGTTTTAAAAATGTTTGTAAAATAATACAATAGAGGTAAAATATGTTTTGATACAATAGTCTTAAAATCTTATAATCTTTTTGTGAATTCCTTTTTAGATGTCTTGGTAAGATAATGGACAGTTTGCATTTTTTTGTAATTTTTTTAATAACTTTTGGTTGAACAAGAAAAATTAACTTGACAGGGACTGAACCCCTGACCTCCGGATTAACGTTCCTGCCCTCTTCCAATTGAGCTATATAGCCCTAACACTGGCGTTCTCCCTATTTTCTCCAATATCTATGTGTTGGGGTTCGAGTCCCGCTCTAGACAATTTTTCTTCCATCAACCCAAAATTGAATACATTTTGTACAAATAATAAATATGTAAGTACTTTTAGGACTCTATACTGTAAGCAGAAAGGCCAAGGAAAAAAACACATTCTAAAAAGTGTTGAAAACCAAACAACAATATAATAGATACATGTAAGTGATGTTTCAACTTCTAGAACAAAAAACTTATAATGTAAGATATTAACTATAAAAGTATTTTTTACAGCTTAATATTAAAAATATAATTCATAGCAAAATGGCAAAGAAATGGCACTTAAAGGAACATGTTGCCTTGGATAGGACGAGTTGGTCTATAAAAAGCGTTTGAAACCATTTGTTATGAAATGCATATGGTTAGAAAGATGTTTTAAAAGTAGAATCTAATGATCCACACAAGTATCACTCAAAATTGCACGGTTTTCATTTTACGTCGCGAACTAACATGGTCGGCCATTTAATTGTTTAAAAGTAGAATACAATGATCCACATAAATTTGCCTCGAAATTGCTTGGTTTTCCTTTTACTTTGCGAGCTTACACGGTTGGCCATTTAATAGCCGACCGTGTTAGTCGACGAGGTAAAAGGAAAACCACGCATTTTCAAGGCATATTTTTGTGTGGATCATTGTATTCTACTTTCTAAACATCTTTCCAAACATGCATTTTATAACAAACGGTTACAAACAAAAGACCAACTCGACCGATCCAAGGCAACATGTTCCTTTAATGAGCTCAAAACACTTTTTTTTCAGAACACAGAGCTCAGAACACTTTTCGTGGAATAGTGGGGGTTAACCCTGTGTCCAATTTCATAGAGCTGCAAAATGTTGCTTTAAACAAAAAAATCCTTAATTAGATTACCGGCCAAGACTCCACTCAACTGTTATGCTAAGTAAACAACAGTCAAATACCAGTCACAGTCTTTAAATTCAGAACTTCCACTACCTTCCTTGCATATACAGGCAAGTAGCATGCTACTATGACTAAGCATGTGACGTGTAAGGCTATAGACCTTTGCGCAAATACCTATTGCGCAAGCGCTAACTGTTGTATGAGGTGCATGGTGGTCTAGCTAGCGATCAAACATGATCGCTAGCTAGACCAGGATTCATATAATGCCTAATGCCCGCTTATCGAGTATTTATGATAAGGTCTAGGGAGGGAGTCCATGGTAGGTTTGCTAAGTTTGCTTTAAGATAATGGCTGTTGACCTTCTTAGCTGCCCTCATTATTTTTCATTTCTTGTTTCTTCGGGAAACACTTTATGTCCGGTCTTTTGGCCTAAATTAGAGACGCATTAGTCACTCCGAGTCGTAATCATGGGCATTCGGCTCTCCATTGTCGAGCAGGCTGGTCGTTCCAAATTCAATGTTATCTCTTCCGTCTACAGTTTTCATCTCCCTGTAGTGAAGGGTAGAATGTCCCGTCGCCTTTAAAATCAAGAATGAGATGCCGTACACCAACACGATAAGACAGACATCCACCAGAAGATGCCAGATGAAGGCCTCAGTAAGAAACATCAAGTTGCTGTGATCTTCATCGTCCCACTGCTTCCCGGATGGTGGCCAGTAGAGGACAGACCCAACCTGGAAGAACCAAGTTCCTTGGAGAAGGGCTGCCGTACAACGCATGATGCGGAATCGTTCCTCTTTAGGGAAGAAGGCTTCACCGAGTGTAAAGAGCATACAGGCCGAGATCGCCAACACAAGAAGGTTGTGAAGGTGTACGTCGATGGCTGGGCGACCCACGGTGTGGAAGTGGAATAACATTCCTTCAACGAAGAAGGCCAGAGCACCAAGAAGCTTGGTGTACTTCTCCGCGTGAGGCATGCAGGTTTTGGAGAAAATTACCACAATACCGTACAGTGAGAAGAATGAGTACATAGCACAGTGCTGCCATACATGGGTGTTGGCAAACTTCCCATCATCATCGTAAATTATCCACTTTGGATAGGGATAAAAGTTCTCTGCAATGAAGCCAATTATACCGGCGAGTAGCACCGCAACGCCCTCGATAGGCAGCCGGTGCAGAGCGCGAAATAGACGGCCTCTCGGTTTCACCCGTCCATGGTCGAGTGCTACTCGTTGGTAAGCAAACTGTACCATCCACCACACAGCGAACACCATAAAAAATGCACCTGGCAAAGCATGTCCAGCAAACGAGCCCATATCTTAGTTCCACAATCACACTATACTCACAAATTTACTGATTTTGTTGATCTCAACTCCAAAATTTGACGGGCAATATGTTTCCCAAAAATTCCGATCAGCTCTCGTAGACGACAGAATGTCTTAATTCCTGTGTTCTAAAGCCGAATTAGTATGAAGGAGTTTTGTATTGTGCGGCACCATACTACTTAAACAAACGTGAACTTGAACTTATTCCTCCATTTTAATAGTGCTTTGACCTCGTGTTGTAACTGCCTTTTTGGTGCGTCTATTGGGATGGGGGAACCCCCTTTTGCGATGGGTCCTTTCTCTACGCAGCTAGCTGTCACCGGGGATTATTATTGTTTTGGGGGTTGGGGTCATGAGGCGTGGCTTGGGTTCAAGCGGGGGGGGGGGGTAATGTTCAAGGTTTTGGGCTGTGATTAGAGATCGGTGGCTAGCTTTGATGTGGGGTTGGCGGGCGGGGGGGGGGGAGGGGTGATGGGGATGCCACTATCCCTCCATCCTCAATGCTATTTAAATAATCTAAGCCCTTCTTCCATCATTCTCTGTATATGGATTTACATTCAGATAGGGGTAGGGGTATCTTTTGTATCTCTACTGCAAACTTTGTGACATAATACCATAGAGCTATATATATACATATAGCTCTATGCATAATACTTATCAGTCAGCTCTGTCATGCTATTGGATAATTCTCTCTTTATTGCAACATTTGGGACTTTTGGGCTCATCCCTAATTATCATGCAATCTGAAACAGCAGGATCCATGGGTTAGGACTGGTATGGAGGTAGAATGGTATTTAGGATTAGGGATAGGTAACTTCTATTGCAAACTTTGGGACAAATGCTTATCATCAGCTCCCATCCGATCAAGTCTTTGCTATAATACTCTAATCAGACAACATGGTCTCAATATGGTTAGGTTTAGAGTAAGGGCCACAGTAGGTTGAGGTCAAGGAAAAGAGAAGCCTATACCTTTTATTTTCAATTTTTGGACAAATTCTTTTCAGCTCCAATCCCATCCCAATTTCAATCATGTAATAAGGATAAAGTTATTGGTTAGGGAGGGTGCCTTTTATTTGAAAACTTTTGAACAAATGCTTAGGAGCTACCAGTTCACATCCCCGTTCATGCAATTTGGATAGGGTATAGTAATAAAAACTTAAAAACCAAAGAAATTATCTAAACATTTTGTTGACGAACTATGAATGGAATTCGGAAAAAAGTTTCACACAAAGTGGTGATTCATCTGTTTTACTTTTTTAATTCAAATCAAACAAACACAAAAAAAGAATAAAGACTGTAAATTATTTCCTTAACACGTAATTAGAGTCGACTTTTTCTTTTTTTATTGTGTGAAATCACATTTAAACATCTTAAGTGATTTTTCCCCCACAACCTAGCACTCCCCCAACAATGTAATTTCTGCCCATGTACCTCTGTGCAGTATTTAAAACAAAACAATACAATTACCCAATAAAGATATCACTGTAATATAAGCATTACAATTTGGCAGTTTAACATTACACATACTATTTTTCAGAAATAAAGTAAGTTTTTTTTTAAATTTGATTTTCTTTAAATTGATTAGTTTTATATGTTTTTGTACAACTTCACCAAAACATAAGAGCAACTGAACTTACATGTAGGTGTATTGTATAATGAGGGCGTCAGGAAAAAGGCCAGATCCAACTGCACTATTGTACAGAGATGTTTCCCTTTTATATTTTATCATGAATTAATTTCAGTTCTAAGGAGTGGCTGCTCAATGTTCTGACATCCCTATAGTCCAACAACCCATAGTCTATCTTCTGAATCCCCCTGCCTGGCAAACATACTGTACATTTCCAAGGGTGTTGGAGAGGAACATAACCTTGTAAAGCCCTTGGTCCAATTTCATAAAGCCTTTATAAAGCACCAAAAAATTGCTCACCACAAAAAACTGTTGCTTAGCAAGGTTACCAAGCCAGAACACCATTCAGAAACCATTGCTGTGCTGGTACTCGGTAATTATTTTGCTTGGCCAAGAGTTTTTTGCTAAGCAGAATTTGCTGCTTTAGCAGCTTTGTGAAATTTTGCCCTTGTTGCTTGACAAAAACCAACCTGAACAAAGTTTTAGTTTGTTTTTGTCTTGTCTTCATTTATATAAGCAGTATCATAATCACCTACAAAAACTATCGGATAAACATGGTCTTATAATAGGGTTGATGATGGTATTCAAGAAAGTATGCTGTTATGAATAGTTGAAGCATGGTTGAGGGAAACAGTACATTGCTCAGGGTCATCTTGCACTTCTAAAACTCCTTCATTCTCACGCATCATACAAGTTAGTACGATTATATAAAAAAAAAAAATTAAGTACAATTATGTATTTGCCTTTTTTCCTCCAGTTTTTGGGGCATGATTTCTACCAAACCAAACATTGGTATACTCTCTGGTACCTGTGCGCAAAATGCCATCAAGAGATTGCATGAAACCAAATTTTCTTCCTTCATGCTGACACTAAGTCCACAGGAGAAATGCCAACATTTTGCATGTTGACATCAGAACTTTAGTTTTCGGACAATAATCAGAGCCTACTTAAGAATTAAACTATATGAAAAAAGTTGCCCATATTAATCTGAGAAATTCTCAAGTGTGGTTCATCAGACCAAAGATTTGTTTTTTTAAGGGCGTTTCTGCAGGATCAGTGAGAGCTGGCAGCACCTCCACTGCTCCACAGTACACAAGACATGGGATTTTCACATAATACGCAAACAGAGGAAACTCAGGAACCCAATACTAACCTGGGCCCAATTTCATAGAGCTGCTAAGCACAAAAACTTGCTAAGCATGAAATTTCTTCCCTGATAAAAACAAAAAGTGGATTACCAGCCAAATTTCCATTTGTTACATAGTGCTTGTTACTGGTATTCAGCTTTTGTTTGCTTATCCTGAAAATCACATGGAAATTTGGTTGGTAAACCTGTTTTTATCAAGAAAGAAATTTCATGCTAAGCACATTTTTGTGCTTAGCAGCTGATGAAATTGGGCCCTGGGCTTAAAATTCATACAGCCTGTGTAAGCACAGAAATTTGATAAGCACAGAAAAGTGTTGCCAGGTTACCAGCCGCAATTACATTTAGTTTACATTGTTGCAACTGGTGTCCCACTCATTTTTTTGCTTAGAAAAGAAATAACAGTGTTTTCTGCTCAACACCCGGGATGTCGGCCAAAACCAAAAGGATGTCTACTTGTCTTTTGGATTTCTTAATTGGCGACACTTGTTTTTTTTTACACAAGTCCCCCTTAAAGGGTGCAACAGTGATTGGCTAGGAGGGACTGGGCAAGTCTCTGAATTTGGTTTGATTTTTGTTTGATATCTTTTCTCCAGTAATTTGAATTACGATATCTGCAACAAAGTCAACAAAACGAGCATCGCCAACCAAGTCTTTTATAGTACAGTCATAGAGCTATTAGTACAGTGTGTCTCAATTTGGAAATTGGACAGCCATGTTTTATAATATTATAGACAAACTGTTTTTGAATTTCAGACACACTAGGTGTATATGTCTTACAGCCTAATGGGGGCCTTAGAAGCTTTCACTGTTTGCCCTCAAATTCCTGATGATTTGAAACATTCTAAGCTTGGTCAGTTGTTCAAACATCCAGAACTTCAGCCCTTGTTTTTCACATTCCTATTAAGTTTCATGGGCGTGACAACTGCAAAACAACCACAAGCCTCATATTGCGTCTTTATGAAGTTGTATAGTTTCTAACAAGCATGGTTAACAGCTTATTATTTACAGAAATTGTACAGTTTCTTTGTCTTGTTAGAGAGACAATTACGAATAAGGGGGAGGGAAAAAGAGGGATTGCTAGTATTGGTGGGGTTGGGAATTCACTAATGAACAACAGAAACTCATGCTTAGAATGTTCGAGATCCTCCCATCCTCCAAAAGGGAAACACCCATCTTCCGATATCCCTTTGATTATTACACCGATGTCTTACGTATATTCTAACACCCCTACATGTACTGTATTTCTAATGCTTGAGCACCAATCAACCACCCTTAGCTTTACGTCCAAACTTATGGATCCTGCTTAGAACGTAAATGTGTATGTATGCATCGACAACCCTAAGCTCTAAAACACCTCCTTCTTAGAATTTATTAGGATTAGCGGTAGGGTTAGATTTAAGAAAACACATTAGTGGAGTGGAAACATAGGGGTGTCGGAAGATATTTGTAAGTGTGTAACCAGGGCCCACTTTCATGGAGCTGCTTTAGCACAAAATTTTGCTTTTAAAGCAAAAAAATCCTTGCTTAGTAAAAAGCCAAGACTCCAATCAATTGTTATGCTAAGAAAACAACAGCTAAATACCAGTCACAAGCAATGTATATGGCATGAAATTTTGGCCAGTAACATGTGTAAAATAAGCAAGCTATTTTCGTGCTTAGGCAATTTCCTTTTAGCTCAAGCAGCTCCATGAAATTTTCCCCAAGGTCTGCAGCCTACTTGTGTACATAAGAATAAAAATCCAAAATGCGCTTAAGGAAGTACTTATAAGAACAAAAGGGCGCACTGACCTATATACGCGACCCGGCATGTGAGCAGGTGGCAATTTTCTAACTTGAACAAACAGGCATTGCATAGGGTGTGTATGTGCGGCAATTTTGTAAGTTGAAAAACCAGCATCGCGTAACGTTCAATAAACGCAAACTGCAAGGTGTGTTTCTTATTCAACGCGCGTACAGAATGGCGCGCGCGTTTCTCCTTGCGGTCCCGTCACATTTGTGCAAGCAGCATCACCAGTGCACCCTCTAGTTCTTATATAACTCTATAGGGAAGTACAGGATCCGTTATTTACCAATCACTTTGACGTTGTTTTAAATGCAAGGAAATTTAACACGCAAGAAAGTTTCATAACTTGTTTTGCTCAACAACAAAAAAACCTTCACATTCAGGTGATAGAAGAGTTCCATAAAATCTTACATTGAACTGAAAGAAAAAGATACTTCCTGCCTGAGTTCTCAAAGAATACGGTTACCAGCGGCTGATGAAATTCTTTCTACTTCCTTGATGAAACCATTTGGTAACAAAATATACTAGTTTTAAATTAGAGTTGTTACTTAACAACCAGAATAAATTGTATCAGATAGTCATAGAAGTGAACTGTTAATTTCAAAACAGGCCAATATGCCATCTTGTGGACAAAAATAAGTTTGAATCTAACATAATGTGTCCCACTTCTTGCTTTTAAAACAGGAAGTGTTTTGGGTTTTCTTATTTCTTACCGTCATGTCAAATTGATTTTTGAGAGTACAGTACATGTACACATAAGTACATAGTTGTTTATGTACTCTAAAAAACTTAAAGGAAGACCCAAACTGATGCTATGAACAGCTGTAAATTAACTAAGTGCCTAAGCTTGGCTACTTTGTGCTGTCAACACAATTTACTGTAAACTACATACATGTATGTACGTTAACTTGTTCGTCATCATGCATTGTTTCTAGAAAACTAAATCATTAATGTGTAAAATCTTTTGAATCAGACTGATAAAACTACAATACTAGCAATGTAGAACAGTGACAACAATTTCTCTACATGTATATTGTGTGGCAGCATCACAAAAGAAATGAATGTATATTAAAATAAATCAAATGAATTTCAATAACAATTTATAATATAATGTAATGGAACTATAAAAGTACTCAAAATGATTGGATGCTGAACTCCTTATAACACTAGAGAAAGACGTACATGTAGACTACCGTCACCTGAAACATTATGAATTACAACTTAATACAAAATTCAAAATAACCATGAACACACAAAAAAACACAATTTCTTTTGACACCACATCAATTTGAACTGATAAAAATTAATTTTGGACATAGAGTTACATTTTTATATTTACATAAATTTGTATAGTACCGATAATTACTTATATTATAATATTAACAATCGTAATAGGACATTTAAACCAGGCTTTGGTTAACAAGGGCCGTCAAGCCCCCCCCCCCCGCCCCGCCCCGATTAGAGCCTTTTTTGTATTTTAGGTTTTTAGTTTTATAAGTATGTTTTCCTTTTGTAAACTGAAACTTGTGCTTTCACATGTACAAAGATGTACATGTACACGCAGCGCTAGCATTCTTGACTAGCCTACAGCATGTAGGCTAGTCACACCTGTATTGGGATATAATCTAAGTTATTAATTTATTTCATTATTTTTTTTCTTCAGAAAAACATGTCATTTATGAATTGGATTTTGATTAATTTTGTTTTGTTTAGTAGGTTTTGGTGCTGCCTATAATAACACATTGGTCTTCACACATCTACACGAGGTCACAAAACTTTATGCTAGGTCTACCTGTGCAAGATTTCTTGTGTTAGTAATGCACAACTTTACAGGATAAACGTTTAGCGTAAAGTTTGGTGAACTGGGCAGATGACCACCAGAATAAGCCATTTGCAAGTTAGATTTGAATATTTTCTTGTACACTGACTTTCACAGTCACATTGTAACGCTTTCATTTGAATTCCGCGGACTAAAGAGACAGTTGCTACGTCAAATAGTACGGGGCAAACTTTTGTGTAGCAACCTCCAGATGAGCAAACCCTGGTACCATTGTGTTATGATACACATCCATTCAGAACCCTGTATGGGGGCTCACCGTCTCTTACATAACAACATTGTAAGCAAAAGCTTGCCCCTAATCTTGTACTATTCATTGCACATCATTGTACCAGACAAAATTCAAATCTAACACGCAAATAGCTTATTACATGTAGGTTTATTCAATCAACCATTGTGGGAATCAAAATCTTTCGTACATTTGCAGCATTTTTTGAGCAAACATTCATTTCAAGATATTTTGCCTTAAAGTTCGTCAAAACAAAATCAAAATTATTTAGTAACAATGAAAACTCTGTGGACCTTTTTTTATGTATGATTTTCTTTAAGCTTAAAAGCAGAACGCGAAGAGCCAAGCCAAGATGAGTAAAATTTACATCACACAGTGAGTAATTCCGGTGAATTTGAAAACTCATCTCAAGATGTTTCTTAGAGCTTGCTGAACTCAGGCCCTAATCACTATCAATATCGGATCCACATCGGCTTGGCTCACCATTCTTCAGCAGTGTCCTGTCGTCAAATTCTATTTCTTCCAAGCCGTTCTTCATCGGTCGGTAGCGTACGCCCATCGTGCCGGTCATCCTGAGGATCATGCCGACGACCCCATAAACGATGACCATGATGATGATGTCAAACAGAAGATGCCAGGCGAAGGCAACCGTGATAAACATCATATTAATATGATCTTCTTCATCCCACGGTTCACCAGACGGCGGCCAGTACAGAATCGTACCGACCTGAAAGAACCAGGTGCCCTGCAGGAGGGTAGACGTGTATCGCATGATGCGGATCCGCTCATCCTTGGGGTGCCAGATTTCACAGACCGAGAGCAGCACGCAGAACCCGATTGCGATGACCAGGAGATTGTGGAGGTGGACGTCAAGACCGGGTCTACCATGGGTGTGAAAATGAAACAGCATCCCCTCGATGAAGAATGCCAGCGCGCCAAAGACCTTGGTGTACTTCTCGGCATGGGGCATGCAGGTCTTGGATAGGATGGTTACCAAACCGTACATGGAGAAGAAGGTGTACATGGTGCAGTGTTGCCACTCCGCTGGATGCTTGAACTGGCCATCGGAACCGATCAGCGTCCACTTTGGGATCGGGTACATCATCTCTGCTATAAATCCGATGATCCCAGCACACATGATAGTTATACCCTCGATGGGCAAGCGATGAAGCACACGAAGGATTCGAGTGCCTGGTTTCAGCCGGCCATTGTCCAGGGCAACTTTCTCATAAGTGAACTGAATCATCCACCAAATTGCGAACACAATAAAGAAGCCCCCTGGCAAAGCATGTCCAGGCCAAGTCCCCATCGTTCTGGAAAGGATACAAGTTATATCTAAACACGAAAAGAAAAAAGAAGGTGTACTGTTTAATTGAGAACACTGCTAAACTACAATACAGGAAAGTTGTAAAAAAAAAGGTTTTTCATGGAGAGTGGGTGTGGGGGGGGGGGCGGGTAGACTTTTTATGAATATTAATGAAGGGTTGTAACTTTGCTGGGCGCTGGGCATGCTGGGTCACTGGGTGCTACGGTGCTACTTATTGCTTATTCCTTCAAAAATCAAAACTGTCTGTGGTGGTACCCACGAATATCCCACCACCACTCCAGGATGCTGTGTACAGTATGAGGCGTGCCACTTTTGTTTTTAACAGTTCATCACATGATCAACGTCCGAGCCGAGGTCATATGATTGTTGGATGGATCATGGATGGATCAACATGTTGACAAGAAAAGACATGGATTGTTGGATGTGTTTCGACGGTGAGTGTATGTGTATTTGTAAATGTTTTTATTCATTCATTTTCAAACTGCTGTACGTCAATATACGAACAAAATGTTAAAAAGAAGACTACAAACCTGACAGAATCGTGTCAAATTTCTGGTGTAGTGGCCGTTTGGTTTACCTGCATACGTGCGTTACGTGATTATTATATTTCGCAAGCAAAAAGAGCAGCGGCAGTAATTTGGAGGGCGCCCTCAAGCGGCCTTGCCTGGATGGACATAACATTACGATTGTGGGCGGGCAGCGGGGGGGGGGGGGTGTTCAATGCTTGAAAAATTGGTAGATGGATTGTTTCATTCTTTGATTAATAGAACGTTTGTTCATAGATGAATGGTTTTCCCTTTCTTTAATCAAACAAATGAACCAACTTTCACAGTCTCCTGTTTCTTCCATGGAAATGCACAATGGTTCAACATAAGAGAAGTTAAAAGCCAAGTCCTTCAAAAATGAACCATTGCAAAAAGGAATCATATTGCACTCGTTTTTAAAACAAGGTAGAAAAGTGGACATCCAAGAGTTAACCCAAGTTACTATAAAGCAACGATATTTGTAAGAAAGATCTACTTCAGTCCAAGAGTTTTGCCCTCTTCAAGGAAGAGTAAAGCCAAATGGGATATTTTACTCTTATCATTGGTTACATGAAATCCGGTTAAATATAAATACAATATATATAAAATATATAACTATGATACAGTTTGGTCAAAAACAGATTGACACATTCTTCACACTTTGATCAAAAAGCTCTAATGATTATAAAATAAGTGATTAAAATATCAAGAGTGACAAGTTGTTGGTCAAGTGCATTCAATCTAGCAATGAACGAAAGGTCATTACATACAGACACTGGCCACTATTGGTAACTGTCAAAGACCAGTCTTTTCACTTGGTGTATCTCAACAAGATGCACAAAATAAAAAAACCTGTGAAAATTTGAACTCAATTGGCGAGATAATAATGGAAGAAAAAACACCCTTGTCACACGAAGTTGTGTGCTTTCAGATGCTTGATTTCGAGACCGCAAAATCTAATTCTGAGCTAGGTCTTGAAGTCAAATTCAAACATTTTAGTTGAAAATTACTTCTTTCTCGAAAACTACGTTTCTTCAGAGGGAGCCGTTTCTCACAATGTTTTATACTATCAACAGCTCTCCATTACAAGTAAGTTTTTATCCTAACAATTCTTTTGAATATTTACCGATAGTGTCCAGTGTCTTTAAATAAAAAGTTATATAATTTGAACAAACATGTTAAAATCAACAAATAAATGTTTTACTTTAGAAAACAATGTTTCTAGTTGCTAAACAAAAAATTACTTTGAAGTATACTCTTGAAATATAAACCTGTTAACCAAAAGCTCCAAAATATGCAAATACATTTTCATAAAATCCCTACAAATTCAACTAATGACCTTAAAAAGTCCTGAGCCAGAGAAGTTTTTTGAAAATTATGTCATAAATTTAGATTGGACAGAAGGGGAACATTGCTTTTACCAAGTTGGTTATAAAAACTTAAGTGTCAATATTGTGGAAGGTTAATCTCTTTTTACATATATAAAATTACCTGAAACATATTGTTAGCTTGACATTTTTCTAAATGTTCAAAATGTTTTGTCAATTCTTCACCATAAACATGCACTAATCTTTCTGTCATTTTGAGCAAAACAATAATTATAATAAAAAGGACAAGTTGAAAGATGTATTTCTGGACAAGATGCATTTCAAATGTGTGCAAGGCTACACATTTTTAGGCAAATAGTACAATGTACTTGTCATAGCAAATTTTGCCTTAAAAATGCAATTTGCAAGTTTTGCAAATTCAGTCTTGTGTAATTTGAAGATTTTGCCTTAAAAATGTGTGCAAGGCTTAAACCTTGTGTAATTTGAAGATTTTACCTATTATAGCCTTGTGTAATTTGAAGATATACCTTGAAATGTGTGTAATTTGAAGATTTTACCCAAAAATGTGTGCAAGACTATTTCCTTGTTTCATTTGAAGATTTTGCCAACAAATGTGTGCAAGACTATTTCCTTGTGTAATTTGTAGATTTTGCCCAAAATGTGTGCAAGACGCCTTGTTTCATTTGAAGATTTTGACAAAAAATGTGTAATTTGCAAATTTTTCCAAAAAATGTGTGCAAGACTATATCCTTGTGTAATTTTTTGAAGATTTTGCCAAAAAATGTGTAATTTGCAAATTTTTCCAAAAAATGTGTGCAAGACTATATCCTTGTGTAATTTGAAGATTTTGCTTAAAAATGTGTGTAAGACTATAGCCTCATGTAATTTGAAGATTTTACCAAAAAATGTGTGCAAGACTTTAGCCTTGTGTAATTTGAAGATTTTACCTAAAAATGTGTGCAAGACTATAGCTTTGTATAATTTGAAGATTTTACCTAAAAATGTGTGCAAGACTATAGCCTTGTGTAATTTGAAGATTTTGCCAAAAAATGTGTGCAAGACTATAGCCTTGTGTAATTTGCAAATTTCGCCAAAAAAGTGTGCAAGGCTATAATGTGTAATTTGAAGATTTTACATAAAAATGTGTGCATTGTGTAATTTGAAGATTTTGCCTAAGAAATGTGTGCAAGTCTATAGCCTTATGTAATTTGAAGATTTTGGCAAAAGAATTTGTGCAAGACTATATATAGCCTTGTGTAATTTGAAGATTTTACCAAAAAATGTGTGCAAGACTATAGCCTTGTGTAATTTGAAGATTTTATATAAAAATGTGTGCAAGACTGTAGCCTTGTGTATAATTTGAAGATTTTACCTAAAAATGTGTGCAAGACTATATAGCCTTGTGTAATTTGAAGATTTTACCAAAAAAAGTGTGCAAGACTTTAGCCTTGTGTAATTTGAAGATTTTACCTAAAAATGTGTGCAAGACTATAGCCTTGTGTAATTTGAAGATTTTACCAAAAAATGTGTGCAAGACTATAGCCTTGTGTAATTTGAAGATTTTACATAAAAATGTGTGCAAGACTGTAGCCTTGTGTATAATTTGAAGATTTTACCTAAAAATGTGTGCAAGACTGTAGCCTTGTGTATAATTTGAAGATTTTACCTAAAAATGTGTGCAAGACTATATATATAGCCTTGTGTAATTTGAGGATTTTACCAAAAAATGTGTGCAAGACTTTAGCCTTGTGTAATTTGAAGATTTTACCAAAAAATGTGTGCAAGACTTTAGCCTTGTGTAATTTGAAGATTTTACCTAAAAATGTGTGCAAGACTATAGCCTTGTGTAATTTGAAGATTTTACAAAAAAATGTGTGCAAGCCTTGTGTAATTTGAAGATTTTACAAACAAATGTGTGTAATTTGAAGATTTTACCCCAAAATGTGTGCAAGACTATAGCCTTGTGTAATTTGAAGATTTTACATAAAAATGTGTGCAAGACTATATAAGCCTTGTGTAATTTGAAGATTTTACCTTAAAATGTGTGCAAGACTGTAGCCTTGTGTAATTTGAGGATTTTACCAAAAAATGTGTGCAAGACTTTAGCCTTGTGTAATTTGAAGACTTTACCTAAAAATGTGTGCAAGACTATAGCCTCGTGTAATTTGAAGATTTTACCAAAAAATGTGTGCAAGCCTTGTGTAATTTGAAGATTTTACAAACAAATGTGTGTAATTTGAAGATTTTACCCCAAAATGTGTGCAAGACTATAGCCTTGTGTAATTTGAAGATTTTACATAAAAATGTGTGCAAGACTATAGCCTTGTGTAATTTGAAGATTTTACCAAAAAATGGGTGCAAGACTATAGCCTTGTGTAATTTGAAGATTTTACCTAAAAATGTGTGCAAGACTATAGCCTTGTGTAATTTGAAGATTTTACCTAAAAATGTGTGCAAGACTATAGCCTTGTGTAATTTGAAGATTTTACCAAAAAATGTGTGCAAGACTATAGCCTTGTGTAATTTGAAGATTTTACCAAAAAATGGGTGCAAGACTATAGCCTCGTGTAATTTGAAGATTTTACCAAAAAATGTGTGCAAGACTATAGCCTTGTGTAATTTGAAGATTTTACCTAAAAATGTGTGCAAGACTATAGCCTCGTGTAATTTGAAGATTTTACCAAAAAATGTGTGCAAGCCTTGTGTAATTTGAAGATTTTACAAACAAATGTGTGTAATTTGAAGATTTTACCAAAAAATGTGTGCAAGACTATAGCCTTGTGTAATTTGAAGATTTTACCAAAAAATGTGTGCAAGACTATAGCCTTGTGTAATTTGAAGATTTTACCAAAAAATGTGTGCAAGACTATAGCCTTGTGTAATTTGAAGATTTTACCTAAAAATGTGTGCAAGACTATAGCCTTGTGTAATTTGAAGATTTTACCAAAAAATGTGTGCAAGACTTTAGCCTTGTGTAATTTGAAGATTTTACCAAAAAATGTGTGCAAGACTATAGCCTTGTGTAATTTGAAGATTTTACCTAAAAATGTGTGCAAGACCATAGCCTTGAGCAATTTGCATATTCTGTTTACAAGGCTTATGTAGCCTAGTGTACATATCAAATTTTGTCTAAAAATGTGTAATTTGCCTTTAAAGGTGTAGGCCCTAATGAAAAAATTGCCTTCACATAATAATCAAATTCATAAGGTGCTTATTAGGTTTTGCCACAATACATCCTGGGAAGTAGCAGCCAGGGGATCACCTTAAAGGCACTGAACATGTTTGGTAATTGTCAAAGACAAGTATTCTCACTTTGTGTATCCCAACATATGCATAAAATAACAAGCCTGTGAAAATTTGTTCTCATTGGTCACTGAATTTAAAAAAAAAACGATAAAAGAAAAACACCCTTGTTGTACAAAATAGTGTGCTTTCAGATAGGAATAAAAAGGCTTCTGGCCAGAAGCCTTTTATTATATTAGTGAGAAATTACCTCATGTTACTTCATAGGGAGTCGTTTCTCACAATGTTTTATACTATCAAAAGCTCTTTGTTGCTCGTTACCAAATAAGGTTTTATGTTTAACGTGTATAGTGCTTTTAAGGGGGTACAACTTTATAAAAAATTAAAATCAAGTAATAAACTTACCCAGTCAGTTCCCCTTGTGGTTTAACAAAAGTATGTTAAATGAGGCAGAGTTTACTATCGTACAATAGATTTCCTTGTTGTGTATATACATAGTAAACAATTGAAAAGTTTTTAAAAACTGTCGAAAATTATTGCTCTCCTTTCCTTCTTGTATGACTAAGCTTGCTTAAAGGCAGTGGACACTATTGGTAATTACTCAAAATAATTATTAACATAAAACCTCACTTGGTAACGAGTAATGGGGAGAGGTTGATAGTATAAAACATTGTGAGAAACGGCTCCTTCTGAAGTAGTGCAGTTTTCGAGAGAGGTAATTTTCCACGCATTTGATTTCAAGACCTCAGATTTAGAATTTGAAGTCTCAAAATCAAGCATCTGAAAGCACACAACTTTGTCAATGTGTGACATGGGTGTTTTTTCTTTCACTATTATCTCGCAACTTTGACGACCAATTGAGCTACAATGTATAAAATTTTTATTTTATGCATATGTTGAGATACACCAAGTGAGAAGACTGGTCTTTGACAATTACCAATAGTGTCCAGTGTCTTAAATAGTGTGTGCAAACCATTCACTAGATAGTACAGGAGACTCTACGCAGTGTTTTTCTAATTATCAAAGGCACATCTAAGAAACCAAAAATTAATGACTCAGCTGTTTTTCTTAAACAGTCCCTGTCCGGTACAAGGGGTTGCGGAACACCATGGAAATTCTTCTGTGCTATGATGGTTCATGCCCGGTACTTATGGTTACTGAAAACCATGGATTTAATTACGTGCAATGAAGGTTTTGGTGAAAGATTTCCATCCGGGGACACTTAAAGATGCTATGTCAGACTTTTTGGCCGATTTGACCCCAAAAAATTGACGTGACCAATTCTTATTTGTTTTATAAGAAACGTTTCAAATTTTTGTCATGGTTCCTGACAATTAAAAGTAAAAGTTAAACTTTTTTTCCATTAGAGCGGGTGATACTCTTTGAAATTCCATTCACTCAAAAAAAAATCTATTTTTTAATGTTTGGGGCAAAAATCTGACATAGCATCTTTAATTACATATAATACATTTTACTGACGCACTAATGTTTACACTCTTTTGTTTACATACGTCACTACATACATTGCACCGGTTTCTTTCACCTTCATCAAAATGCTTTCTTTTTATTTTTGCGCGTTACTCTGGGCCTTCAATACCCAGCAGCGTGGATACGTGCGCATTACAAGTCCTATTAGGCCACATAAAAATAAAAATTTGTTGAGCGTCCTTTTTTTTTGCAGATGGGGAGGGAGTTTTTTTTTTTTGACATGCCAAATATGAAATCAATAATAAAGAAATCATCACAATCCCTATAAAACAGAGGGTTTGTGTGTTTTGATGTTTTCAATAGTTTCGTCAAACAAATTTAACTCCCAGATGACATTTTCTGTAAACTTTTTCCAACAACTAAGCACAGTGTAGCCAAGTAAATATTTGAAGAATTGTTCTTGCATCAGCTGAGAAATCTGGGCAATAAAAGTATAAAGAGATATAAAAATAAAAGAACACAATGTCAGACCATGACCTCAGCACCAGTCCTTGACACTTCTGCACAACATTTCTGCCTCGCCTAGTATCCTGCTATTTCAACCATTTTTTTGACAGAAAATGTCATTGAAAAGGTTGTTTTTTATGATATAAAAAAAAAAAAAAAAAAAAATGGGGTCTGGGGGTTTTGAAAGGTCAGGCAGGGATGAACAACAACTTTTTTTTTTTAATGTGGCCTTATTATAATATTATTATTGTATACCAGAGTTCATACATTTGTCTCCCTCCTCGACAGCATCTTGGGAATATAGAATATGGAGGGCTTGGGAAGTTTAACGGGTCTTGGTCTGAGATTATTCGCTGGGGAGTCGATGAAAACAGCATCCTCTTCAGACCCATCTTGGCTTGGGAAGTCGGGACCTTTTCACAAAAGAAAAGTAAGATTAATTACTTCAGGGGTGAGAGCCATTACTAACGAAAAAGTCTGAAACTTGGATACAAATTCAAAGGTATGTTGAAATGTATGTTTTACACAGTATCCAATGCACTAAAGAAATAGAAAAATTAGCAGGATTTCTTTATTTGTGGAAAAAAAATATTGTTTGATTTTCTTCACCAGGCTGACATAAAAAGTCTGAATTCAACCAAAAGTCTAAACAATCTCATCCCCGTTAATACTTATAACCAAACCAAATAAACATCTAGTTACTAGTTTTTGTCCGCCCTCTTCCCAACTTGTGTTTCCAACATTTTTGATGTCAAACAAGCCCCTTCCCTCAAACTTCTTGGAGAGAGGCGATCGGTATCGGCTGTCACCACCATAAACATGAGTGGGTTTGACGTTCTTGATACAAATATTGTGATTTTTTTTTATAAGGCCAGTCGACCCAAATAAACTGCCACCAGGGGCATGGGGCAACCTACTCCAGGGGCAGAAACAAGGTTACCCCCTTTTCACAGTCCATAAGGATGGGTATCATCAACCACATGTAGGAGTCAGGCTGGCAGAGCAGAATACACTTATGTCCGAGCATTTTTACAAATTAATTATGGTTAAATTCGATGTTGTAGAGGGCATAAGTGTCATGACCGGTTTCAAACCCAGACTCTGCTGCTGACAACACCAGCAGTCCATGGCTCCGGAGAACTAGCCCGCTCGGCCATGACACATTTTTGCTGTCTTCTCAACAAGTATGTAGTCGCCATACTCACTTGAAACTTTCAGTGCATCAATCAAGGTTGTAGCTTGACCATTTTTAGTGATGGGCAATAAGTCAAAAAAAATTTGAAGTCCACCGAGGCGAGCGGATCAACAAAGTTATTCCTGTTTTCGTGTTTTATTGCCGAAGTGCAAGCTTCAGGCAAATGCCAGATTTCAAAAAATTTCATAAGGTGTTAGTGGGCCATGCAATAAGTTGAATGGCCTTGTGACTGTGTTCTTTCTCTGTAGCCTTATCAATAACAGCTGTGTCTTAGATCAAATGCACAGTGGACAATATTTTGAAAACTGTCCTGGGCAGCATAATATATTTTGCTCATTGAGTGTTGGGCGTTACATTACGTGTCCTGGGTAGGCTCACCCAGCACCGCCCATCGTGGCTATAACACTGGCATCTATGTGGACGCTATTAATTGGTCACACAGTAGGAGGGGTAAGTTCACCGATGGCTACTTACTTATTGACATTTCATCATAGAGTGAACCTGTGCGATCAGACTCCACAGAAGGTCTTCTTGGGTCTGGGATGATGATTACCTCTGAAGTATGACAAGCGTTATTCCAAGCACCTGAACAAAATGAAGTAGGTACAACATTTATTTGTAGACCCTATTTAATTTATTTTTGTTTTAAAGGGTCTATGTAATTTGTGTAGGACAAAATACACAATGTCCACAGATTTACACTAAACTTACACAGTTTGAAGATAATGATAGTAGAAAGCTTCCCTGAAAATACTATGTGCTGAGGTGCTGTAGTTTTGGGGAAATGAGTAAAACAATGTCATGAAAATAATTTTTGTCTCATGAGACGAAAATTATTTTAATCATTTACAAACGGATTTTTATGGCATTCTTTTACTGATTTCTCAAAAACTACAGCACCTCAGTAAGTAAAATTTGAAGGGAAGCTTTCCACTATCATTATCTTCAAACCCTGTAAGTTTAATGTAAATCTATGTACATTTTGAAAAAGTACCCAAATCCTTTAAAGGCACTGGACACCTTTGGTAGTATTGTCAAAGACCAGTATTCTCATTTGGGTATCCCAACATAGTGTATGCATAAAAAAACAAACCTGTGAACATTTGGGCGCAATTGGTCCTCGAATTTGCAAGAGAATAATGAAAGAATAAAACACCCTTGTTGCAATACTTGGTGAGCTGTCAGATACATAATAAAAGGATTCAGCTGATGAAGGGGTGTACAAAAACGGGTTTCCGTTTAAAATCGGAGAAATCACATAACTAACATGGCATTTAGGTACCAAAAAGCTGCCGTTACTTCGGGTACAGAACACTGGTTGCTGTTGATAAAAGTACAGTGGTTGCTAGTTGCTATGGATAAAAGGTATGTTGGCTGCTAAGAGTTACGTAGATTGGTTGCTAAGGGTGTAGTGTCCTGGTTGCTATGGATACTCTGCAACGTCCTTGCGTAGCTTTCAAGTAAAAATAACGTATATGCGTGTATCATGTGACATTCTCCTAGAAACCACATGGTAGAATTCGGTGTTGACAGGTTTCCTCGCGTTTTCAGTCAGGGATATACAGATGTATAGCTGAGGTCTCGAAATCAATTCAAATATTTTTGTGAGAAATTACTTCCTTCTCAGAAACTAGTTACTACAGACGGAGCCCTTTCTCACAATGTTTTATACTATCAACAGGTCTCCATTGCTCGTCACCAAGTAAGTTTTTTCTGCTAACAATTATTTTGAGTAATTTACCAATAGTGTCCAGTTCCTTTAAGACCGACTGTACATTCATCCAGCCGGGTTTAAACACATCAATCCAGACCCTTTTCTTACAAATTCATAACTACTAAGCTTGGGCGTTACCACGATATTATCGAATATCGCACTACTAATTTGGAAACGATTTCGGTATCGGGTCAATTTGGTTTTAATCGAAATATCGATATATCGCGATATATTCAGAATATATCGCATATCACGACGTATCGCGATATATCGCGATGTATTTCCTAGCTGAGACATCTTGCACCTCTTAGGTTTGGAGTAAAACCAGAAGAATAGGTCATTAGAACACCTCTCTTATGCTATGACTGTATCTTCTACAACTTTCACTGGGAGTTTGAAGACTGATGATGTCAAATTTAATTAATCGCGATTATATTGAATATCGCGATATATTGTGGGCGATATATTGTGAATAAAATAAATCGATATCACCCAAGCTTAATAACTACTAACAAAGATTGTTACCATCATTGACTCTACCCCAAAGAGCAAAAACCTAAATGGATTTGACTTCATCCAGTCTTTCACACGAAATTCATGCAGGACCTGAGAGGGTATGCTGCAAAGGGAATCCTTTCTAAAAATAGTTCATTCTATCAGCAACTACAGTCCTTCTCACCAACGAAGTTTAAAAGGTCATTCATAAATACCTCAGACAGTTTCGCTATTCCTATTGTTGGAGAGCGCGTCACGTGGGTGTGTATAAACCTTTGTTTATGACCGGTAAAAAGTGTTAATTCATGGGCGTGACTAGCGACCTTGCACCTGTTCTTTTAAGACAGTTTCTTCATTCCTATTGGTCAAGAGCAACGGCTGAAACAGTTGTGCCACATCACGCGACGCGCACAGCATTCCCTTATAAGGAGTTGTTTACCCGAGGGCGGCGTAGGTCTTTACCATTTCATAGCTAGAGGGGTGTTGTGTTGAAAGAAATCATTTAACAACTATAATTTTTGCATTTATTTTACTTTTTGACCAAAAAGTGATGATGTTTTTTCACCGAAAAGGTATTTATGAATGGGAATCAAAGTGTGTTGAATCGGTTTTCAACTAGTGGTTTAAACCCGCCGAGGCCTGGTTCTTTATAATTTACCTCGACTTCGTCTCGGTAAAATTATCAAGAACCAGGCCTCGTTGGGATTAAACCACTAGTTGAAAACCTCTTCACCACACACTGATTCCCTTAATAATGTTTGGAGTATTTACCAATTGTGATGCGATCAAGCGTTCATTGGAAATATCAAATTGGAGAAACAAGCCAAAACAGGCCAACAGGGGTGAAATTTTCACAAACATTTCTGTTGAAAATTGAAAAGCCAAAAAATAAATATATCACTTGGGTGTTTTTTTTTTTGGGGGGGGGGCGGGGAGTTAAGAGGTGACATAGCCACATATGACAACATTACGTGGGGAATTAATTATCAGTACCTTGATTTGTTACAAGTTGTTCGAGTGCATCACGCCATCTCGACATCTCCTCCTTGCTCTGTACCGCCAAGTGGTGGCGCTCTTTATTCTCGCTGACCTCTAGAAGATGAGGATGTGTCACACTGAACTTTGAGGAAGCGGCTATCAATGTATCCTGGAGGAAAAATTCACAAAAATATCAATGAGTTTTGCAATTTTTTGCGCAGCAAAATATTTAGAAAATGGTAGCACCCTTTTGACTGATTTGCTTGTGGGTTTGTTATCATAAAACTTGGGTATACAGTGCTTAAAGCCATTGAACCCTTTCGGTAAACAGTATTGTCCAAGGCCCACACTTCGTGTATCACAACTTCTATATCAAAATAACAAACCTGTGAAAATTTAGGCTCAATCGATCATCGGAGTCGGGAGAAAATAATAGGAAAACCCACCCTTGTTTCCGCCATTTCGCCGTGTCAATGACATGTGTTTAAAATAAATCCATAATTCTTGTTAACGAGAATTGATATTGTTTTACTGTTTTCTCGAAAAGTAAAGCATTTCATGGAATAATATTTCAAGAGAAGTATTTCACCACTACCTTCTGTAAACCCTGTAAGTTATTTGTAAATCTGTGAACTTTTTTTTTTTTTTTCTGTACCGAAAGGGTCCAATGGCTTTAAGTGAAGGCACTGCACACTGTCTAATTGAATTTACTCAAAAAAATTTCATTGAATTCGACACCTCGGCTGAGATTTTGAATTGAAGGTATATGAAAGCACACAACTTGTGTGACGAAAGGTTTTTTTTTTTTTCCATTATTCTCTAGCAACTTCAAAGACCAATTAAACAGCCAATAAAGGATGATCTCAAATATATAGATATTACAGTTTTCTAATAGCTGGAGTCCATAGGAAACATAAAAGAAAAATAACGAGTCTCTTACCTCACGTTAAAACATGGTAAAAATGTTTTTTCTACAGAATGCTTCTAGCCAAATTTCTGAAAAACGCAGGGTCAAACAAACCTGCGCGACAAAGGAATCGTGACGTCAGTGGCGGCTATTTGGTGTGGAAAATAGCGCCCTCAGTTTGCCAAAGCTGGAGAACTGTGTTCACACCCAATTAGGGAAACATCGTCACTGGCGTCAAGAGGTCATTATAATAGATAAGCCATTTTGACTCTCGGCTGAAAAAGCCGCGCGGCCGGGTGCAATTTTTACTCTAGCTATTCGTTAGTAAATGCAAATATTGAGAGTAAAATGGTTATTAACCGGTATCTACGATGTCTATTTGGCCATAAAAAGGTAATAGTTGAAATATTGAGATCATCCTTTATTGGCTCTTTAAGTTCAAATTTTCAGACACTGGACACGATTGGTTATTGTCAAAGACCAGTATTCTCACTTGGTGTATCTCAACATGCATCAACAGCTCTCTTAGCTTGTTACTAAGTAAGTTTTTATGCCAACAAATATTTTGAATAATTACCAATAGTGTCCAGTGCCTTTAAAATTATCTAGGTCGACCAAAAACTAATGTTGCTTGATCACAGTTAACCTTTAACACGAACACCGACAAATAATAGTTCAGTGTCGGAGACCGGCTAGAAATAGAAAATGCGTAATACCTTTGAGATTGGAATGGTGTACACAGGATCCTCGCTGATGAATACTTCCTCATCCCGTAGTCTCAGGTCACCGTCTCTTAAGACCCCTCTCAGGTTTCTCCAAGTTTGGACACCTGCAGTCGTCTACTCAAAAAGAAAAAGTACACCATTAGTAGATCCTGACGATGACTAGAGCAAGCTAGTTGAAATGTTGAGAGCAATCCAAGAACCGACTCCGCGTTAGTGCAGTTAAATACGATCCTTTAAAGCTTAAGTAGTAGTCCCAGCCAATTTTCTATACCTTCCGTCCGAGTAAGAGTTAAAAAGCAGGACAGTTCTTTTCAGAACTGAGAAGTCTCCCTAACATCTACTCCGCAGTAGTAGAATAAAGATAGACAGTTCTCTAAGAACAAACTCTACCTGGCAAGTAGATACACACATGGTGTTAATACCGCAAACGAAATATATTATAAGTTATCACACAAGCGCGAGTGGTATACGGAAAAATATAGCGCTTCTGCGTCCCATATCCAACGAGGCCGAAGGCCGAGTTGGATATGGGACGCAGACGGGCTATATTTTTCGTATTTCCATGAGGTTTTTATCACCACTCCATTCTGCGAATCTGATTTGAGGATTTGCGCGTACTTGAAGATAAACACCATTATTGTTCTTGTTTACCCCCGAATAAAACCCCAGTCAAATTATTATATAGAAATTGTTTGAACAAATGTGTAGGGATTAATTTCACTAATAGTGGTTCTCATTACCCTTTATATATCAAGTTTTTGGCCATGACATGGATCCCTTCTCACAGTAAATTATCTTGATTTTGGGGTTGAACAAAGAATTGACTAGAGTGGGATTCGAACCAACGACCTCCGGCGCTCTACCAACTGAGCTATCTAGCCCTATTTTGTCAGTATCTTTGTTCGGGGGTGTAAATAAACTTGTTATATAATTTACAAAGTTTCAGCTTCATAAGGCACCAAGTTTTTTGAAAACCACAGAGCAATGTTTTCAGGCGAGTCTCGTAAATACAATGTACATGCTGTTTGTCTCACAAAGATAACAATTATTTTGGCGACATTGTTTACTCATTTCTCAAAAACTACAGCTTTCTACTACCACTATCTTCAAACCATGCAAGTTTACTGGAATCTAAATATCTAAAAATATTTGCGGCCATTTTTAGGGCAAGAAAATAATACCACAATTTGCAATTTTAGTTTTTATTTTTTAAAGGGGAAAAGCACTCGACAAAAAAAGGGCGTGATAGCCCAGTCCGTATACCTGAGGTCTTCGTTTCAAATCCTGCCCTAATTTTTCTTTGTTCAATCCAAAGTTATTTTAAAATCTCCCAAGTCTGTTTCCCTCGTGGTTAGGTAAACAAGTGAGACCAGTCAGAAATTGCTAATTTCTTCATTAAAAAACAAACCTTTAATTTGTGTCGGGAGGGAGATCAGTGTGTTTTACCTGTAAAAGCTGAAGACTTCCCTGAGCTAAATCTTTGGCGATGCAATCTGGCTGAGCAGCAAACCGGCAACAAAAATTACCAAATAGCGGCAGGCAATGATGACGAGTGCTTTCATCTGTGAAAAAAAACAATTGCAAAATTTAGTAATAAAAATCATAACAACAAGTTGGCCAAGGTGTTCTTATTATTATTATTATTATTCACTGGGATCTGTGTAAGAAATGGGGTGTCCAAGTGACTGCAAAATGGTACGAACACGTTCAGAGAAAGTTGCAGAGACCAGGTCATGACAGATCCTATGGGACTTTAACATTCAGACTGATCATGTTGTAGATCATAGGCATCCGGATGTTGCAGTCTTGGATAAGGCAAAGAAGATGTGTCATCTCATTGATATAGCTGTGCCGGGAGATATATAAGGGTAGCTTCGAATGAGATCGAAAAATTTTTTTTTTATTTTTTTATTATTTATTATTGACATCCAACAGCGGATAGCCGCCACTTACAGGAATCATTAAAAACTATGTATAAATATAAATATAGAATATAAAGATCCAGAAGTACCAAGACCTGGCCAGGTCTATTATCAATTATTGTTTATGTGTTATTTTCATTTTGTTACATATATATGTTGAGACCAATTCGAGAACTGACTTCACGACAGTGCAGTTAATTACGTAAGCTAAATTAGTAGTGCCAGCCAATTTTCTATACCTTCCGCCCGGGTATTAGTTAAAAAGCAGGACAGTTCTTTTCAGAACTGAGAAGTCTCCCGAACTTCCGATAAATCTACTCCGCGGTAGTAGAATAAAGAAAGACAAACTCTACCTGGAAAGTAGATACACACATGGTGTTTACCACAACCAAATTTATATATATTTATATTTATACAAAGTTTTATCTGTTATTGTTTTATAAATGATACCTGCAAATGGCGGTTATTCGCTGTTGGATATCGAATAAATAATACTTGCCATTTTCCATGTTCAGATCATGTGTCTTTATAACAGTGTTGGCTTCATCTAGCGTCAGGGTGGATCGAGCAACAAGCCTGAAGCCGGGTGTGCCTGGTGTCGTTGGTACACTGAGAAGCTCCTCATTGGACTGCAACATAAAACAGTGTCAAGATTTGATAAAAATGGGTCTGTCAACACTTCTTCTTCTTCTCTCGTTTGATCTCTTGACCAACGAGAACATTGAATTCATTAAATTTGTAGTTTAGCGACTTCAAGCCACTTGATGGCATCCTCGACGAGGGCTTTGAGTCACTGCTTGCCAGTGTGGATATTCAACAAACTACAGATAATTACAGCTCAAATTTTCACAGGTTGGTTATTTTATGCCTATGTTGAGATACACCAAGTGGGAAAACTGGTCTTTGACAATTACCAATTGTGTCCAGTGTATTTAAAGGCATTGGACACTATTGGTAAAAACTTACTTGGTAACAAGCAATGAAGAACTGTGTGAGAAACAACTCCCTCTGAAGTGATGTAGTTTTTGAGAAAGAGGCAATCTCTCACTCAAATAATAAAAGACTTCAGGGGCGGATTGCACCAAGCGGTCTTCTTAAACCAGTCTAGGCGCTATAGCCGGCTAACTTGAGACGCGCTTAGACAGTCTTTAATTATAGACCGATTGCAATAGCGCAGTCTATAATTATAGCCAGTCTTAAATTCTAAGCCTGCTCTGAGCTGGCTATAATCGGTCTTTGTTTTGGTTTTTAAAGATGGCGCTGCATTTGTTAGTTGTAGATGATTTGATACAAAGAGCTCTAGGATGAGATTGTATTTTAGAAATAGATTACACCCATGGGAGGCATTATGATGATGATCAAGGTGATTGTATCGTAAATGTATGTTCCCAAAAGTAAAAATGATACAACTCACAGATTGGATATCCCGATGATTTAAACCAAAGCAATAGAACAATGCCAAACCGCCAGTGCCTGCAGAAGTACTAAGTATTATGGGACATATCTAAGACCGGCTTATTGCAACAGGGTTAATGATTGACTAAGCTAAGACCGTCTAAGGCAGATAGCCTGCTATAACTGACTGGTCTTAGACTGCTGACTAAGACCGTTTTATTGCAATCCGCCCCAGGTCTGAAGCCTTTTATTATGCATTTGCCTCAAAATTGCGTGGTTTTCCTTTTACTTTGCGAAACTAACACGGTCTGCCATGGGAGTACAAAATTTAACTCCCATAAATGGCAGACCGTGTTTGTTAACGAGATAAAAGGAAAACCACGCAATTTCGAGTGATACTTTTGTGGATCATTAGAATATCTTTCTAATCATATGCACTCTACAATGTATAACAAACGGTTACAAACACTTTTCATGACCAACTCGACAGATCCAAGGCAACGTGTTCCCTTAAGGTTTGTAACATGGACAGGCGGTTTGCCATAACATGTCTGTCCATGTACATACATCAACCCATCATTAACAACCTAAAAGTTCATTTTGTTTAGGCAAAGAACCATTACCAGGAATGTGATAGGCTGGGTTTTTTTTTTTGGGGGGGGGGATTTCCAGTTTAAAATGGAGAAATCGTTTTCCTGCATTACAGAGGGGCAATTGGTCTCAATTAAACAAGTTTTGAGTAAATGGATGTGTTTATTATTTGTGTCATCACTTTCCAGCCAATCCAAAAACAGAATGAATCTCCTCATTACAAACAACACAACGCAAAACCCAAGTGGAGTGAAAAGAGAACAAAACGTACCCCGCTGGATAAACTAGTCTGCAGTTTTCGTCCGACGGATTTCCCCACCGAATTGGAGAAGGAGTTGATTTTCCTGCGGATCTTTTGAGGTGTACTGGCGATGGTCATGTCATCGTGAAGATTGTACGAATAGACCTCAAGGGTAAACTCAAATCCCGGGGAAACGTTTTCACTGAAATATGAAGAAGAACAAAATTATAAACAATAAAACAGGCTTTGAATTTTGTTCTTGACAAGTGAAGTATTTTGTGCCATCTTGCCCAAGGCACGTAGGTTGGCTTTTAGAATAAGGATGGCAAACAAAAATAGACAGCATACATCATGAACATTTGAGAGGACCTTAAAGAGACCCGATGTGTATTTTCCCCGTTAAAAAAATGGGAATTTCTATTGTTTTTCAATTAAACAAATCTTTGATTTTCAGCTGTTTCTTTAATAATAATAATAATAATATTAATAAACATTTATATAGCACCAAATCCATCAAAAATGCTCCCAGGCGCTTTACAACAATAACAACTTTCACAATTTTAACCACAAAAACTAAATAATTAGAAGGTCCAAAAATAAGATCCACAAAAATAAGATCCACAAAATAGACCCAGCCATCCACACTTCAATCAGACACAAATTTTGACACAGAGGCAACCAAGGTAATTGCCCTCAGGCCCCTTGGTCATTAACTTGGTGCCCTTAAAAATAATTTCTATTTCTCCCTGAGTACCCTTTACCAAGGAGAAAATGCCTTAAAGACACTGGACACTATTGGTAATTGTCAGGACCAGTCTTCTCACTTGCTGTATCTCAACATAAAATAGCAAACCTGTGTAAATTTGAGCTCAATTAGTCATCAAAGGTTGGAGATAATTATGAGTGAAAAAACACCCTTGTCACACAGAGTTGTGCGCTTTCAGATCCTTGATTTTGAGACCTCAAATTCTAAATCTGAGGCCTCGAAATCAAATTCGATGAAAATTACTTCTTTCTCGAAATCTACGTCACTTCAGAGGGAGCCGTTTCTCACAATGTTTTCATACGATCAACCTCTCCCCATTACTTGTTACCAAGTAAGGTTTTGTGCTAATAATTATTTTGAGTAATTACCAATAGTGTCCACTGCCTTTAAGTACCCAGGCCCTTTCAAAAACGAAGCATACAAGCCTGCCTTAGTATGTCTGTATTTTAACAAATAAATTAGGGCCCAAGTAATAAAAAGAAAACGAAATAGAAAACATATCTCAACAAGAAAACTGATAACACTCAGGCTGAGGCCTCAAAAGAAAACTACAGAAAGGTCAACTTCAGCTTTGAAACATTGCATGAACAAAAAAAAGACAATGGTTACTATGGAAACACAAGAAACCAGATTTTCCTCAGGATCCCACAAAATTAAATAAACTCTGGTGTTTCCGGAAACCCTTACAATTGATTCACACACATTAGTACAGGTCACAACAAGCTAGCTTGTTAAATCTAAATTGACGATTTGGGCCCAATTTCATTGAGCTGCTGAGCACAGAAATTTGCTTCAAGCATGAAATTTCTACCTTGATAATAACAGGATTACCAGCCAAATGTCCACATGCTTTTCAGGATGAGCAAACATCAGCTGAATACCAGTAACAAGCAATATGCAACAAATGGACATTTTGTTGGTAATCCTGTTTTTATCAAGGAAGAAATTTCATGCTAACGAATTTTTGTGCTTATAACAGCTATATGAAATTGGGCCCTTATAAGACGAACATAGTTTTCAAGAAACCACTTTTGGCGCTTATGTTTGATGTAGGTGAGTCTTTGCTGAACCAAACAATTATCCCAACTATCTCATTGAAGAGGAACAGTGGAATTTGCGTCCGAAGCCCCAGATTTCCGATTGAATAAATACACTCCAAGGAGGCGAATGAGCATTTGTGTTGCCGTGGTTTCCGAGTAGCTTTTGTGACTCTGTAAATAGGTTAGTAGTCTGTGTTGCCGTGGACTTCTGAAAGGCTTTTGTGACTCTGTAAATAGGAATAGAAGTCTCTGCAGTTATGAAGAACGATGGTAATCAAATTAATTGATCCCTTGTTCGAATAATGGTCTGTCCGGGGGACAAAGGAGTCAGGCATTCCTTTATAATGAAATTCTAATATAATTTTACACGATTCTCAGATGAGTACAGCCCTTGTCTCTGTATTCCCATGGCAAGCTTTTACTTCACGTAGGACACTTGACTCTATCATGCCAATCTGAAATCAAACTGTCCTTGTCAAACTGTTCTCTTCTGAGTTGTCAGCTGGGAAACAAAGAAACATGCCACGTAACACCGCCATCACTGTGGTCAATACAGTCATCGCATGCAGCGCCATGCTCGGAAACGCATTGGTGATTTTCATCACGACCGTCCGGCGAAAGAAATTCAGCTCCTTTACCAATCGTCTCATCCGCCACCAGTCGATAATTGACTTTGTGTCGGGCGTGATATTCCTCCTGCTGAAGGTCGTTCAACCTACTGAGGTGACCATCGCAGGAACCGAGAGTCTATGGGGTGAGATCGTGTGTCGCTTCATCCAAGTTGACGTCCCTCTGTGGACCGTGAACGTGGCATCTACGTACAACTTGGTCGTGATCTCGCTTGAACGCTTCATGGCGACCTGCTATCCGGTTAGACACAGAAGGTCCTGCTCTCTATTCCGGATAAGAATCCTGATGTGTTCAACTTGGGTCGTTGGATTCGTGGACTCGTTAATCGGTCTAGCATTTGTCCACGTCGATCAGGAAGTATGCCAACTTAATCATGGAAGTCTTCCGACACCGCTCTTTATTTTGGATATTTGCGTACAGTACTTGATTCCGGTGATGGTTATGTTGTTTGCGTACACCAGGATTATTCTCTCTCTTAAACAGCGATTGCTGGGTAGGAATCGCGCAAATAAACCGCCTCACGGTGGCATCCTCTTCAAGGCCAGGCGGAATTTCATTGAGACGATGTTGATCGCCGTGGTAATATTCGCCATCTGCTGGACCCCGTTTGAGATTTTTAAGCTCAACATCTTGCTCTCCAAATCGATCAGCTCAACTGTGTACACGGCGCTCGCCGGATCGTTAGCATGCAACATGTGTATTAACCCGATCATCTATTATTTCAGATACAAACATTTTCGCTTCCAGCTGAAGGAATATCTGCGGGAAAAATTCTGGCGTAATCGCGTGGGAGATGAGGAGCAGTGTAATGGGCCTTCTCTAGCCATTGCAACAATACCATTTAGTGTCTAGTTTTTAACGTGTCGATCATGACCTAGCCGTTAAGAGCAGAGTGTAGGTTCTAGTCCCAGTCATGACAAATGTGTCCTTGAGCAAGACACCTAACCATGATGGCTTTGTCCTTCGGATGGGATGTAAAGCCGTTGGTCCTGTGTGCTGTGTATGGGCCTTGTCACACGAGGCAACTTTTACAGGCAACTTGGATGCAACCAACTGCAGAGCATGCTACGGGACCACTTTGGTGGGGCACAAGTCTTTTTTTAAACATTGTCTTTCGATCAACAAGAAAAATATGTGAACATTGAAATGTGAATGGCTTTCCTTCTTGGAGATTGCCTGGAACTTGTTGCTTGTAAATTGCCTCGTGTGACATGGCCCTAAAAGTACTCAGTGCACTTATCGAAAAGAAAAGGGGTTGGCCCCGATGCTCCTGGTCTGATCGGCAGCATAATGGAAGTTTCTTGGCCGAACGGTTAAGAGAACCGAAATCAAACTCTGGTGTTTCTGATGTGCAGAGTGTGGGCTCGAATCCCCAGTCGTGACACTTGTGTCCTTAAGCGAGACACTTTACCATTGCTTCGTCCTTCAGATGGGACATAAAGCCGTTGGTCCCATTGTGTAACGCATGTAAAAGAACCCAGTGCACTTATTGAAAAGAGAAGGGGTTCGCCTTGGGTCTCAGAATTCATCACTGCAACAACCTATCTTTCTTAAAGTTTGTATATACTCGGCGCCTTGAGTACCTTGTTTGGTAGTTATGTGCGCTATATAAGACTTTGATATTATTATTATTATTATTAATTTATGGTAAAAGGTTGGAGCAGTTAGCATCGTATTTATTGATTTCAATATACAGGGCTTCTTACTTGGAACAAGGAGGTAAATATGTTTAGTTTGTTGGTAATCTTATTCTGGTAAGCATCGTTTTCATGTGCTTAGCTACCTGTACTTTTTGTGTTTAAACAGCTCTATGAAATTGGGCCCAATGGTGGAATGTAGGAGAGAAGCAATCCTGGGGAAGCAACAAACACCACATAATTTGTTTCTGTGTAATAATTTTTGCTTAATGGGTCAAACTTACAAAACAAAGGAGTCGCTGAATGTGACGTCAGTGGAGGTTCTATCCACATTGGTAACCAACTGAGTATCGAAGATGTCTGTACCCACTTTGAGTAGACAGAAGACGGCATACCGGTGATGATCTGAAGAGAGTGGGTCAAAAGAAAAACAATAATTAAGGAACTCTGAATTTTACTTGAAGAAATCCAAAAAGAGCTTAAAAGGGACACGTTACCTTGGATCGGGCGTGTTGGTCTATGTAAAGAGTATGTAACCGTTTGTTATGAAACGCATGGTTAAAAAGATGCTTTAAAGTAGAATAATGATCCACAAAAATCCACTACATGTAACACTACATGTAACACAGTCGGGCATTTTGTGGAATCAAAATTTGACTCCACAACATGGCGTGCCGTATTACATGTAGTTTACAAAGTCCGTGCAATTTTTGAGAAAGGTGTTATTCCTCGCTCAAATATTAGAGGCCTGAAGCCTTTTGAGGCATCTGAAAGCAAACAAATTTCTGCAACAAGATTAGTTTTTCTTTCGTTATTTTCTTGAAACTTCGACGACCGATTGAGCCCAAATGTTCACAGATTTGTTATTTTATGCATGTTATGTTGGGTTACACCAAGTAGAATACTGGTCTTTGACAATTACCAAAGGTGTCCAGAGCCATTAAAAGTCAGGATCCCTTAAAGAGTATTTGAGTAATTCGAAGTGTTTTGAAACTGTTGCTATGCAACAGGGAAGGTTGTTTTTTCTTTCGTTATTTTCTTGAAACTTTGATGACCAATTGAGCCCAAATGTTCACAGATTTGTTATTTTATGCATGTTATGTTGAGATACACCAAGTGAGAATACTGGTCTTTGACAATTACCAAAGGTGTCCAGTGCCTTTAAAAGTCAGGATCCCTTAAAGCCATTAGACACTTTTGGTACAGAAAACAAAAAGTTCACAGATTTACAAATAATTTACAGGGTTTACAGACGGTAATGGCGAAACGTGCGAAAACAAGGTAGCATCTATCCAACCAGTCTGTGAAAACTTTTGTGGTAACGACCTATCAAGTGAAAACAGTTTTGATTAGGAGGTTTTAGGCTTTATATTTATTTATTTTAGATTTTTTATTTATTTATTTTTTTTTTTTGGGGGGGGGGGGGTGGGGTGGGGGGCGTTTTCCAAGGATTTTGTTCCCCAAATCTAAGCAATCAAAGCAACGCAATTTGTGCTGTCTTCAAACGCTTCAACCATATTCATTATTTTTAGGTAATATATTTAATATTTTTTATGACTGTTTTTGTAAACTGTACATTTCAGCTTTTAGCCGCTGTAATGCAGTGTTTTAATAAACCATGGATAATTATAGAAATAATTTCTTCAACTCTAACAACAAAAGAGAAAATATCTCTCTGAAGGATTGATGTTGGTATTATATAATAATAATAATAATAATAATAATAATCATAATAATAAGACTTGTAATGCGCACATATCCACCCTGCTGGGTGCAGTAAAAAAAAATTTAAAAAATTAAATATAAAAAAAGGTAAGTTTTGAGAAGAGATTTGAATTTTGTGGTACAAAGACAAGATCTAAGATTAAGTGGTAGAGAGTTCCAGATGCGTAGTTACCATTTATTTATCAAATGAAATGCACAAAAAATGTGGCTGTGCTTGAAATTATGAGCTCTGACCCAGTTGTTACCGCTCGAACCCTTTATACATGTAAATAGGGGGGGGGGGGCAGAGGTGCAATAACTAAGTGAAGCCGCAAGCCAGCTTTGATTTTGATAGTGCCCTAGAAAGATCAAATTAATTAAGTTAAAGCATTAAAAAAGAAGCTAGTAGAAAAAGGGGGTCAGTTCTTACCTCCTCTGTTTCGAATATGATCTACATCTCTCCAGAAAAGAGGAATTCTGATGTCTGAAAATTAAAAAACAAAATTAAATTACATAGTTTGTTAAATTGTTAAATATTTGTCTGGTCAAAAATCTGACCACAAATCTTTGGGGCACCAGGCAATTAGCTTCTTTTTTTAAATGGTGGACACTATGAGTGCACTGTTTGGTTTGGGTGTTCAGTGTATATATACCGGTACAGACAAATTTACCCAAGCTAAATAGTGTCAGTAATGTGTCAACCATACCTCAAAATTACTTACATGTATTGCTATGGGCGACATGGGTTATTATATAATACTTATAATACTGATGTTTTTACACTTTTCATGATTGTATGGATCAAAAGATTCCGGTCCCATCCTTTGAGAAATTTAACCCCTTCGATTAAATGAGACAGGGAACAATTTCATCCATAGCAAAATACTTTGACTGAGTGAAAAGATTTGTGCACATTGAGTAGCAATTCATGATGATTTTTGATGGTTACATGTATAGCAACCTACACATTTTGCGTAGAAGCTATTGATATGGGTAGCATCATCAGGGGGGGGGGGGGCCCACTTCATGTAAATCATTGCTGCTCATCAGTCACCTGGGCCCAATTTCATAGAGCTGCTAAGCACAAACATTTGCTTAGCATGAAATTTTTGCCTTCATAAAAACAGGATTGAATACATATAACAAGCAATAGTATGCAACAAATGGAAAGTTGGTTGGTAGTCCTGTTTTTATCAAGGACGAAATTCTACGCTAAGCAAATTTTTGTGCAAAGCAGCTCTATGAAATTGCGCCCTGCACGTGTACATCCTGATATGTGGAGATTGTGCAGTAATTCACCAGAAGCAGAACCTGAACCATAGAAGTTTGCTCTGCTATACAAGTAGGGAAATCGCACACTGTGAGACCTTACCAGAAACTGCCAATTTTCCTTTACAGGGCACCATCCCAGACCCATTCTCTGCCGAGCTGGCTCCACTCTTAGCGGGCGACGCCTGTTTCTCGTACTCGGCCGTCTTGCGTTTCTGTAGTTCAGACATGTAGGCGAGCACCCTGGTGTCGGAGACTAAGAGAGACTTGGAACCCTGGAGCATCTGCTGCTCGCGGTTACAGGCTGCCAGGAGTTTCTTCGTTCCTTCTCGCATCTTGATCTCGACGTCAATCTTCTTCTGAAGCTCAAAATCCTTTGAAGAGAAAAAAAAAAATTATGTTTGGTTATAACAAACGGAAATGTCTACAGTTGGATTTGAACCTGATTAGTGTGCCGGCAACCTACAGGTACCAACTGAGCTATCTAACCCTATGTTGGCGGTCACGCTGCCAATGTCATTGTTCAACTTGGGCGACAGTCAGAACCCATTCAACCTGTACATATGTAACTGCCGTATACACGTTTACGTAGTAACAGCAGACGGATCACCTTCAAAGGGGATAGAACCTTTTTATTTAAAACATGATCGAGTCTTAATAAACCACAAGTGAAAGTGACTGGGTAACTTTTTAAATCATTTTGGGGGTTGAACAAAAGAAAAACTTACTCAAGCAAAACTTTGACCTCCGGATTGTTGTGTTTTAAACTATTTTATCAAGGTCCAAAAGTATTTGCATTATTATTAATATTGATTAGACTCCACTTTCAGGAAATACACTTCTGGGAGCTAGTTATGCTGTTGGATGTGTAATAAGTTAGAAAAAAAAATTAAACTACAAAGCAGAATTTAATAACTTACTACGGTTGGTGGGACCAACTTTGTCTCAGAAGTTCCAAAAAACTCACAGTTCTGTTAATTTGATACGAATGCGTAATTTCACCCTTTTCTTACCGCATTTATCTTTAACCTGGCCTGACTCATCCCAATAACTTAGAAAAGGAAGATTTTAACATTTGGTCTATAACCACCTGTTTATCAGCCCCAAATCGAACCACAGCTCTATAGTAAAGCCACCTGTCCACAGACACAAAGACAAGTCACCCACCCTTGGTTTTAAAAGGAAAATACACCTATTGGTAATTGTCAAAGACCAGTCTTCTCACTTGGTATATCCCAACATTAGCACACAAAAACAAACCTGTGAAAATTTGAGCTCAATTGGTCATCAGAGTTGCGAGAAGATGATGACACAAAAAACACCCTTATTGGACGAATTTGTGTGCTTTCAGTGAGGAATAAAAGACTTCTAGCTAGAAGTCTTTTATTATTTTAGTGAGAAATTACCTCTTTCTCAAAATCTATGCTACTTCAGAGGGAGCCGTTTCTAACAAGGTTTTATACCATCAACAGCTCTGCAATGCTCGTTACCAAGTCAGTTTTTAAGTTAGTATTTGTTTTGAGTAATTACCAAACATGTACCTTCCCTTTAAGAGTGAAATTAATAATAAAATAACAATAATAAATAAATATAGAAGTCTTTTATTATTTTAGAGAGAAATTACCTCTTTCTCAAAATCTATGCTACTTCAGAGGGAGCCGTTTCTAACAATGATTTATACCATCACCAGCTCTGCAATGCTCGTTACAAAGTCAGTTTTTAAGTTAACTATTGTTTTGAGTAATTACCAAATGTGTATATACCTTCCCTTTAATGGACGAATTTGTGTACTTTCAGATAGGAATAAAAGACTTCTGGCTAGAAGTCTTTTATTATTTTAGTGAGAAATTACCTCTTACTCAAAATCTTTGCTACTTCATATCAACACTCGCTCTCCAATGCTCGTTACCAAGTCGTTTTTGAGTCAATCTTTTTTTTGCATTTACATGTACCTTCCCTTTAAAGGCACTGGACACTCCTGAAGACGAGCAGAGTATACTGTTCAAAACGATTCTAAGAATACTCTCTCTCTCTCAGCGTCATTGCACGTCATGTTATGAGCCTCGTTATCTCAACACGATGCCATAAAATAGCAACGCTGCCTACAAATCTACGCCAGAGTCATGACTAATCTGTTCCGGAGGTCTAACCATGGTAAAGGAGGTGCAGACAGGTTGTCAGGCCTGTAGGCCTTGCTTTATTTTTTAAAAGGGCAAGGGCACCAAGGCATTTTCTCCTTGGTAAAACGGCACCCTATGAGGAAATAGAAAATTTCTATGTATGTAAGCTTGGTGTGCGTGTACAATGGTGTAGTGTACGGAAGCCCATTAGCGCCAGTAAAAAATAAATTTCAAATCCGTTATTACGGATTAGCAATCCGTTATTACGGATTAGCAATCCGTTATTACGGATTAGCAATCTGTTATTACGGATTAGCAATCCGTTATTATGGATAAGCAATACATTATTACGGATTAGCAATCCGTTATTACGGATTAGCAATCCAATATTACGGATTAGCAATCCGTTATTACGGATTAGCAATCCGTTATTACGGATTCATAATCCGTTATTACGGATTCGCAATTTGGACAGGGAACTGTCCGCCGTCTTTTTAGGAATCTTAGATCCCGACGGAGTTAAGTGTAAGGAAGATGCTTCAGAGAAGGTCTTCGTTTATATAACTGTCATAAGAACAATGATTAGAAGACAGTTGTAGTTCCATTAATTCTGGGTGACCCAATGACTTTCTAAGTCCCCAGAGTGAAATAATTAAAAGGATAAAAATCAAACTAACATCATTTGGTTGGCAAAATTGACATTGATTATATCTGAGTAGTTTTATTGAAATACATCAAGTCGAGTCTCCACCGTGAAGCATTTTTTGTCAGGATATATCTACATGTATCCATACCCTTTAAATTTCCGAAAACGCTCGTTATTTGCCTAACAGAAAAACTATGATTTCAAGTCCAATAAACCATGATGGAAACATGAACAGTTGTTTAATTATTTTTTGTTGTTGAACATTTAACATTTAACATGTAACGTTGCAGAAATCGGTCCCTAAAAACAGTACACATTGCCCTGGATTTGGCGAATGTTATGAAGTAAATTTAAATGGTTGGCAAGATGTTTTTAAAGTATAATGTAATGACCGCACACAATGCCATTTGTGTGATTTTCTTTATACTACGTGAAGTAAAACTGTTCGTCATTTTTTGGTGGTGTCAAATCTTTGACTCCACAAAATGGTGGACGCCATTCGATAGCTCTCGTCGAGGGAGTCCTCAATAATGGATTGCTAATCCGTATTAACGGATTACTAATTAATCCGTAATAACGAATTACCAATCCGTAGTAACGGATTACTAATCCGTAATAACGGCTTTGCAAATCCGTTATAACGGATTACTAATCCGTAATAACGGATTCCTAATTCGTAATAACGGATTACTAATCCGTAATAACGGATTACTAATCTGTAATAACGGATTGCAAATCAGTAATAACGGATTGTTAATCCGTAATAACAGATTTTAAACTTATTTTTTACTGGCGCTAATGGGCCTTCGTAGTAGTGCATACATATCAAAAATTTAAAAAAATTAAACTGTGTTCGTGACCTACATGTAACAAACACTACATGTAGGTGTTCAAGAAAACATCAACCTTTAGTTTCACATGCAAATGAGTAGGCCTAGTGTGTTATCTTTATAAAACTAAAAAATTGGAAGTCAAGTAATTGCATATATACAGTTCCTATCAAAGATGCCATCATTAACTCATTGCTCCATCATTTACTGCAGAGCAACAGCATTGTGTGTGTGTGCAAAATAGCTTATAAAATACATATAAAATGCAGTTTATGTTGTTAAAAGTTGGGTTCCCATGTTCATAATATCGATATTGATCACATATAAGCCAGTGTTGATATTTTTCCTAAATTATATTTTCTCAGTTATCAGAAGTCATCACATTAGGCCCATAAGCTGGTGCACATCTCATGGCTGGGGGGCAGGGGGACTCACTGACATGACTGAGGGTAGTGACAGTGTTCAGTTTCTTATTGCATTGCGGTTTATTTAAAAGGTCATATCTAAATCTACTTTTGGCTCTCACTCTCAGGCTCTTGAGTTTCCCCTAATGCGAGACCCACAACCTCTCCTATACATGTCGATAATTAAAAATCAGGAGGTTAAAGCCATTGGACACTTTCTGAACATAATTTTTTTTTTTTAATCACAGATTTACAAATAACTAACAGGATCTACATAAGGTAATGGTGAAAGACTTCCCTCGAAATATTATTACATGAAATGCTTTACTTTTTGAGAAAACATTAAAACAATTATCAATTCTCGATATTGAGAATAACAGGTTTATTTTAAGCACATGTCATGACATGGTGAAACGTGCGGAAACAAGGGTGGGTCTTCCCGTTATTTTCTCCCGACTCCGATGACTGATTGAGCATAAATTTTCAAAGGTTTGTTATTTTACATTTAAGTTGTGATACACAAAGTGTGGTTGGACAATACTGTTTACCGATGTTGTGCGATTGCTTTAATAGACTCCAAGCACCACCAGAAATACAAAAGAACAAGTTTTGAAACATTAAGAGGACTCTTTCTCACTTGCTTTTGGTGACTGCTTTACCTCCTTAAAGAATTTTTGAATATCCTGACATCAGGACAAATCCTAAGAAAGGACATGCCTGCTGACCGGATTACACTTTTCCTGAAATGTTAAACACAAAGTCTGAAAAAGGTAAAATCAGGCCTTGCGGTTGATATAGAGCAACCTTTATGGTTGTTGATTGTTTTTTAATTGTTCTCCAAAAAGTAATCAACTTTGTTTCCCATTGAAATTACAGAGACTCTTTGTTACCACAAGATCCCTGGAACTAGCCAATACCTCTTCACAATGTAAAATAGGAACATTGTGAATAAGAAGAGGACAGCAAAACCATGGCAAAAGAAAGAAACACAAAATGAGATTTGGGAACTCAGAAGTGCTCTCAATTATGTTAAAGCAGTAGACACAGTAACTGGTGCGCTGTACTCCTTTTTTTTGAAACTCAAAAAAAGGAGTACAGCGCCCCAGTTACTGGGTCTAATAAAGCAGCCTCTTTTATAACGGTGCTCTTTATTCATGTAATTGGAATTTCTTGTAATATTTGTTTGTTTATCTCACCTGATTTGTTGTTTGTACCCTAGCGTATTTAACAACAACTGTGTTGCTGTCGCCATAACAACTGTAAACATTCAGATGATGAAATGATCCTTTCTTAGCAGAGTGAAGCCTCAGCATGGTCAAAACCTCAGTTCAACAAAAAACAACATAAATTCCAAAAAATCTATCTTGAAAATGACAAAATGCCAACAAACTCAACGTTCAGAACTTGGAGTGCTCAACAGGCAGATCAACAAATGATGGAAGGAGGAACAAAAAACCACGACCAGCAGCGGTTGGCTTGGTTCTTAGAAAAACTGAGGTTGGAAGTCAGTCTGTCACCAGGATCTGTGTCTATCAGATTAGTAAAGGTAGGAGTCTAACTTCTTCAAGATCTTCCACCAAAAATCAATCCAAGCTTGGAGAAGATCAGATTATGATGGAGGGAGGAGAACAAAATCCACGACCAGTAGATGTTGGTTTGGTTCTTAGATTAGAGTTTCTGAGCTGGCTGGAAGTCGGTCTGTCACCAGGATCTGTGTCTATCAGATTAGTAAAGGTAGTAGTTTAACTTATTCAGACCTTCGACCACAAATCAATCCGGGCTTGGAGCAGATCAACAGGAAGATTAGAATATGATGGAGGGAGGAGAACACAATCCACGACCAGTAGATGTTGGTTTGGTTTCTTCTGAGTTACTGAGGCTGGAAGTTAGTCTGTCTAGCAGGGTAGTACTAGAAGAACTTCTTCAAGATGGACCAAAGATCAATCCCAGCTTGGAGAAAGATCAACAGTATCTGATCTGATGCTCATATATGTATATTTCCAATTAAATGAACCAATGTAGATCAAGGAATGTCAGTATTTTCCAAGAATGACTGAGATTCCATAGAATAGTTTTTAAGACTGGAGTTTTCTTGATGACTTTCCCAGGAAAACTACACACTTTCCAAAAGATGGAATACAGCTTAAAAGGGAGCACAGATGGAATGCCCATTCACCTTCAATGGTGGTTCAAGCATGCCTTGTGACTACTTGTACTATCAGTGTTATAATTTATGGAGAGCTGCACAGTGGTGTAATTCACATGAATCTTGAATTACCCAACACAGTTCCTCCTTTGTCTTATATCATCATACCATAAAAAAACAAGCCCCCAGCTATGTGTGTGTTCCTTCCTCCCTGGTAAGGATGTGAGTGAACTCTGTATGCAAAATTATGCAAATGTTTATGAGTCACCAAATGCAGGTTTTATGTGTGAGGTAACGTACACGTGTGTATAATTACTAACTACAAATCTTGAAGCAAACATAATTAGGATTGGAGTATAACCTTGTGGAACTGGTGGCCAATGAGTTCCAGGAAATACTCTGCAACTATGACCTTGACAAGTTAAAATTGTAAATAAAATTCAACACTTTGAATGGAAGATTTTAGTCTGTTTTGAAGTTGAATGAAATATTGTTCAGGTTGGCACAGCCAACACACCAAACAAAATCTGTCCTCATGTGTGTATTTTCCTTGCTCTGAGGTGTATGCAAATAAAAGAACCCCGTACACTTTGCAGTTAAAGCCACTGGACCCTTTCGGTAAACACTATTGTCCAAGGCCCACACTTCGTGTATCACAACTTCTATATCAAATAACAAACCTGTGAAAATTTAGGCTCAATCGGTCATCGGAGTCGGGAGAAAATAACGGGAAAACCCACCCTTGTATCCGCACGTTTGGCCGTGTCATGACATGTGTTTAAAATAAATCCGTAATTCTCGATATCGAGAATTTATAGTGTTTTACTGTTTTCTCAAAAAGTAAAACATTTCATTTAATAATATTTCAAGAGAAGTCTTTCACCACTACCTTCTGTAAACCCTGTAAGTTATTTGTAAATCTGTGATTTTTATTTTTCCTGTACCGAAAGGTTTCTACTTAGGGTGGTTACAGACAGCACCACAACACCTTGTTTACCTCTCATGGTGCTATATAAACAAATGGGTGGTATAGTTTACATGTAGGAATTAACTCTCATAAAATCACTAGAGGGTAGATAAAAATAAAGGGTGCTTTGCGACACCCTCGAGTGTGATGAAGCTGTATTATGTATGCTGTATATTATCATGACTATTATTACTGTATGCCAAGCAATTGTGAGCACAAAAACTTTCTATAGACAGGAAAAATATTCTTGTTTTTCTTGCTCTCTCTCTTGTGTGCTTTTTACAAAACCACAGAAATGGAGTATTTAAAACAAAGAAGCCATTAAAACCCTCAAAGTATTTTAGTACTACCTCTTCACGGAAAAGAGGAAGTTCCTTGTAACCAAGAAAATCCAATTCACCTTGAGAATGACTTAAATAATTAAGGTAACATAAGAAAGCTGTTCAAAAGTTTCAACCGATGACCAGGACTACAGAATAAAGGAAATAGGTAGCTGTAGATGAATTAGTTTCAAAAGTCAAGAGGGGGCGAAAAGGTTGCAGCTAAAAGTTATCTTCTTTTGTAGTACCAAAAAAAGAGTTGATTGTGTGGGTTTTGAGGCATTGCATGGTGATGATCAATGTATCATTGTACCGGTATAGTGTAATATATTACAGAGTTGATTTTTAATCAAGCGAATCCTTTCCCACTTTCAAAAGAAGAATCTGCGTCTAGCTTACGACTTAAAATCAAACAAAGCCACACGGTCTTTGTTTACTTTTGGTCCCTAAAATGTTAAAGACGAGGTGCATGAAGTCACCACGAGAAGGTGAGTGATCGTTCGATTAGCTCTTGTCAGGGTCTCGCCCGAATGAGCACCGTGGGGTGGACACAGGGAAGCCAATCGAATGAACCCAATAATGGGCCTACATGTATGCTAGTATGGCCCAGTAAACTAAAGAATGGGCCACAGGTACTTATTGTACAATAAAAAAACGGAGCTCGATTTGTTTTGTACGCTGGTCATGATGAACCACCAAGTCTGGGCCAGTTATTTTTGCATCGGGCCAGTTATTTTTGCATCGGGCCAGTAACCATAAGACAAGGCAAGTCGAGGGGTCTTGTGTCTTTCACTTCAATGACAATATCTCACTGTGTACACTGGTAATGTCTTCAACAGAAATCTTCGGGTCATGTCAGACAAGCCCTCTGCTTCTGTGGATTTTCTCCCCCCAAAATTGGGAAGTTCTAAGTGTAGAGTTTTCCTTGTAGTTGTACGTAAGCTACCCATGCTCTTTAATGTAGTCTGGAGGAGGATTTTTCTTGAAAAAACATTCATGAACACTTTGAAGAAGTGCCTAAAAATAGAGACATTGCGGGCACAACCATTACATCTCTTTTGTTAAGAGTGTTGGATGTGAAAAAGAGCTGGCAGTGTGGTATCGACACTTAGTAAAATATAGTCTCTGTATGATTAGAAACTTTGCATGGTGGAAGTTTTCAAACAAGAGAGGTTTTCGGTAACACGATGTGGATATTCTCTTTTTGAGTAGTGTTGGTTCTGTTAAGTAGTGTTGGTTCAGAATCAACGCTTCTCAAAAAGAGATCATGTGTATGCACATGGTGTTACCGCAAACTTCTTTTAACAGTATACTTCGCTCGTCTTCAAGAGAAAATACTTTTACTTTCTATAATAAACAATGTATGAAGGAAGGCATAATGGTATCATGTAAAATTTTAAAAGAAGATTGTGGAAGCTGTCTACTGAGCAAGGAATTTCTAAATATTAAAAGCAGTATGAAGCATTAATGTCACGGTCAGAGTGCTAATAATGGTAACAGTGATGTTTGAAGCTTTGCATGATCATGGTGTTAAGTTTAAGAATGAACTACAAATAACAGTAAACTTGCGGGTTCAATGTAATAGTAATCTTTTGATGAGCGAGTGTTGGCTCTGAAAAGAGCCGATTAGGTCTCAACTTTTCAAACACAAGCCTACTCTGCTTGTCTTCAGGAGAGGAGCATGAGTATTCTGTTTTTAATGTTGAGACCAAGCCGGCTCATTTCAGAGCCAACACTCCCTCAGAAGAAAACTATTCAATGGTTGTACCAACAAGTTTACTTTTATTCATAGGTTATTCTTAAGGGCCTACCTGTAAGCTAACAGCAAGCTGCCTGAAGTAAAAGAGGTCTAGGTCTTCCACTATGTCCCGCGTGTTGTCCATGTTCTTGCATCCTGACCAGAGCCGCATTTGTGCAGATGGATCCTTGGCGGTGGAAGCCAAGGCGACAGAAGCAGCAGAAGAAGAAGCAGAAATAAATGGAAACAGAAATAAAGAGTTGGGCTAAAATGACAAAATGGAACAGCTGTGTGACTTTGGCGGCAAGGCAGGAAAAGGTGCAATGGGTTCTTATAAGGCTGTCGGGTGAAAGAGTGAGTGCAGGTGAACAACTAATGAGAAAAGTCTGAACTCTGACACTTTTTAAAGTACATGGGATACGAGGAGCTTTAAGTTCAACTGATTCCCTGAGTCAAGGTGTTAGAAGATTTGTAATGAAGGTGTTAGCACTGTACTGTGTGGGTCCTGAAAAACATGGAAATTCAATCAGCGATGTCTCCGTCCTTCAGATCTCATTCCGCAAGTCAACAGAGTGTAAGTTCCTCGAAGATGATCCCCTGAATTTAAGTTCCACGGCCGGCAGCCACCTACAAACGAAAGCGAGCGACTGTACAAAAATGAAAGTCAGTTTGAAGTTGGTGTCCTATTTATGAGGGGCTCAAGTAGCTGCAGTCAGATAAGCTCCGAGTTGCTGGAACAACCAATTTGTCCTTCCTGTTAGGATGCCTGGCTCACCGACTCTATATTAGACTTGCCTAACAGGAACGAAACGTCATGTTTGAAAAAACCTTGGTTTTTTTAGGCGCTATTCCAAAAGAAAACTAAAAATAATCCTTCCTCCTGACCCTATCCGGATACTAGTAAGAGGAGGGGGGCACATGGCGTTTCTCAAATATCAAAGGTCATTAAAGTTCACGGCTACATTATTTCCTAATGATGGTTCAAGATTCTTACTGGATGATTGCCATCCACGGAGGGACTTGTACAAATCTAAATGTCTTCTGTGAAGGAAAAAAAAAGTTGGTTCATTATCGGATGGAAGGGAATTATTTTCCCAGTGGCAGGATATTGGAGTTAAATCGAAGCTTGGTAGTGAGGAGTTGATTGATAGGGGATGAAGGCGAAAAGGAATTGCTTCGTCAAACTTAATTTATCTTTCGGTTAGGTATCTAAAGACGTTTAATTGACTTTCATTTACATGCGATTATGTTAGGGGTGATTTAGGGGTGAGTGTTAGGGATTGTGGACTATTATTTTGAATGACACACAAAACGCTTTAGGGTGTGCCTTGGGGGGGCGGTAGGCAGAAATTGAAGAATTAAAGGCTTTAAGTGATTATTTAATGCATTGTGTTTGAGCAGTGAAGCCATCTTCACAACAATGTAACTTTATTATCTGGCAGGTCATGTTGGTGAAGGCTTCTTCGAAACTGAATCAGCTGGCTAATTATTCTGTTTGGTTAACTTTAAAGAGTCAAAAGGGACACAGTGTTTGTTTTGAATTCATCAGTTTTCGTTTTAGTTTTAGTAGACTTTACACTGGCATAAAAATATAAATATAAAAATCAATAAATAAACAAAATAGCAAAAAAATACCGAGCCAGTGAGTGGCGAGGAACAGGTGACCAGCACCTCCACAAACCCATCCTGCCACAAAGAATTTCCCCCAATACCCCCCCCCCCCCCCATTATTACAATTCAGTAAAAAAAAATTTTTTTATTATTCTCTGGGTAGATTTTAAAGGGGTAAGTTGCCTTCAGATTGTGCACTTGGGGCTAGAAAAAGCATTTGCTTGGAATTGAAAATGAATTATATTCTACTTCAAAATATTTTGAAATTATTTCAAAGTAGAATATATAATTAAAGGGTCTATGTACTTTTTGTAGGACAAAAAAAATAACAATGTCTACAGATTTACACTAAACTTACACCGTTCATCTACAAAAACAAATGATGTCAAAATGCAAATCCATGGTAAACGCGTAATATGGCTGCCCAATTTTTCATCTAACCTGTGAAATAAGCTTGTACATTGTGTACCTTAGCAAGTTTTTCTGCTACAGTAAGCACGAAAAATTGCTTACCGTTAAGCAGCGCTATGAAATTGGACCCAGATGGCTCCTAAAACTTTGCACAGAACTAAATGTGTGCACATGTGTGTACTGTGATAAACGCAACACATGATGTTACGAGGCAGGTTGGCTAAGTTGATTATCATCATTCAAAACCAGTGAGTGACGTTGACAGTTCAGTATACAGTTAGTAGAGTTACACACAAATTTGAGTGTTTTTCTTGCCAGCTGTATATTTACCAGCAAAAACAAAACAAATTTAAGCTGACCAGGATATTCGCTAAACTACTGCACAAATATACTCTGTTACTGGTATCTTGCTAATATCTGCTTAGCGGGAACAATATTTTCTGCTTTAAAGATGCTAAAATGTCAGATTTTTGGCCGATTTGACGCAAACATTTTGATTAAAAATTAAATAGGTATTTTGATGGGGGTCGAGAAAGTTACAAGCTTTCATTTGAGCCATTGCTCGAAAAGGTCCGCCAATTATTAGCAGCAGTGAAATAAAGTGCTCAAAATTAGTTTTTGTCGGGATCCCGACAATATATCACGTGACCAATTCTTATGTGTTTTAAAAGAAACGTTTTAAATATTTGTCATGGTTCCTGACCATTAAAAGTAAAAGTTAAACTTTTTTTCGTTAGAGCGGGTGATACTCTTTGAAATACCATTCACTAAAAAAAAATCTATTTTTTAATGTTTGGGGCCAAAAATCTGACTAGCATCTTTAAGTACATGTAAGCAACTCTTGAAATTGTGCTCTTATGTTTCAAAACCCTAAAGGTACTGACAAAAACTATATTCAGCAACAACTTCACTTATATTAACGCACACGAATTAAAGTCCCATGTGATAAAACCTCATACACTCTATGTAGTTCATATTCACTTGACCTTTACAGTGGAATCAAACACGTTACACCTATGGGACAAGAACACTGCAAGAACAGCAAGTTCACCAAATACTGTGAAGTCAAAAAAAGATTCATTTTCAAAACGGAAGTGAGCTAGAGAAGAGTTTGAAACTAAAACCAACGAGTAATCGCTGTAACCTGATATCAGAACAGGGTGTATCCACCTATAAACTTATACACCAAGATAGTTTTACAGATCTATCCGGTATCGAATGAACATTTTCCGACTTGTTTTTTCCCTAAACGACATTATTGCAGGACATTCATGACCTAAACAAAAGTTTGTGCACATATGTTTACAGCAATCTTTTTGCAAATCTGTGTACTGTGGTTTTATTTTTCACTTTGCAAAGAACTGAGTACATTGTTATTTTTGATTTGGGGTTGAACAAAAGACAAAATTGTCATCATTCTTAATAAGGCCACATAAAACAAAATTGTTGGTCGTCCTTTTTATTTTGCGGATGTGGAGGGAGGGAGTTTTTTTTATGTTTTTTTTTTTTTATAGTTTTGTTGACATGCCAAATATGAAATCAAGAATAAAGAAATCATCACAATCACTGTAGGCCTAAAACAGAGGGTTTGTGTGTTTTTGATGTTTTCAATAGTTTTGTCAAACAAATTTAACTCCTAGATGACATTTTCTGTAAACTTTTTCAAACAACTAAGCACAGTGTAGCCCAAGTAAACATTTCAAGAATTGTTCTTGGCTTGCCAACATGAATAAAAACCTTCTTTAAACATCTTTTCAAACCTGTACATTTTGAAAAAAATATCATTGAAAAGGTTCGTTTTTTATGATTAAAAAAAAAGAGAAAAAAATGGGGTCGGCGGGTTTTGAACTTCAAAACCTGTGTCTCTTGTCCAAGTGCCTTGAAGACTTTAGTGTTAGATACTTGACAATTTTTATTTCTCATCTGGAACCAACCAGCATTTCAGCCTTCACTTGTCCAACTATTTTATAACAAGCGTCATTTGATGTCTATATTGAGATTTTTATATTATGTATCCGCCCCTAACTAATGAGTGACATAACCTTCTTCTTTCTGTTTGTTTCCGTGCTGGCAGTCAACAACAAGTTCTTGTTTCCATCTAATTGTTTTAAGCAGTCTATGCGCAAAGGGCGCTATAATGAGGCTACACACAAGATTTTATTTGCAAGAACGAGAACACTTCTCGTGTGTCTTGGACGTGCGCAAGAAAGAACCTTGATTGATGAATACGTAACAAATACACGGAAGACCTTCTCGACTGCCTTCACACTGACTGTAAGAGTCTCTGCCTGTAAGAATGTACCAATATTAGGGGGGGGGGGTAGATTCATTGCCTCCAGTGTTATGACTCAAGTTGGTGACTTGGACTTGAGTGAGAGTCGAGTCACCTATAGATTTCACTGACTTGCAACTTGACTTGACTTGCCAAAAAAATGACTTGCGACTTGTCTTGACTTGAGCAAAGATGACTTGCGACCTGACTTGACTTGAGAAAAACCGACTTGGTTACATCACTGATGGGTTCTCAGATCTTCTTCTAAAAAATCCACCCAAAAGTTCACAGATGTTCAAAACAAACATGAATTGGGCACAAAAGTATTACTATTGAGGGCTGACCTACTGTACGCATAGTGTAGGCTTGTTATACCTTTTAGGTTATTTTTCCAAGGGCAATAAAAATCGTACAGCAAACTTACAGACACTGGACACTATTGGTAATTGTCAAAGACCAGTCTTCACTCAAAATAGAATATTATTCAACAGTCAAAAGTTGAAGATTAACAAATAAACCTTCTTTTAGACCTTGCCCTCATTTTGTCGGAGTAGGTTTCATTAGGCTTTGCCCAGAGCCACGACAGGAAGAAACCATTCCAAGAAAAGGCTTTCTTTAATAACTACCTCAGGCCTGACATTAATTCTTGTCAGAGCAAAGGCAGTTTTTCCTTTAAGTGTAAAGGGCAAGGGCACCCCAATGAGGGATGTTTTAATGTCTAATCCCCAGAAAGGGGCACCAATGCAGTGTGACCAGGGCCAATTTTAATAAAGCATTAAAACTTGCAAAGCACAGTAGAAATAATGTATGTTACCAGCAAAAATACTATATACAGTTAGTTTACATTGATATGCTTACAAACAGACAAATTAAGATATTTGCTAAGCAGAATTGTCTGCTTTTAAAATAGCTTTATAAAATTGGGCCCAGCGGAATGGATGGAGAGTTTTAAGTATCAGTCAGCAGACTTGAACTTTTGACAGTTGCAAGTACATGTACATGTACAGTCATGTAACCCCCCCCCTAAGATTTTAACCAGAATTTGTTTAGTGTGTCCAAATTTGTTGCAAATTTTAAAACAGTGTGTCCAAAAGACACCCAGACAGTCCCAGACACAGGCTTGGAATTACATGCAGGCCACAAAGGTCATGGCCTCCAGTGCCCCTGGTCTTGGCCTTGGTGCCCCTTCAAAAGTTTCCCATGATTTTACATTGTGCCCATTGCAAAATGAAAATCTTTCAAAGTTGAAACTCCAGACCTGACACTATGTAGTGTTCACTTTCATTCAATCAGAAAGCTTGCCTGAATATGTTACGGAGGAAATTAAGTCTGCACATCGCAGACCCTCAAACCCAGAGCTTGTTTGAGGTTATAGTACCTTGAGGCCACTTGGCCACCGAGATGACCTAACTCTGACCTTAAAGGTTTCCTCAGCGTCAAAGGATGATGTGAATTAAAACCTCGGGGTGGTCCGGGCATTCTCTTTATTTTTGATCTCTGTACTTAATTTTCTCAATAGCTCTTGCTGGGTCAACTGATGGCGTCTTCATGAAGGGTCAAATACAGGGTTATTTACAGTGGCAGTATTTCCTCATTTAAAGACACTGGACACTATTGGTAATTGTCAAAGACCAGTCTTCTCACTTAGTGTATCTCAACATAAAATAACAAACCTGTGAAAATTTGAGATCAATTGGTCGTTGAAGTTGCGAGATAATAATGAAAAAAAAAAAACACCCTTGTCACAAGAAGTTGTGTGCGTTTATTTTGAGACCTCAAGTTCTAAATCTGAGGTCTCTAAATCAAATTCGTGGAAATTTGCATCTTTCTCGAAAACTATGTCACTTCAGAGGGAGCCGTTTCTCACAGATAGGCTTCAGCTGAATTTTTTATTATTTGAGTGAGAAATTACCTCTTTCTCAAAAACTATGTTACTTCAGAGGGAGCCGTTTCTCACAGATAGGCTTCAGCTGAATTTGTTATTATTTGAGTGAGAAATTACCTCTTTCTCAAAAACTATGTTACTTCAAAACGAGCCGTTTCTATCAACAGCTCTCCATTGCTAATATCAACCAAGTAAGTTTCTATGCTAACAAATATGCATTTGAGTAACTACCAATAGTGCCCAGAGCCTTAAAGCCATTGGACCCTTTCGGTTCAGAAAAAAAAAAAAAAAAATCACAGATTTACAAATAACTTAAAGGGTTTACAGAAGGCAATGGTGAAAGACTTCTCTTGAAATATTATTCCATGAAATGCTTTACTTTTTGAGAAAACAGCAAACGAGAATTACGGATTTATTTGAAACACATGTCATGACACGGCGAAACGCGCGGAAACAAGGGTGGGTTTTTCCGTTATTTTCTCCCGACTCCGATGACCGATTGAGCCTAAATTTTCACAGGTTTGTTATTTGATATAGAAGTTGTGGTACACAAAGTACACAAACCGAAAGGGTCCAATGGCTTTAAGGGAAAGTTAATGCCAACTGGAATGTTTCAAGAGGCAAAAAGGCAAAGACCAAGGGGTGACATGTGGGTGGTTTTCTACAGTTCTCTCCATGATGAAGTATCAGACCTGGATCTTCTTTAACCTTTGGATAAAAAGGGTGAATTTTGACATGTTTGGTTTCTTGTGTGGTCACGTTTTCAATCCAGACTTTCATTTTTAAATGTCTTATACAGGGTGGCAATTTTCAGGAAACCAGGTACATAGTACAAGCAATGTCCAAGAAGAAAGGGTGTTTACATTTAAATGTTAACATTATTTTCTTGAGTCAGACATCATAAGAAAAATTACTCCAGTTCCTAAAAGTACAGTATACCAAAGTATTCCTTTTGCATGCAGTGCAGTTGGTTTTCCTAAGTTTTTTTCCCACTGACACAAAAGTGGAGGCTTAGGGACCGGAAACGGCAAACACCAAACACTCTGGACGTGACGTCATTCGCTTGCTCAAGACGTCATGCGCTGGTTCAAGACCTTGATGCTCAAGGGGGATATATTTTTAGAGGCGTTCCTTTTTTTTCTAAACTAGCAAGATCCTATGGCCAGGATGTTTATGAGCTAACAAGACAATCCTTAGAAATGAACTTCAAAAGTTGGGCCGTCTGAACCACCAAGCCTTGAACCTGAATGACCTATCATACCTAGCATGAGTGAGTCAGCAGTTAATTTTTGACTAGCTTGCCAGGCTACCTAATGTAGATGATCAAGCAATGCTACTAAGCTGTTAAGTTTGTGTAATTAGGCCTAATCTCCACACAATTAAATCCTATGTTTTAGCACATTTTATCATACACTTATTGCAATTAAGGCTGTGTCTAAATTGGTGGCTACCTACAGCTGGATTGCTGGTCATCATGCTATGAAGTTTAAACCATGTGAACTTTGTTTACATATAGAAATAGAACGCTGAGCTCGGCCACCCTCTGTGTCGTCTGTGGACGCGATGCATCGATACCGCGCGATACAATGAGACACTCAGCGTTCTCCGGGTTCTATTTCTATGGTTTACAATGAGTGTGACCTTGTACATGTACATTCTTTGGGTATTCTAGCAGGCAAGATACTGCACTGGTCATATGGGAAAGTTGACATTTTGTGTCATAATTTCCACATAAATCCAAGAGTTATATGATGAAGTAAATGCTGGACAAGTTTTGAGATGTGCCTCCTTACATCATATCAAAAGTTGATAAGAATTAGACAGTGCAATCTCCTAAAATATAAGATTTTACGTTTTCTTCCATTAGGCTGTGTACAAATCGTGCCTGCAGAAAGTCCAGCCTCTGTGGTTCTTTTGTAAACATGTGATGTCACAGGTCACATCGTCTAGCAACACCCTTTAAAACATGAAGCATGGGCAATGCATGAACAAAACTATAAAAGTGATCTACCGGTAATCTTCCGTTGCTGTTTTTTTTATAAATGGTATGTACTTACATCATCTAGAGGACTTCATCTCAAAATACAAACTAAAAACACCATCCGAAAACAATGCAGTCAAGTTCTTCTTAAAATATTCAACTGTTACACACATCCTCCCAAAGAAATAAAATTCTATTAGAACCAGAGCTGTGTCTGACACCCCATGCCTCCAGCCCCAGGGCCACTTTGGGTTTCACTCCTCACACTAGGGGGTCATTTAACAAGCCTTGTCATTGGACCATAGACTATGTAACTTAGTTACGAAGCCTGCATTTGATTGGACGTTGCTTTGCTAGTGATCTTAATATTTATATAATCATGGAGGTAGATTGATATAATCAGCCCCCTATGGGCTCGAATTGGTGCACAGCTGGCCTGATTGATCAAGCAGCAGTTATTTTGGGTGTTTTTCGGGTGGGTGTACGGTTTTGTTTACCAAACACTATTATTTTTGTGCACTTACTATGTAATGCGGCACCTACTTTATAGCTTCATGGTACAATACACAGAAAAGAAGGTAAACTCTGGCCATACTCTCACATATTATTTACCCCAAAAGGCCTGCAGTTGCATGGAGGCCATGGAGACCATCCATGGCCTCTGTTGATCTGGTCTTGATCTTGGTTCCCCTTCAAAAGTACCCCAACAAATGTTGAGACTTCAAAGATGAAACTCCGCCAGACTCCCCACATAGCAGGGGAGGTAGAGCATTGACCAACATTGGAGACCTTCACACTCAATGTTCACACTGTGTTCACACTGACTTTAATTTTAATTTTTGTAGCATTTTGATTCAATGTAACCAGGTACTCCAGCCTGTTTTTTTTTCTTCTTTTGTTGGAAAAGGCATTCACCAACACCACTATAGCACGAATGAGATCAAATTTGGTAAGCTGGTCAGAAAATTTCTGTGAGGTTTGATTTTTTGAAAGGGGCAAAGGAACTAATGGAACAACTTTTCAATGATTCACAAACTTCTTAGAAATCAATGTTACACGTAGGCTCAAACCCTGCACATTGCTTAAATTCCCATATTTGGGCAAAAGGTCTTGCACTTCTAGAAATGCATCATGCACAGACCTTTGGTACACACATGTGTATAATGTATTGTAAGTCTGGTCAGTGTGATGACACAAAGCACAAACTCATAAAGCCTACATACATGTGTATATGCCATCTGAATAAAGTGCTTGCCAGGGGTCCCTGGCTGCCATGGCCCCAGCTGACCTGGTTCAGACCTGGGGCCAATTTCATAGCGCTGCTAAGCACAACAATTTGCTTAGAATGAAATTTTGGCCTCGATAACAACAGAATTACCAACCAAGTTTGTTTTGAGGATAAACAAACAACAGCTGAATACAAGTAACAAGCAATACATGTATCAGGGCTGTATGCTTCGTTTTTGAAAGGGCAAGGGCACCAAGGCATTTTCTCTTTGGCAAAGGGCACCCTATGAGGAAATTGTAAATTTCTACTGGAGCATTTCAAGGGCACCAAGGCAATGGCAAGGGGCAACGGAGGCAATCGCCTCCGTTGCCTCCGTGAAGTATCAGGCCTGATGTATGCAACAAATGGAAATATGGTTGGTAATCCTGTTTTTATCACGGAAGAAATTTCATGCTAAGCAAATTTGTGTACTTAGCAGCGCTATGAAATCAGGCCCTGGAATTACACAGAGGCCATGGCCTCTGTTGCCCTGGTCTTGGCTTCCCCTTCAATAGTTTCCAACAGACTTTCCTATAGAGGTGCCCTACGATGTAAACAGAAAATGACCTTGCCCTTACAAAAAAACGAAATTCCACCGGGCCGACTTGTTTTCCTTTCTTTTCTCTCTGGGTGCCTTTCATGTAAAACATGTCCAAATGATGCTACTTTTTTGGTTTGTCCTTTCATCAGGCATGACATTTGATCCTAGGGAAAAGTATGACGATTTGTATTGAGCGCGAAGAGGCGACTTACATACACTGAGTATACTCAGTCTCGTACGATGACTAGAGCAAGCTAGTCGAACTTTGAGACCAATTAAAGTCATTGGACACTTTCGGTAAACAGTATTGTCCGAAGGTCCACACTTCGTGTAGCACAACTTATTCAAAAATAACAACCCCGTGAAAATTTAGGCTCAATTGGTCATCAGAGTCGGGAGAAAATAACGGGAAAACCCACCCTTGTTTCCGCACGTTTTGCTATGTCATGTGACATGTGTTTACTATAAATCCGTAATTCTCGATGTCGAGAATTGATAGCTGTTTTAATGTTTTCTCAAAAAGTAAAGCATTTCACGGAATAATATTTCAAGAGAAGTCTTTTACCATTACCTTCTGTAAACCCTGTAAGTCATTTGTAAATCTGTGAACTTTATTCTTTTGTTTCTGTTCCGAAAAAGTGTAAAATAATGGCTTTAAGAACTAACTCTGTGGTAGTGCAGTTAATAACAATTCTACATGTACATACACCAATTCTCAACTCTAATGCTCAAATTGACACAATTTTGTACTTGGTAAATTGCATGTGGAGAAGACATTACGTATCCTTAGTAGCCAAGCATGGGGGCTAATGGTTGCAGTTAAAGGGATGCTGCAGTGAATTCAAATAAAACAGTTAATTTTGCTGTCATTTACTTCTGATATATGTATTGAACATCAATAAAATATGTTTTGTTTTTTCCCCCGACATATCTCACTTGCGTAATTAGCGAATAAGTCATGCCCCCCCTTTTGTGGATTGTTATCGCCTCCCCTACCATCGACGTCACGTCGGGAATTCAAACATATCGTCGGCAAAAAGAGTCTGTTCCCTAACTACACGCGCCTAGGTACCAGACCACACAGTGCACACGTCTCTATATGCACACAGCCAGAGGCCCGACGGCCAGGTTACCGACATGTCACGTTTATGCAAATGAAGGCTCCCTTTTAGGAGCGGGGTTCCCGTAATCTCTTGAAAACCATTTTTAAAATACTTGCGCATTTAATAAAAAATATAAAAACATATTCAGGTTTAAAAAGTCATGTTTAATCGTTTAAATTATTTTAAAAAACACTGCAGCCACCCTTTAAAATAATGGGCGGACTTGAGACCTGTCTACTAGTACTACTAGGCTACATGCAGTATACATATGTAGGCTATGTATGCTCCATGGTCTACATGAAGTACCTGTATAGGCAGGCACAGATTTGTTAATTGTGTATTTGTACAACCCAAAAAGTGGTCTGTCAAAAAATCTGTTATTGTCACCATCACAGTGGTGCAGAATTATTCACAGATTTGCATGGTATTTATAACAAAAATAATGGTTTGGTGGAAAAATTCTTCATTTGAGATATTTTGCATAAAATGTTTGCGAAATGAGTTAGAACAATTAGTTTTGGTCTGTCTCACAAACCCTAAAGGTATTGTTTGAAAGCAGTATGACAAAACAACATTCCACTGTATGTTCTTAAATGTAAATAAATGTATGATGGGTTTTATTTCCCATAATTGTATATATCATGAGCAAGATTTTGCAACAGGAAAGTTTTTATATAATGAAATTTAAGTACTGGTGTGACACTTCAAGGTGGACACAAGAGACCAAGCCTATCTTCAGAGCTTGACGTTCCGTAAGTATCCGTAATTGACATTGTGTACCGCTAAACACTATAACCACTACTATTAGACCCCAACCCTTCAAAATTCAATTCTGCATGTTTTGAATTTGAGTTTTTCTTTCTGACTGAGAACCTCAATAGTATAAATTATGATTGTGCTTGACATGGTATAAAGCATCATCCAGGCCTGATACATTGTACTTAATATAATAATAATTATCGATGTCTTATATAGCGCACGTATCTACCAAACAAGGTACTCAAGGCGCTGAGTATATATTCAAATTTTCAGAAAGATAGGTTAATGCAGTGATGAACTATGAGACCCAATATTTTAGCACCTTATATAACGGTTTACAAGGTGCTACGTCACATACAGCAGCCACAGCCAGGAACACCGGGGCGAACCCCTTCTCTTTTCGATAAGTGCACTGGGTTCTTTTACGTATGCATTACACAACACATGGGACCAACGGCTTTACGTCCCATCCGAAGGACGAAGCAATGGTCTAAAGTGTCTTGCTTAAGGACACAAGTGTCACGGCTGGGGATTCCAACCCACACACTGCTGATCAGAAACACCAGAGTTTGAATTCGGTGCTCTTAACCGCTCGGCCACGACACTTCCTTCTTTTCATTCTTGTAAAGAGCAAGGCGAACTCTTTCAACATGCAAGTAGGAGGGCGCCCTCATGAGGGGAATGACAGCCGAAATAAATATTATTTCAGGGGGCATGGAGGCAAGTCTTGCCTTCGTTGTACCCTGAACATCTGACATCACACTTCAAGGCTCGTGAAAAATGCCAGCTACCAGCCTTGTTTCCTGCTTGCCAGATGTCACAGTTGTTGATCGAGTCATGTGACGTTTGGACTTGAGTCAGACTCATGTGTTCAGACTGCTTTAGTAAGCACAACCTTTTTACTGGCAATTATTCGATAGCGCCCTCTTTTGTCTCAATTTCCTCAGGCCATGTTTAAAGGCAGTGGACACTATTGGTAATTACTCAAAATAATTATTAGCACGAAACCTTACTTGGTAACGAGTAATGGGGAGAGGTTGATGGTATAAAACATTGTGAGAAACGGCTCCCTCTGAAGTGCCATAGTTTTCGAGAAAAAAGTAATTTTCCACGAATTTGATTTCGAGACCTCAGATTTAGAACTTGAGGTCTTGAAATCAACCATCTAAACCACACAACTTCGTGTGACAAGGGTGTTTTTTTCTTTCATTATTATCTCACAAGTTCGATTCTATAGACCGATTGAGCTCAAATTTTCACAGGTTTGTTATTTTATGCATATGTTGAGATACACCAACTAGTCTAGTCTTTGACAACTACCAATAGTGTCCACTGCCTTTAACCACTCCTCACAATGTTTATATCGCACATTTTAAAGGGAAGGTAAACGTTTGTGTTTGGTAATCGCTCTTTAGATTAATAGTAACAAAAACTTTCATGGTTAGAAGCCTACAACAGCCGCTTCCAATAAGCATTTTGAGAAACATTAAACTTCAAAGTAAATGTGGTTTAAATAAAAAGATATTGATTGACTTTTATAATGAAATGCATTCAAACTGTGTTCACATCACAGTCACACTTGGCAATCCTGAGAAAAGACTAACCTGCTAAATGCTAATAAACTATCAACATTATGACAATGGTGAACGGATTGAGTTGCTGACAAAAGAGAACATGAGACCGGGAGATAAAAACTTTTGGTTAGAAGCCTACAGCTGTTTCTGATAGTAGCTTATAAAGCATTTTAAGAAACATTCAACATCAAAGTAACGTGGTTTCATAAACAAATACTGCTTGACTTTTAAAGGCACTGTACACGTACATTTGGTAAAATTTGTCAAAGACCAGCGTTCTCACTTGGTGTATCACAAGCATAAAATAGCAAACCTGTGAAAATCGGTCATCGAAGTTGCGAGAAAATGATGAAAGAAAAAACACCCTTGTTGGACGAATTTGTGTGCTTTCAGATAGGAATAAAGACTTCTAGCTAGAAGTCTTTAAATATTTTAGTGAGAAATTACCTCTTTCTCTAAAACTATGTTATTTCAGAGGGAGTCGTTGCCCACAATGTTTTATACTATCAACAGCTCTCCAAGGATCGTTACCAAGTCAGTTTTTAAGTTAATGTTTGTTTTGAGCAATTACCAAACATGTACCTTCCCTTTAATGACAGTGTACTCTGTTCACAGTCACACCATGGAGGAAGGAAGATTAGGTCCTCCTTGGTCACACTTGGCAATCCTGAGAAAAGGCTAACCTGCTCATTATCAACATCATGAGAATGGTGATGACAATGATGGGACAGAGTTGCTGACCACAAGACCTTTCAATAATGATGGGCTCAACACCTGTGGTTGGATCTAAAACCACAATGGTCTAATATGGACAAAGAGCAGCATTTGATCCATTGTGTGGATTGGACAGTGGGATAGTGCCCCACCCCCAAGGCTAAGTAAACAATAAATACCAGTTGATGAGGAGGATGTGAGGACCCTTTTTCTTTCTTTTTTTCCCTCAAAGGTGGCTGCCGAGCGTTTTAATTAAAACTGGCAACCACCAAACTATTCTCCAGTTTAAAGCCACCAGCCACTTTATGTAAATTCTTTAAAAGACTTATAAGCAAGTTGAATGATGTAAACAAAACATTTTTTTTGAAAAAAAAGGTAAAAACAAAAAAGGATGAGGGAGGGGATAATCAAGTGGTATTAATTTTTATTTGGCCTTATTGTGTCTTGATGGAGTTCTGCGAATCTCAGGAATTCTTTAATAGAGGATATTTTTTTTTTTTTTGGGGGGGATGGCTGCGGTTACTTCAGTACAAGAGGGAAAGAGATGAGTGTACAATACCAATATTAGTATCCATGTGAACATTTGATGGTGTGGGGGAAACACCCTCTGCCACATAGACAATGAGTTTATGATGACAATGTTATGTAACATCCCAACTTGGCACTGGCAGTCTGTAGAAAAGACCATCGCATCAACAAACCACCACCACTGATGATGATGGGGGCTGAGTGACCACAGAGAATAGACCCTTTCTCTGATTGATAGGCCAGCTGCCCAGCCTGTGGTTAGCTCTAAAACCAGATTGCTCTTTTATGGTTTTATTAACAAAGAGTAGTCTTTAGATAAATCATTACAGATGGTGCTCAACAGAAAAGACCAACAAACTTTGTTTTAAAAATGTTTAGGAGTGAGAGTGACACAGGTGTAGTGTAGGCTTAAGTGGTAGGCCTACTGGTTACTTTCTTCTTTGTCACACACCACATTACATTTACTTAGCTTAGTAAACAAAATTCTGTCAATACCTTTTTTATTTTACATACGGTGTGTAACTGTAGTTTTATATTGCCTTGTGATGTACGGTGGTGGGTAGAATGCCAGCAGTATAACCACTGCCACCCTGCACTTACGCCCTCCACAGTATCTCAACTCAACAATACAATGCAAGTATGAGATTTTGCTATTTTTGTTCATGTTTTCACCTTATAGTTATAAAGCTGAAACTTTTATCATAAATTCCCCGTCCCCATTGTCAATAATTATGCCTTTGATTTGAAAAAATTATGTCACCCAAGAATAAATTAATAGGCCTAATTCAGAACCCAGCAGCAGTCTTGGAAATTCCGGACATAGGGATTAAATGGAGCGAAACATCACCTTCCTACATAAATATGAATGGACATGATCATCATGATGGAATGGAAGCGACATATATATGATTTTCTATGAATGAAATTCAATTGAAAAAAATTGAATTGAATGAGGCCGAAGTAAAATTAAAAATAATAAACCCCAAAAAATTACACTGAACGGCCACAATAATCCAGCATAGTTTAACCTTTTTAGGCCTACCACACAATTGAGGACGAAGATATAAAAACACAATATTTCGAAAACAAAATTGGAATAGAATAGGATGGTGAAGAACAATTATTTTACCATGTTTACAAGTTTATTAAAACATAGTGTCGGAAATACAGCCATTAACCATACTTGCAATGCATGTCAAAGAAACAAAACAAGTGTCAAACCGAAGTTGCAAAACATTGAATAAAACATAGTAAAAATGTATTGTACCTCAAAATTGTTGGACACAGGCTGCAAGTTCTCATCATCCTCTGTCTTTCTTTTCTTAGTTTCAGAAACAACTGGGTCGTTTAATGTGTAATTTCGTTTCCTGGTGCTCCTTCGAAAAGATCTCCGGAGGGATTGAAATTGCCGCCCAGCGAACGCCATTTTGTTTTCTGCAAAAGTTGTACCGTTCACGAGAGGGCGCAATACCAAAACTGTTAAGGGGTTGGTAGCACAGACATAAAGAACCTGTCTGTGGTTGGTAGTTTTCCATTTATTTTGTTCTTGATAAAAAAAAGTTGCATTTTTCAACTCTTTTGATCAACTCAAAAACTAAATGTTGTACCCTGTTAGAATCATTATAATAGACACAGCAGCTTACAATGCGCTTTTCTCTCGTAGTGGATGCCCGAATACAATCGTGTACAATTGAGTGCAAACAAGAGTGGACCTGTGCATTCATATTCCAGGGCCTTTCTGGCTAGTAAGATAATTCACTGATCATAAATGAGAATTTTTACATTTTTGTTCATAATTGCAAGGCAAATTCATAATTGCAAGGCAAATTATGACACTGACTCTCATCATTTTATAGTCATTCATTAACAGGATAATGTTTCCCATCAGCTACCACCGTAAACAACATTCTTCAGATTCCTTCAAACAATTTAAGTCCTTTTTCTTTCTTGACCAAAGCTTACCCCCCATTGTGCTTGGAACAAACAGTCAAATCCTTTATTTCATTTGTTACTTATTTATTTTCCTTTATTTTATTTTAAATATAATCAAATAATTCAAAACTCCTTTGACAGATTGAACCATTGTGCACCTGAATACGTTAAAGTCACCTGGAAGTGATATTTTTTCAAAATAAAGCTTTTGTCACTAATATATGTGTTTTGATGAGTGGAATGTGAATAAACAGTTAACTAAGGTTTTAAAAAATCAGTTCTTATGTTATTTACAAATTTAAGAGTAGACCCCGAGCCGAGAGGGCGCTGTTCGTGACGTAAATCAAGGCAGACTTTGCCTGTAATGCGTAGAGTAAACACAATTGCAAAGTACATGTACGGACCAAGTCGTGAGTTTGTACGTTTCAAAACATGCCGACCAGGTGTATTGCTGCTGAATGCAGAAAAACACTTTTTGAAATGTACCAACTCACGACTTGGACGTACATGTACTTTGCACGTGTGTTTACTATATGCTTTGCAGGCAAAGTCTGCCTCGATTGACGTCACAAAAGGGGTAGGCGGAGTCAGCCCCCCAAACAACTTTATATATTTTTTAAACATATAAATCGTGACAAACAATTACTAAAAAAATTATTTTATTGTTCGTAAGCATATACTCTTATGTTTGAAAAAAAAAATCTATTTCCAGGTGACTTTAACAAAATTAGCGTAAAATTAGTTTACCATGATACTCAAATCCAAAAACAAAAAACAACTCCAGGAGCAACATACTTGGATAAATAACTACCAAAACACTTATAAATAATATATATAACTGGCATAAATTTACATAAATTGTAACCTCGATAATAAGTATTGATATTTTCCTGTAATACCCCCAAACAAAGATTTAGCACATTTTATCTTTGTAGATGAAACTTTTACATTATAATCTTAACCTTTGAAAAACATGATTACTCGGAACAATAAATTTAAAAAAATAAATCCTTTAAAAGAGAAGAAAATCAAAAAGTTTCTGTTTCTACACAGTCAAGTATTTGTGGAACTCAGGGGATAAAAATTGCTTGGTTCTTGTTTTACGTCAAATGGTTACAGTTTTTGTCCCCATAATTTGATATGCATTTAAAAAATTCACACATTATTTTGATGACAAATTTTGAGAGAGCTTAAGGACAAGAAAATAAAAGGTCTTTTCCAAAATTCATTGATTAACCATCTTTTGGTTTTAACTTTGTTTACAATAAATAATAAGTGAACAATTCTTTAGCTACAGGTTCAAACTACTGGTTATTTATATGGAATAAATGTTTAAGGCAGTGGACACTATTGGTAATTACTCAAAATAATTGTTAGCATAAAACCTTACTTGGTAACAGTAATGGGGAGCTGTTGATAGTACATTGTGAGAAACGGCTCCCTCTGAAGTGACAAAGTTTTCAAGAAAGAAGTAAATTTCCACAAATTTGATTTAAAAACCTCAGAATTAGATTTTGAGGTCTCGAAATTCAGCATCTGAAAGCACACAGCTACGTGTGACAAGGGTGTTTTTTCTTTCATTATTATTTTGCAACTTCGCCGACCAATTGAGCTCAAATTTTCACAGGTTTGTTATTTTATGCATTGTTGAGAAACACTATTAAGTGAGAAGACTGGGCTTTGACAAGTACCAATAGTGTCCAATGTCTTTAATGTTAACCTGTTATTTTGCTTTGGATTTTGTACAATTTTTAAATCATTCATTTTATTATGTACAATTTGTGGCAAATTGTCTACTGGCAACAAGTTCAAATTAAATTTGAATAAATCATTAATAAAAAATAAAACAAATAATCAAACTGAGTGCCCTTGGCCCAGTTTCACAAGCTGTTAGAAATTCTTTGCTGAGCAAAACACACATGGGACACTGTAAACTATGTAATTTTGGCTGGTAACCAGTTTATGTTTAACAAGATTGTTCTGTGCTTAGGATACCAACAGCTCCCCAGTACTCTTTACAAAGTAAGTTTTGATGGTCATAAACTCCCTTATTAAAGCTACTGGACACTTTCGGTAAACAGTATTGTGCAAGGCCAACACTTTGTGGATCACATAAAATAACAAACCTGTGAAAATTTAGGCTCAATCGGTCATCAGAGTCGGGAGAAAATAGCGGGAAACCCAACCTTGTTTCCGCACGTTTCTTCGTGTCATGACATGTGTTCAAAATAAATTTGCAATTCGCGCTAGCGAGAATTGATATTGTTTAAGCGTTTTCTCAAAAAGTAAAGCATTTCATGGAATTATATTTCAAGAGAAGTCTTTCACCATTACCTTCTGTAAACCCTGTAAGTTATTTGTGAATCTGTGAACTTTTTTTTTTCCTGTACCGAAAGTGTATAATGGCTTTAAAGGCACTGGACACTATTGGTAATTACTCAACTAATTGTCAGCATGAAAACTTACTTGATATCTGCGCTACAATAATGAGCACTGGAAGCTGTGAGAACTGTCCCCTCTGAACATAGTTTTTGAGAAAGATGCAATTTCTCACTCAAACAATAAAAGACTTCACCTGAAGCATTTTATTATGCATCTGTAAGCACACAAACATGTACAACAAGGGTGTTTTTCTTTCATTATTCTCTTGCAACTTCAGTGACCAATTTAACCCAAGGCAGGTTTGTTATTTTATTTATGTTGTGATACACCAAGTGAGAATACTGGTCTTTGACAATTACCAATAGTGTGTCCAATGCTTTTAAGAGAGAACGCTAACAAACTTGTTCCACTGATTACGTAGCCCATATAAAGTGTTTTGAACTTTGATAACTTATGCGAGAAAAATTTCATAATGAGTCGGTGGTGAAGTAAAAACTAACTGGAAGCACAATCCCTAAAGGGGATGTGTCATCAGGACCAAAGCAGGCCTGCGCTCTGATCCAAAGCAATAACTGGGTGAGTGTTCATGTATAAAGCCACAGACCTGATTGGATCATGACGAAACACCCCCTTTAAGAACTTACATGTTGTTCAAACTCCTTTTTAAATATAAAAGTATAGAGTACTTTTGTAAAAAATAATTCTATAGGATATTAACCACTTTTTATGTGAAATATCAAAAGAAAAATGCAAAACATTACCTTTTTTAAGATATATGTACAAACAATTATAATTAACATTTGAAAATGGCCAATCAAAAATATAAGAACGGGCAAAAAAGAAGAGAAAAATAATTGGGGCCAGAGTTTGAGGTTAAATTAATAGCCTGGTGGACGTCATCTGACATAAAAATTTAAAACAAAAATCATAATTAAATTTATGAAAATTAAGGCAATATTAACCACCAACATTTCGGACTGTTTAATTATACAAACCAAATACACAAAATAAGTAGTATCAACAAAGTGCACTTCTCTACATATCAGATGAAACTTTTTTGTGAGAAAGTAAAAAGAAATTCTGAATGACAAATTGCTCTCCCTACTTTTAGTAGAAAGATTTGGGTACATTTTTTACCCCTCCATGATTGGCAATTTGTACACCACTAACTACCTAGCATGTAACATTATCATTTGCGGCATTGTTTTGAAGTATAAACTTAACCGTCATACCAAAACTCAGAAAAACTTATTTAAAAAACTTTTAAATGACAACTTCAAAATCATGTTTATTGAGGAATCAACTGCATGCGCAAGCTAATGGGTAAGTGCATCGCGTGCGCAGTTGGTTTCTTTTTAATAAATAATAATATTTTCATTTAGAATTTGATTAATAACAACGATGGGAATAAAATAAAGGAATGAAAGAATATTTGTAGAGCTAGGGGAGCTTGGAACACAGGATTTTGTCTATCGTCACTTACAACTTGCATCAACTTGTCCAACTATTTCTAGCAATATCGGTTAAAGGGAAGGTACACGCTTGGGAATTGTCAAAGACCAGTCTTCTCACTTGGTGAATCCCATCATAAACATAAAATAACGAGCCTGTGAAAATTTGGGCTCAATTGGTCATCGAAGTTGCGAGAAAATGATAAAAGAAAAAACACCCTTGTTGGACGAATTTGTGTGCTTTCAGATCGGAATAAAAGACTTCTGGCCAGAAGTCTTTTATTATTTTAGTGAGAAATTACCTCTTCCTCAAAAAATACGTTACTTCAGAGGGAGTCGTTTCCCACAATGTTTGATACTATCAACAGCTCTCCAATGCTCGTTACCAAGTCAGTTTTTAAGTTAATATTTGTTTTGAGTAACTACCAAACGTGTACCTTCCCTTTAACACACCATACACAGGCTCCATTGCTTGATTATTGTTTTTAAATAAACTTTAAAAAAAACTTTGAACAGATATAGATAACCTATGGAAGAAAATTGACAAAAGTCTTTGTGAAAAAGGGCCAATTCGAAAGGTTTTGTGGCAAGTTCCAGGGCTGGAATCTGGATTCATGAAGAGGGCAAGGCGATTTCCATTTTGTAAAGGGCACACTCGGTTGCAAAATCTTAAAGTCTATAGAAAACCTTTGGAGGGACACTGAGGCAGAGACATGGCCCCAATTTCATAGCGCTGCTTAACGGTAAGCAAATTTGCGTGCTTACTGTAGCAAAAAAATTTGCTTAAGCCTTAGCGTTTTTCACAAGTTAGCAGAAAAATTGGGCGGCCATATTGCGTGTTTACCGCGGATTTGCAGTGTGATGTCATTTATTTTCGTGCAGACACCGGATGGTTGGCATGCCTTTTCGTGTGCTTACGGTTAGCAGCACTATGAAATAGGAATTGCACAGTAAGCACAAAATCGGCCGCTAAGCAGCGCTATGAAATTGGGCCCTGGTTATTGGCAAGCTCTTTTCTCAATCATGTCCAATGCGAGAAGTTTGAAAAACATCCATTTAAAATAAATACGACATCAATATGGTTTGCGGTAACACATGTGTGTATCTACTTGCCAGGTAGAGTTGTTCTTAGAGAACCGTCTTGCTTAATTCTACTACCGCGGAGTAGATTGCTCAGGTGTTCGGGAGACTTCTCAGTTCTAAAAAGAACTGTCCTGCTTATTAACTAATACCCGAGCGGAAGGTATAGAAAGACAGTTCTCCAAGAACAGCTCTACCTGGCAAGTAGATACACGCATGGTGTTACCGCAAACCAAATATATATTGAATCCTCACCATGCAATGCCTCAAATCCTTTATAAATACAACATCGCTCACACAACTTATTTAAAAAAATAATTTAAACAAATTTAAAAAACATCAACAAATTTCTACAACAAGGATTTGTGTTGCCTTAGTATCCAAGAGTCAATAGTGTTTTGGGTCAGAATGCCCTCTCATGATAACATGGATGAACGATTGATGAAAAGTTTTGAGCACATAAAAAAATAAAATTGATTACGTATGAAAATGGCACTTTTGGAATACATAAAATAGATCATAAATGTACGACCTTGGACAGGATTTAAATAAATAACACAATCAACAAATACCTTGTGTTTCATGGAAGTAGTGCAATCATACTAGACACCTAAATTCCTCAAGAATACTTAACAATTCCTGGCATTGAGAAATGTTACTTATCTGTCCGTTCAACCAGGACATAGTCCCTTCCTTTAGTCTGGATGCACTTATCGATAGTTTGCAGGACAGTTGCTAGACGCCTGTCCATAGCCCGAAGATGATGTTCCGTTACCACCGGGGCGAGAGGGTCATGTAACATGGATGTGCGGAGAAGATCGCTCAGGCGTGACTCAGGCCGGGTCAGCGTTTGGAAATGAAGGTAGGTGGAACGTCGGACCCTTTATAAAAAATTTAAAAAAAACTATGAACAAAAAATTGTTTTTTAAAGATTCCTAGCTTCTTCCGTTTTACTTCCGCTTCATCCATTACAAAGCTTCATTCATTTGGTTGTGCAGTGTTTACAGACATGTGAACTACAGTCATACTAAATTAAACTGGGAAGGTTCGTCTTAACTTTCAATCCAAACCAGACTAACATCAGATGGAGTCAACAAAATATAAAAATAAGTCGCCATAATCAAATGGTCACACCATGAAGTTCCAATCGATATTTGCAGTTTGTTTTTGTTTTTTTATATACGTTATTTAAATCACTCAGGTGGGATTCAAACCCACAACTTCTGCATTGCTTGAGCAGACATCACGCCACTATACCACTGAGCTAACCCAGTGCCTAGAGGCAGGACAGATCCCATATTATCATATTGACCCCTTGCACGCGCGTCACACGCGGCGACTGATGCCACGCTCACCATGTTGGTGGGCAGTTTGGTTTACGTGTATTAACGCCGCGTCGCCTAAAATGCCTAAAACGCACAGCATACTCTATGCAAAGAGTTATATATGAAAACGCACATCGAAATTGCCCACCAGTATGGCGCATTCAAGATTTTTCTGATGATACCGTCAGGTGAAATGGGTCAATACCAAAATGGGCATTTCTACATGGATTCAGATATTTATAAAATTTAACCGGAACAAAAGCCATCTGCTATCTCAATTGAACAATAACATAATCATATAATTGTAAATAACTTTATTATAATCCATATGTTGTTTGTAAACTAATTAATTATCCAATCCCTAATAAGCCTTTTTGAGATATGGCGGACACAATGCTACAACACACTTTCAGGTTTGGGTAAATTTATGTGTTATACACCTAAACCAAACAGTACACTCCTAGCGCGTCCGCCATACATGTACCTCAAAAAGGCTTATGAATTGTGTGTCTGGGATTTTTCCATCAGAGAGTCAACTGTTTGACGAAGAAACATCATTACTATTAATTGTCGTCTGCAAGCGTGGTCAACCCCATTTACATGACAAAAGAAGCACTCATACTAATTAAACCAATCATTACACAATTAGAGACGCTATTGGCTAGTGTATGGTAATCAACAATTTGTGAGACTTGCATGGTCTATTACTATATAGGTCGGACGTGATAGCCTGTTGAAAAAAACCTCTGATTAAGCACAAAGCTGAAGTTTGAAAGGCCTAGGGTGTTCCATATGGTTTTATCTTCATTTTTTTATGAATTTGATCTTACTAATTTTGGTTTTACCCGTACACTGTTTTGTGTCAGCACTGTATACTGAGTACTTTCCCGACTCCTGTAATGAGAATACAATTTCTTTATTCCTATTGGTCGAGAGCAACGGCCGAGACAGGCGATACGCGCGACGCGCACAGCATTCCCTTATAAGGAGTTGTTTACCAGAGGGCCTTGACTGGGCCTTACCATTTCATAGCTGGAGGGGTGTTGTGTTGAAAGAAGTGTTGATGTTTTTTGACCGAAAAGGTATTTATGAATGGGAATCAAAGTGTGTTGAATCGATTTTCAACTAGTGGTTTAAACCCGCCGTGGCCTGGTTCTTGATAATTTACCTCGACTTCGTCTTGGTAAATTTATCAAGAACCAGGCCTCGCTGGGATTAAACCACTAGTTGAAAACCTCTTCACCACACATTGATTCCCTTATTATAATTTTGATCTTACGTGTAGTTAAAAAACATTTTTTTTAAAAGTGTTTCTATTTTAGGGGGAAGGGGGTTTAAAAATCACAATTTCCCTGTTGATTAAATAATCAGGAAAATTTCATCCCTGTATATGGCGCATGACAGAGACATGATTAGTAACATACTTGCAGCATTGGTAGACGGGAGCGAGGAACGTGATGTCATCCTCATGAGGGTTGCCAAATCCTTTACCATTGTCAAGAAACACAATGAATCCATTCCTTGTGTATTTACGCAGCATATCAAAGTGATGACGATCATAATTACCTATACCAAGAAAAAGAAATTAGATTTTTTTTTATCAATGAGCTACAAAACAACCACAAATACTTGTATCTATTGAATACATACTCCAAAATGATTTTTTAGTATTGACCCCTTGCACGCGCGTCACACGCGGCGACTGATGCCACGCTCACCATGTTGGCACTGGACACTATCGGTAATTTTCAAAGACCAGTCTTCTCACTTGGTATATATATATGCATAAAAAACAAACCTGTGAAAGTTTCAGCTCAATTGGTCATCGAGTTTCCGAGAAAATAATGAAAGAAAAAACACCCTTGTCACACGAAGTTGTGTGCTTTCAGATGTTTGATTTCAATACCTCAAAATCTAATTCTGAGGTCTCAAAATCAAATTCATGAAAAATTAGTTTTTTCTCAAAAACTACGTTACTTCAGAGGGAGCCGTTTCTCACAGTGTTTTATACTATCAACAGCTCTCCATTACTTGTTACCAAGTAAGGTTTTATGCCAATAATTATTTTAAGTAATTACCAATAGTGTCCACTGCATTTAAAATATAAGATTTTATGTTTTCTTCTCTTTGGCTGTGACCAAAATCTTGCATGCTGGGCAGAAACTCCAGCGTCTGAGGCTCTTTTGAAAGCATGTGAGGTCACAGGTCACATGGTCTACGCTCCTACTCCAGCCGTCAATTTCACCAAACTCTTCGTAACTTCGGATTAATCTTGTGACTTAGGCTGAGTTAAGTTCCGTATCCATAGATGATAGGACGAATTGAACCCATCCTAAGTTAGGATGAGTTACTCGTCCTAACTGGAGATTAATCCTAGCGTTTCGTGAAATCGGCTGCTTGTCAGCAAGTTGACCAACCATTCAAAACCATTCAATTGCATGGGTTGTGTAAGGTGGCACAGCTGTGCATAGAACTACTTAGGTACAATTAAATCAAGCTAGAAGCAGAAAATACTTGTTGACAAGTTTCTTTGCTAAGCAAATATTTAGTAGGACACCATTCACATAATGTAAACTTAAGGTAATTTTGGCTGGTAACCTGATTCTGTTCAGCAATACTTTTTTTGTACAAACACGTTTCATGTCCACACAGGACACAATCTGATATATTTTTACATAACCACGTTACTTCAACATGAAATGCTCCTCAAAATGCTTTATACTATCGAAAGCTGCTTAAATGCTTCTCACCAAACATTTTTGTTGCCAATAGACCAATCCAACGAGACGAAATTGGTAGGGCCCGCTGTTGAAAAGATTAATAACTGCGGTGTCTTTGTGCATAATCTAGGCATTGAACACACCGCAGCAAACTGCGCGTGGTACTCAACACTTGTGCGCCCGGTGCGCATCGGATTGGTCGTCGGATTGGTCAATAATTTTAAGAGTGGTTACCAAACTGTAAAGGGGGTTCTACATCCTTACAAAATGTATAACTTCTCGTTAAGAGAAGCGAGATTTCTTACGTATAAAGAAATCAAATATTCCTTGCTCGATGAGATCCAGGAAGTATCGACCATTCATCCAGACTGGTTGCTGGAACAAAAGGACAAACAAATGAAATTTCTTTTTTACAATGTGTACATTGTCATTTACAGACCATTAAACCACATTATTGATCTATTTTGCATAATCAAAGGCCATGCGCGTAGAAAAATGTAATCAAAGACAAATTATACCTCTGGCCTGTGGATTTGCTCGATAGTTGTAATCTTACAAATATGTTGATATTATAAACAATCAAACTAACCTGTGAAATTTGGTAGTGCTTTCTAGATATATTGCCGAAAATCACTGGATGTGCTTCAGCCAAAAAATTAGTAAACATCAAAACTGTGTTTTTGTTGTTCTCAAATTGCAACTAATGATCTTAAAGACATGGACACTAATGGTTATTACACAAAATATTTGTTAGAATAAAAGCTAACTTGGTAACGAGCAATGGAGAGCTGTTAATAGAACACAAAATATTTTGACAAACAGCCCCCTCTGAAGTAACATAGTTTTTGAGAAAGAGGTAACTTCTCTCACATAATAAAAGACTTCAACTGAAGCCGTTCTATCATGCATCTGAAAGCACACACAAAGTAATGCAACAAGGGTGTTTTTTCTTTCATTATTCTCTTGCATATTTGATGATCAATTGAGCTCAACTTTTCAAAGGTTTGTGTTATTTTATGCATATAGATGTTGGGATACACCGAGTGAGAATACTGGTCTATGGTATTAATTACCAAACGTGTCCAGTGCCTATTACGATAAAACACCAAAACAAACCTCCAAAAAATCCTGGCATATGTTTTTCCCCTTCCACCTGGAGAAACAAGAAAACAAAAGAGGGTTGTTCAAAAAAAGAAAAAGAAAAAAAAAGATAAAAAAGAGAAACTTTGAAATTAGGAAAAAGATTATAAAAAAAAACCAATTTTGCGAAACTTCACTTAGTTTGGGGTTGGGTTATTTTTCTGTTTAAACTTTGAAATTTGTGTACTTGGCATTGTATTTAATACATGCTAGTTTTTTTTCTTTTTAAGCTCTGAAATTTGTATACTTGGCATTGTATTTAATACATGCTAGTGAAAAATACTTGTGGGTGACCCCAAATGTTGTCTGACTCAACCGACAGGAAACCCCTGGGTCATTTTACTTACACTTTAGACTCTTTGACCCCTTGACTCCACGGGTACACCCGCTCAAATATCGGGATACCTCCATAAAACGACGGCAAGAACTGACATAAGGATATCTCCATCATGTCCCCCTTGGCACAAATGGGATGTTCCTCGTTGCAGAACCATGGCGCACACTTGCCAAAGAAGCAAATATTCCCATCTGCAAGGAAGTCAAAATCAAACTAGAAATTATCAAGTTGTGTTCTGGATAACTTTGAAGCTAATTATTGTTTGAAGCTTTGCATGGTGTGGATAAATAGGTAGAAACAACGTTTCAAACAGAGTTTTATCTGCTCATTTCCTGAAGACGTCCAGGGTATACTGTTTGATACGTCGAGTCCACACCAACTCTTTTCAAAGCCAACACTCCCACAACAGAAATTTACACATGGTTGTACAAGCAAATTTACTATTTAATTGAAGTCTATTCCTAATAGCTTTGAATCTAGTTATTAAGGAATGGAATGTTTCATATTTTATTAAATGTTTCATACGGTAAATAAAAATCTGCATCCCCCTATTCTTTGAAGTGACTCCTCTCCTGCCGCTTCCCAGGTTGTATCATAAACTTGGGTGTGACCTCTAGCTATGCAACAATTACAGGTTGTCACCCCCGAACAAAGATATTGAAAAGAAAAAAAAAGCAGAATATCCCTGAAAGGCAAAATCTTGGAAACGTGTTCTTGAATTCATCTGGCCAAACTATTTGAATAATCATATGATAAAATAAGCAGAATAACATGTTGGGAATTCATCCTCATCAGTAAATCATTTTTTGTATACGAGTCGTCTCTGTACTGTGGTGCTTCCGGTAATAAGATGATTGAAAAAAAAAACAGAAACATGGCATGTTTTGACATGTGACAATAAATTTTGTCACACTCTGCCCTATCAGTTAGTTTAGAAATGAAATGCTGGCATTTAGGGCTGGTTAGCTCAGTTGGTGGAGCTCCGGCACAAGAATTCGGAGCTAGTAAAAAAAAAAAACTTCTTAATTAAAATTGGCTGTGGAGGGCAGAGAAGCATGGAGACAAGTTTTTTTAAAACAAGGGGAGTGGAGGAGTAGATGAAATGAACTAAACAGTTTTAAATTATTCTCATACTACAGTTAGATCCCTTCCTGTCTTTCACAAGATTATGATATAAATATCTGAATCTGAAAGAAAAGAAATCATACAAATTTCTAGATTATACTTTTTTTTCTTTTTCTTTTCTTTCTTTTTTAGAAACAAAATATGTCTTACCTTTTCTGAAGACCGTCTCGAGCAACTCCTGGTCTTTGGAATTGAGAAGGAGTTCCTGTGTGAGATTAATGAGTCTCCCAGCGCAGGGACACACTCTCCTAAAACCAAGGATTCTAACAGAAGAAGATAAACGTCACGCGGAAAATAGTTTATAAAAGGTTTTGGAAAGAAAATGAGCAGAAATAGAATCCTTTTTGGAAAGCTGCACTCATACAGTAGTTGAGTTGGGAGCTTAAAGGCAGTGGACACTATTGGTAATTACTCAAAATAATTATTAGCATAAAACCTCACTTGGTAGCGAGTAATGGGGAGAGGTTGATACAATAAAACATTGTGAGAAATGGCTCCCTCTGAAGTGATGTAGTTTTCGAGAAAGAAGTAATTTTCCCTGAATTTGATTTCGAGACCTCAGATTTAGAATTTGAGGTCACGAAATCAAGCATCTGAAAGCGCACAACTTCGTGTGACAAGAGTGTTTTTTTCTTTCAATATTATCTCGCAACTTCGACGACCAATTGAGATCAAATTTTCACAAGTTTGTTATTTTATGCATATGTTGAGATACACCAACTGAGAAGACTAGTCTTTGACAATTACCAATAGTGTCCAGTGTCTTTAAATGGAAAATCATTTTCACCACCCATTTTTATAAACATTTCACACTACATGACCCTATCAGCTATGACAGACCCCAAAACAATATCCATATTTAAAAAAATAATAATAATAAATAAATTAAAAACAAAGTTCTGCCTACTGACCCTAAATTTGTTTTCATTCCCCTACCATTTGTTTAAATTTGTCCTTCGTATGCCCCAAATTGTGTAACCAATAAACTTTCAGATCGGATATGATCAAGATTTTTTGTTTTCCTTTTTGGGGGGAGGGGGGGGGGGAATAACACTCATTCTACAAGAATTGTTTACACAGATTGGAACAATTGCATTAGAAGCCAGTATATAAATATATTTACTTGTCTAGATGGAATGCAGCTATTTCAGCATTGTGACGCTCTTGGTCTAACCAGAAAGGTTCCTTTTTGTTGTACTTGTAAACAAACTCCCTTGACGCCCTGTGAATAGAAGAAAACACTTAAATAGTAGCTCCTTTTTAACTTGATTTGCTACTTTCGCACAACGAAGTGCGGCTGTCAGGTGCAGTCTTGATGCTTAATTCAGTGTGTTAGTTGTCACTTTAAGCTTTGGTATGCTCTTTTCAGCCAGGATAAAACTCAAGACCCCATCACTTATATAGTCGTACAATATTTCATTTCATTTCTTTTATTTGTCTCAGATCGTGGCCCATGGGCCAAATTGCAAAGGGTAACATTCACAACAGTAAATACTAAAAACAATATACCTAAGTGTTTCTTTCTGGCAGCAAAACAGGTTTTGACCTTTGCTCTGTAAGGGGCCCAGCAATTGCGACCCATTCAAACACTCAAACAAATATTCTACTTTTTACGTCCCTGGGCAGACATCCTTTGTTGATGTCCATTGTCCCTGTGCATTAGCAACCTCCAATACACTTTGTACAAAAAATTCCTTGTGGGACTCCCCAGTCTCTAGAATTCCCCTATGGGTACCTTTTGGTTTCCCCTTTGTGTCTTGTCCTTGGTCTTAATAAGGAAGCGGATATCAAAACACTTTTAAAAACTTGTGGGAGGGGTAGGGTTAGGGTTAAATTATAGTAAGCATTTCAATGTTCTTTTCCCAACACAGAAATATACAGCAGTGCTTTTTAGGAAGACGACATAATTATTTACTTCCTCTAAATTTAGGGGAATACATGTACATACATGACAAAAAAAGTCTTCTTTTGATATTGTACATGCATGTATACATGTACTATGTACATCCTTTCTTCTAAAAAAAGTAATGCAGTTTTTTTAAAGGAAACTGTTCAAGAAGGTAAACCCTAACGGTAAGGATATCAGAAAAAAAATAGAGGTTATAAATGAAGGAAAAAAAAGTTCCATGGCCCGACATTTTGACCCTAGCAGAGTCTTTCTCGAAGGCTAAATGACAACACAACAAACATGAACAAGTACGTCTACATGACACTCCTCTTTGTAGTCTTTGGCATCAAAATCTGCCTAGAATGCATATTGTATACTCTTTTTATACGCACTTAATACCCCTCTCAAACTTCACAGGGTGCTTTTGGGCTCTGATGGCAAAGTGACCCTCCTTTAAAAATTCATCTCCCATTTAGATACCACACCTACCCCAGCCCCAAACAAACCCTTTATTATTACTCACCTCATAGGCTTCACAATGGCTCTGTTTCCGTCAGCTAATCTGACATCCAGCTTTGCTTGACTTCCTCCGACGAACAAGGACATGTTGACTATCTTAACAGTGGCCAAGTCATTGAGCAGACTGGCCATGTAGGGGGCGTCTTCAGAGTAAAGAGCGTCCTGGTGAATGTCTGAATGAAACTGCTGCCATGGATGACCAGTCCTATTATCGTGAACAGAAAAAAAAAGATAATTGTAAAATGACCAGTTTTGTGGACCATTTAAGCAAGAGGCACGCTTACTCAAAATGTGATTCTTGTAAGCAGGGCCCAAATTTCATGGCTCTGCTTATCGCCGAATTCTGCGCTCACCATTCTCTGCTTATGTGCAAACACTGACTATCTGTGCTAGCTGTGTAAGACTGTACTTTTGAAGCAGGGACAGACAAGCCTTAATTGTTCGTCAAAGCGCATTTCAAGCAACAACAGAAAAATAGATAAATCGTAAAAGGACGAATTTTCAGGAAGAAAAACTAGATCTAAACATTGTTAGATTAACATATAAATTTACAGCTTTTCAGGATAATTGGAAGCAAAAAAATGGCATAGCACATTTCTTTGCTTTAGAAGCAATAAATCAGGGGTTGGGCACCAGTTGTTAAATTGCAAACTTAATAATTTTGGTTGGTTGTGCACAAGCAAATTGAGAAGGGGTGTTTACTTACAAATATTTGTATAGCAGTTTTTACTTTTACTTGTAAAAATCAGTTTCAGAAATGCCTTGATAGAAAACAACGACAATTTGTTAAAACCTCTGTTTCAGCTTACGTGCATAAAACTAAAGGGTAAAGGCCAATGTACTTTACAAATCTTTGTTTTACAACAGAGAGTCAGCATACAAATAGATTGTACGCATGCTCACTCTAGTTAAATTACTTTATGAATGAGTCACGACATCCTACCGGCACGATGGGACAGCAGTGCATACAATGTGGATGCCAAAATTAGCCATAGACTGTAGATAGTGAGCTTGAGCTGTGTACGAATTAGCCGGCTAGCGGCGACAGCGGGATCTTTGGGTCATCGAGTGTTGAAGCATACGATGTCTTTAGTAACAACCTTTGGTAACAGTCAAAGCCGTAGCTGCCAAATTGGACCCGGCCACAGATTACATATTTTTAAAAGCAATTGCAGAGACAAAAAAGGGACAGTAATGAGATTTGTCTGGAACCTCCAACTGGACCCAGTGTCATAAAGACTGTTTACAGGCGCACAAACTCGCTTAAAACATAATAGTACTTAGCAGAGTCAGGTAACCAGCCCAAAATTACATTAAAGGAACGTTACAGAATTGGTAAGAGAAAAAAAATCGTGAAGATCACAGATGATGATAGAAGAAAACATCCTTTGAAATATTTCTGTCTGAAATTTCACTTTTCGCGTTTGGATTTTATCGCTCAGTGAGCGTTTTATTCATTTTTGTTTTGGCATCGATGCAATGCAAGATTTGTAATCGGTTTTTCACTATTCTCTTGTGACCCAGATGGCCAATCGATCTCAAACTTCTACAGGTTTGTCAGTTTATGTAGGTGGTGGATCACATACATGTAAAGTGCTTACACTGCCAGCAACTTTTTTGCTAGCAAAACCAATTCTGTAATGTTCCTTTAAGTTTGCCTTGTTGTGGCTGGTGCCCGACTCAATTTTTGCTTAGCAAAGAAATTTCTTGAGCAGTATTTTCTGCATTTTTATAAACAGTTTTATGAATGATCCCTGTGAAATGGTAGTCGTGCGTTCCTTTATTGTTGCACCAATGGAATGGAATGATCTTCCGTCAAACATTTATGCAGCTCATACAGGGTTGAGGGTTCTCCTAGAATGTTTCAAATCGGTGGGGCAGTCTGGACACAATTGTTTTATGATTTGCACAGGACTGATACTTGGCGGAGGCAACAAAGGCAATTGCCTCCACGCCCCCTGGTCATTGCCTTGGTGCCCTTGGAATCCTCTACTATGGAGAAATCTACAGTTTTCTCACTTAGGGTGCCCTTTATTATGGAGAAAATGCCTTGGTGCCCTTGCCATTTAAAAAATGAAGCATGCATGCCTGTCAGTAGCTTGTTGAATTGAAACAGCGTCCACAAAAATGTTTTACTTTATTGTTGCCTTGATAAAAACAAGATTACCAACCAACTGTCCACATAATCCTGTTTTTATCAAGGAAGATATTTCAGGCTAAGCAAGTTATGGTGCTTAGCAGCTCTATGAAATTAGGCAAGGTTCCTTCAGGATTTGAGCACAACAAAAGATGACATTTGGAACAACAGCCTGAATGTTTTCATAGAAAGCATTGGATCCACCTGTTACACTCATACAGAAAAAACAATCAAAGAAATATTTTGCTTGTACAGTTTTATAGCTGTCCGGAAATAATGAGTTATTGATTGAGTTCTATATCTAGCTAATGGTTCAAGGAATATGCAACAAATGGAAATTTGGCTGGTACTCCTGTTTTTATCATGCTAAGCAAATTTTGGTTCTTAGCAGCTCTATGAAATGAGGCCAGATTCCTTCAGGATTTGAGCACAACAAAAGATGACATTTGGAACAGCAGCCTGAATGTTTCCATAGAAAGCATTGGATCCAACTGTTACACTGTATCCGGAAATAAATAAAGAGTTATTGATTGAGTTCTATATCTAGCTAATGGTTCTTCAGCAGCAGTGCTTGGGGGCATGTGGCTTGGCTAAGGCGGCGCAGCTTGCAGCAGCTGTTTTGGATGGGATGCAAAAGGGATGCCAACTTTCTGTGGGCGGACCAAAGATACGCTGGGCGGACAGCATTTGAGAATGATCAGCTTGTAATAAATACATTGCTCTACGTCTACACAGTTCAGGATAATAATAATAATAATAATGAACCAGTTTTGTAGAGCGCATATCACAATCACAGAGAAGTCCCTATGCGCTTAGAGATGAAAACACAAGAGAAGCAAAAGTTAATAGAGATGTGAAGTAAATACATAAGCACAAATTTGTTGATACAGAAAGAAGTACTGAAGGCTATTGCAAAAATAAATGTGTTTTTAACTTTGTCTTAAATAAATTCACTGTTTGAGCTTGTTTTATGGTGTCCGGAAGACTATTCCATAATTCTGCTGCTGCTGCTGCTGCTGCAAAAGCTCTGGCCCCATAAAATTTAGTAAAAGTCGAGGATTTGGGAAATTTTTCAAAATGTACATTACATTAAACTTACATGGTTTGAAGATAATGATAGTGGAAAGCTTCCCTTCAAATCTTGCTTACTGAGGTGCTGTAGTTTTTGAGAAATGAGTTAAACAATGTTATGAAAATACGTTTGTAATGATTAATATAATTTTCGTCTCATGAGCAAAAAAAAATTCATGACATTGTTTAACTCATTTCCCAAAAACTACAGCACCTCAGAACGTAGTAAATTCAGGGAAGCTTTCTATACATGTGTGTCATTACTCTTCAAACTGTGTAAGTTTAGCGTAAATCTGTGGACATTGTGTTTTTTGTCCTACAAAAGTTACATACATGTAGACCCTTTAAAAGTTTAAAGAAAGTGGACACTATTGGTAATATTGTCAAAGACCAGTCTTCTCACTTGGTGTATCTCATCATATGCATAAAATAACAAACCTGTGAAAATTTGAGCCCCATCCGTCATCGAAGTTGCGAGATAATAATGAAAGAAAAAAACACCCTTGTCACACAAAGTTGTGTGCGTTTAGATGGTTGATTTTGAGACCTCTAGTTCTAAATCTGAGACCTCTAGTTCTAAATCTGAGGTCTCGAAATCAAAATTGTGGAATATTACTTCTTTCTCGAAAACTTTGGCACTCCAGAGGGAGCCGTTTCTCACAATGTTTTACACCATCAACCTCTCCCCATTACTCGTCACCAAGAAAGGTTTTATGCTAATAATTATTTTCAGTAATTACCAGTAGTGTCCACTGCCTTTAAGAGAGTGAAATTCTCACAATTCATAGAGGTGCCCTTTACACATGATACAACGGAGGAACACATTGGTGGCCTTGTCCTTTCAAGAGAGATCAGCATCAGACCTGAACCCCTTACGGGAAAGTGCTACTTCTAGCTAGAAGTTAGACTTGTGGACAAGTCGTTAAATGTCTGTCGCCGTGATAGCGTTCGGAATCTCCCCGTCATTCCTGCTGTATTCTGGTGAGACTGTTTGCACTGCAAGACTACTGCTCTCACGTCTCAAGTTAATGGGAGTAGCAGTTCGCGCAAGAGCAGTGATTTCGCGAGAGCACTGCCACAACTCGACTATCTCACTGCGGCAGCCCATTAACGACATGTTCACAAGTCTAGCTAGAAGTAGGAAAGTGTCAGGGTGTACACATCCCTCTCCAACAATGTCTCTTTGACATCTTACACAAGGGGTGGATGGTCTCTGGATGATTAATTTGCAAACATGCCTTCATTTTTATTCTCCGTCATCCAAATTCGGTTGATTTTGGAGGACTTAGGGAGGATTAGAGACTGCAACTGACCAGGGCCCAATTCCATAGAGCTGCTGAGCACAAAAATTTGCTTAGCATGAAATTTCTTCCATGATAAAAACAGGACTACCAACCAAATTTCCATTTGTTGTATGATGCTGCTTACTGGTATTCAGCTGTTGTTTGCTTGTCCTGAAAATCACATGGACATTTTGTTGCCATTCCTGTTATTATCACTTAGGGAGAAATTTCATGCTAAGCAAATTTGTGTGCTTAGCAGCACTATGAAATTGGGACCAGGGCTCGAATTAAACACTGGAACGCAGGCCAGGGGCAAGTGCTTTCAGCATATGGCCAGTAAAAAACGACTGGACAAGCCCTGAGGTCTTGTGTTTTTCAATTGACTAATAAACATACCCCAATGTGTACAATGTATAGTATCTTTGTGAAAAATGTTGACAATGAATCTGATATTGTCTCCACAGTTCTATTGAGTAACGAACATGACGAAAGTAGCACGTGAATCTGGTAGACTGTAAAATAAATGTTAGTCCATAAAAATGTTGAGCTACAAGCCCTTCAATCTTGTGGATTTTCCCCAAAAAAATTGAGCCCTCGGTACACTTTTAATGTGTGATGCTTTTTTGTTTGATTTCAGGTCAAGTAAACAGTAAATTGCACATGTTTATCTTTACAACAATTTTGAAAGATATCTACATGGGGTACAAAGTACAATGCATTGTAGGGCCTACATAATGGTTTGCTATATTGACTCTATAAAATTCTATACACAGGTGGCAAAGAGCAATACAAATGCACTCTTGTATGAAGCATTTAGGACCATTTTAAATGCTGGACTTATCAAGCGTTTCATTAAACAATGGTAGCTTTAAACGCTTCAATGCTGATTCACTGTTGGACTCCACTGGGCGCATGTTTTGCTAGGAAAACCGGATTCATTTAGTCAATGCTATCACAATACAAATTTAAGGTTTAGTGCCTTTTCACAGCATTGCTCATGGAAGTAATTTTGCTAAATTGACTTTTAGTTTAGTTATAAACGGTTCTTTGCAAAATAAAATTCAAGATATTTTGACGTTTAAAAGAGTAAGTCCCAGTGTTGGAAATTTATGTGGTAAAATAAGGTGACTGTGTTGCACTGGGTTCTTGCAATAAAAAAAAAACACACACGGAACCTACAGCATTACGTTCTTCTAAGGTTTATCACGAAAAGCAAAATATCAAGAAAGGGCGCTGTTGAGCCCACACAAAGATGTAAGCAATGCGTGCGCACGTCGTGGTTGACAACATACACTGCAGTAGCAGATGCCCCATCTACCTACCCGTAATGCATTGTGGTTCTGAATTGCGACATTCGAAGGCCACAACAATATTGGTCAAGTGTCTTGCTTTTAATAAAGGACACAAGTGTCACGGATGCTCGCCCCAAAATGCTTGCCCTTGACACTTCTTAATTAATTTAAAGCCAGTATTTAAAGGCAGTGGATACTATTGGTAATTACTCAAAACAATTATAAGCATAAAACCTTTCTTGGTGACGAGTAATGGGGAGAGGTTGATGGTATAAAACATTGTGAGAAACGGCTCCCTCTGAAGTGCCATAGTTTTCGAGAAAAAAGTAAGTAATTTTCCACGAATTTGATTTCGAAACCCTAGATTGAGAACTTGAGGACTCGAAATCAACCATCTAAAAGCACACAACTTCGTGTGACAAGGGTGTTTTCTTCTATCATTATTATCTCGCAACTTTGATGACCGATTAAGCTCAAATTTTCACAGGTTAGTTATTTTGTGCATGCATGTTGAGAAACACCAACTGTGAAGGCTAGTCTTTGACAATTACCAATTACGTGTATACATGTGTCCACTGCCTTTAACATAAATTTAATTTCAAGATTGAATAAACTGTGAATGCTGTAAATATGAAGAAAGAAATAAGAACATTTCCATATCCAGCTTGAACCACTTTTATTTGATTTTTTAAGGGCTGTTGCAATGTTGGCTTTATTTATAATCCCTTTTTTAATTGAGGAGTTATTGCTAAATATTACCCTTATTTAAAAAACAATTAAAGGACAATTCAAACGCACATTTCACTGTGTGGACGGAATTCTCGCGCACTCTTGCCCAAAAGAAACTGAATTGGAGTGTCGTGCAGCAAATAGTTTTGTCAGACCACCATCTATTGGCCCAATTCATCTGCTAAACTGAAGTCATCCTCAGAATAATCTTGGATGCTGCATTTTGGTGGTCAATATCACTGTGCCATATTTAGTGAATTGAGAATTTTAGGCGACGCTGCTTTACATACACATTCATAAATACCTCAGACAGTTTCCCTATTCCTATTGGTAGAGAGCGCGTCACGTGGGTGTGTATAAACCTTTGTTTATGACCGGTAAAAAGAGTTGAAACATGGGCGTGACACGCGAGCTTGCACCTGTTCTTATAAGACAGTTTCTTAATTCCTATTGGTCGAGAGCAACGGCTGTAACAGTTGTGCCACATCACGCGATACGCGCGAAGTCCACAGCATTCCCTTATAAGGAATTGTTTACCTGAGGGCGGCGGAGGGCTTTACCATTTCATAGCTTGAGGGGTGTTGTGTTGAAAGAAATCATTGAACAATATAATTTTTGCATTTATTTTACTTTTTGACCAAAAAGTGTTGCTGTTTTTGACCGAAAAGGTATTTATGAATGGGAATCAAAGTGTGTTGAATTGGTTTTCAACTAGTGGTTTAAACCCGCCGAGGCCTGGTTCTTGAGACGAAGTCGAGGCTTGGTTGGGATTAGACCACTAGTTGAAAACCTCTTCACCACACATTGATTCCCTTATTTATAAACCTATCGACCACCAATGGTGAGCATGATGTGCTGTGATGTGCGTGCAATCTTAAATTCAGACCCTCCTAAAATAAAAACAACCCTTTTTCCATAAATTAATAATTAGGCCGAACTATTTTTGTGTATTGGTTGTTCAAGTGCCTTTGATTTAAGTTAACATCCCACCATCACATGATTGACCCAACTATTGTCTGGACAAGAAACAGTTGACCTAAATTTAGGGAGATAAAAAGTGCCAGTCAGAAGGAATAATTACAATTTCTGCCTTCAACAATTGAACAACCCATGAATAAATAATCACACACCCACCAACTATTGTCTGGACAAGAAACAGTTGACCTAAATTTAGGGAGATAAAAAGTGCCAGTCAGAAGGAATAATTACAATTTCTGCCTTCAACAATTGAACAACCCATGAATAAATAATCACACACCCACCCATGTATTTCCTGTACATCCCATCCTACGGGCAGCTTCACATTCCCCGGTACGTCCCGCCTCGGCAACGTCTCATTTCCCGGGGACTTTTTCTTCTCATGAGTCGGACGATTTCGGCGCAAAGGAGTCCGCAAAATCTGTGACTCTCCCCATTCCAGATTCGCAGTGAATTTTGCATCGTTCTGTCGACGTTTTCCTGGATTTCCATGGATCTGTTGGATTCCAGATGGAATTGAAAGTCTTGCCCTTTGACGAGCATTTCGCTGATGGTCGTCCTTTGCCAGCAGAATGTGGATCACCGACACAGATGTCAGAAACAACACAGCACAGAATAAGAGAACAAGTCTATTTTTGAAGCGCATGTCGACCTAAAATCTCGACCACCTAGTTGTTGTGACAATGCAAACAACATTATTGGTGGAATTTATGAATGTGCATGATGTACATCTTTCCAAAACCTCGATAAGTTATGTCTCTCATTGGCCAGCATAATGATATTTGTGTGTGCCGTGTGTGATTTTTGTTACAGTAAAAAAAGTCGAGTCGTGTTGAGTCATAAAGTTTTACCGTATCAATTGAGGGCGCCCTTTACATTTAACTTTTTAACTTTACTCCCCTCCACTCCCCCAAAAAATATTCTGAATTATTTTGTTCAGGTTTTAGTTTGTACAAAAAAGAAAGGTACAAAAGATATTATTTATATACCATGACACCTTGTTATAACACTTTAGGGCTTGACATGGCAGGCAAGATAACACACTTACCCTTGAGAATTGAAAGGGGAAATTGTTAGGGAATTATTAACAAATGATTTTGGGGTTGAACAAAGAATTGACTAGAGTGGGATTCGAACCAACAACCTCCGGATTAACGTGCCAGCGCTCTACCAACTGAGCTATCTAGCCCTATATTGACAGTGTCCCTATTTTGTCATTATCTTTGTTCGGGGGGTTCCATTAACAAGGGGAATTATTAACAAGGGGGGGAATTATTAACAAGGGGGGGGGGAATTATTAACAAGGGGAACAATTTATGTCAGAAATATCAGTTATGACAGCTTGTTTATAAAGACAGGTTGATAACCTTGTACATTCCATGACTTAACCAGACAGGCAACAGACTGACACTAGGAAAATAACAGAACCTTTAGGCCTACATTTTGAGACTTTATACCCAAGCATGTGATGCAAAAAGCCATGATATCAAATGGATTTCTTCTCTCAAAGTCCATTAAACGCTTTCATAATACCCAGCAGTAGATTGTGTTGTTATCCATTGGTGTACAACTTGTGCCAGCAGAAAAGGCAATAAATCATGATCTGTCTTTAGTAGTCTGGGCCCAATTTCATAGAGGTGCTTAAGCACAAAATTTTGCTTAAGCGAAAAAATCTTTGCATAGTAAAATCAGATTACCGGCCAAGACTCTACTCAATTGTTTTGCCAAGTAAACAACAGTTAAATACCAGTCACAAGCAATGTATGTGGCATGAAATTTTGGCAAGTAACATGTGTAAATTATAAAATAAGCATGCTATTTTCGTGCTTAAAGGAACACGTTGCCTTGGATCGGTCGAGTTGGTCTTCGAAAAGCGTTCTGTAACCGTTTGTTATAAAATGCATATGGCTAGAAAGATGATGTAAAAGTAGAATACAATGATCCACACAAACATTCCTCGAAATTGCACGGTTTTCCTTTTACCTCGTCGACTAACATGGTCGGCCATTTATGGGAGTCGAAATTTTGACTCCCATAAATGGCCGACCGTGTTGGTTCGCACAGTAAAAGGCAAACCTCGCAATTTCGAGGCAAACTTGTGTGGATCATTGTATTCTACTTTTAAAACATCTTTCTAACCTTGCATTTTATACAAAATGGTTACAAACGCTTTTTATAGACCAACTCGTCCGATCCAAGGCAACGTGTTCCTTTAAGCAATTTTTTTGCTTAAGCAGCTCTATGAAATTGGCCCCTAAAGGCTTCAACTTGGTGAGCCCATTTCAGAGCTGCAAGTGTTGCCAACAAATAATTTCCTCTGAGCAAAAAAAAAAAGCAGGAAACCAGTCCTACAAGGTACATACAACTGTATTTGAGTGGTAATCTTGTTCTGGCAAGCAAAATTTGCTTTGTGCTTAGAAATTTGTATGTGCTCAATGAGTTTTGGCCCAGAAGTGTCCGCTCCCAAGAGTTTCTAACAAATCTAAACAAAACTGAACTCCTTCATCAAGGACAAGAAAATATTATCCCTAACAAAAGTTATTTAGATTTTCCAAATACAAAATAACCACGAGCCAAATGTGTAAAATAATTGGATAAGGTCATAAAGTTATTCCATCTTTTCAGAATTTCTCAACAAGTCCAAGAACCTAAAATGATGTGGGTACCCTTGGCCTTCACACAACTTAAAGCCCTAATAATAATTGACACAAATGGCAGGCCTAGAATTTCACAGGGGCCACGTAGGCTACGGCCGCCATTGCCCTCGTCTTGGCCTTGGTGCCCCTTCAAAAGTTTCCCATAGACTTTAAGATTTTACAATGGAAGTGCCCTTTTAAAAATAAAAATAAATACTAGATATAGTGTTTGTAAAAACAAACACTAGGTGTTCGGCTATTGTTGGGTCAGTGTTTGAATCAATGAAAAAGTGTTGTTAATAGCTCGTCAAATTGCAAAGAAATCAAAACCAAACAGTTTTCTCGATGTGAAATAATTTTATGGTAAAGCATCAAAAAGTGTACATTTCAACCTAAAAGCCTTTAATTACTGCCTTTTCAAAGCCTTTTACAGGCACTTCCAGTTTTAAAAAGGTCAAAAGGTCAAGGAAAAAAAAAAAAAAAAAAAAAAAAATCAAAGAGTTGTTCGGGCTGCTGCCCGAACACTTAAAAAAAAAAAAAACGAACAAAATCAAAGAGTTGTTCGGGAAACTTTTGAAGGGGCAACCAAGGTCATGGCATCTGTGGCCTCTCCAGGTAAATCCAGGCTAGCGTCAGTGCTGTAGTCGAGTCCATAATGTCCGGAGTCTGAGTCCTACCAAATTAATTCGAGTCAGCTTTTGTCCATGTCTGAGTCTAGCCTGGTTCATACCTCCTGTGAATGCGCATGCGATATGAATTTTGATGTCACTAATTTGCAACGAATAACTTGCAACAGTCAAAATGTGCTCATCTCCTGCGAAATATTTGCTGTGAAAACAGCCATGTGACATCAAAATGTGCTTCTCATTTGAAACAGGAAAGTATGAACCGGGCTCAATGGTGCTCAGGGACCCGGAACTAGTCCAAGTCAGAGTGCACAAGAAATGGACCTTTTGAGACTGGACTGTAGTCCACCAGCACTGGCCTGTATTACGTGTTAAGCTAAGGCACAAACAAATGTAAAATCCAAATCAAAAGTCTTTTTCAAACAACAAAATAATATTTATTTTGCTCAACTATTATATCATTCATTTCATACACTCTGGGGATACTTTTTAATTAAAATCTGTGAACAGCCAGTGTTCAAATCTTGAAATCATTTGAACAAAGTTTAATCAAGATTTACTTTAATGAATGCAACCAGTTTTCACTTTGTTTGTGCATAGACACTGCAAAGTCTAAAAACTGAATTCAAAACTCCAACATTGTTCCTGCTCACACAATATTAACAAACAAAATATTGTAGTTACATAAGGTCAGTTCCGTTTCTGAATAAAGATTGTACAATTTATGAATTGCCTAGAATTGTTTATACTGATGATGAAATGATGTTTTCATATTTTATTTTTTTTAATTCTTGTATGTCGTTCTTGGAAATATCTAAATTAACACGTCAAATTAAATAACAGCAATCAATTGGTAGTATATATCACAGTCTATTGCTCAGAACAAATGAACATTTTGACAGCTTTAAGAACAATATTGTGTTAGCTTCACTGAAACCAGACAAAAACAAGCTGTGTGTTTTATATGTGGGAAAACCGGTAGTTTAAATATACTGCTTGCATATATCCACTAGTCAAAGCTGATGAGATTGTGTTAGTAACTTATAGCCTTCATATCTGCTAAGCTGAAAGATGCCTTGCTGAGCAGAAAACATGAGCCAGGTCGGCCAGTCATTGGGAGAACTTCTATTTCTGCTTAGCAGGGTAACTGAATCTGGATGGGTGCAACTCGACTGCTGAGATCAGTGATAGCTAGCTGCTTGAGAGGAGACTATCTGGGGTGGTGATATGGAGGTAGAAGAGACTAAGACAATGGTGCTGCAGCTGCTACTAGAGCCTTCTTTTTAGCCATCCTCCGGCGTACATACCAGATGGAAAAGAACGTAATGCCATACACTGCATACACACACTGAAAACAAAAACACATGTAAGATATATTAAGAGGAAGAACTGTGCAGTATTACACCATAAAGATAGAATTTAATCGTGGCTTCTTACCGTAATACTTGTGTCCTTAAACAAGAGGGTGTACGAAACCCATGGACCCCAATCACAGCGTGCAACAATTGTTTTGTTATACCTGTAACCTTGGTAACATTAACATTTTTCTTCTTGAAGTTCTGTCATCTTCAAACAATATTACGACGGAGTATTCATTGTTTAATAAGCAGACGAACAAGAAACAATTCCTTACTAGTCCCTCGAACCCGCAGGTGTTTGTACACAGCGCTGGAAATCGACCAACACTGGGAACGATCAAGGTGATGTACACCAGTGTACATCACTTTTTATGTTACCCGACCCCCGAGCCATGTAACATCAAACTTCACAGTTTATTACCGAGGTATAACAATGCTAACTGCTAACACACATCAGTATCAGTGTAAGGGTAAAGCCCAAATTAAAATACAGGCAGTCAAATTAGAAAACAGAACTGTAATTGTGATGCAAAGTTATTTGCAAATCAGTGATTGTGGAGTCTTCCATTTCCTCTGTCTCAACTCACAAGTATTTTAGACAAAATCGTTTCTCTGGAGAATGGTTAAAGCCTAGAAGAAAGCAGGGCCATTTTCATCCTGTAAAAGGCACTTCCACTTGAAATCTTAAAGACAGTGGACACTATTGGTAATTGTCAAAGACTAGCCTTCACAGTCGGTGTATCTCAACATATGTATGAAATAACAAACCTGTGAAAATATGAGCTCAATCGGTCATCGAACTTGCGAGATAATAATAAAAGAAAAAAAACCACCCTTGTCACATGAAGTTGTGTGCGATTAGATGGTTGATTTCGAGACCTCAAATTCTAAACTTGAGGTCTCGAAATCAAATTTGTGGAAAATTACTCCTTTCTCGAAAACTACGTTACTTCAAAGGGAGCCGTTTCTCACAATGTTTTATACCATCAACCTCTCCCCATTACTTGTCACAAAGAAAGGTTTTATGCCAATAATTCTTTTGTGAAACTACCAACAGTGTCCACTGCCTTTAAGGGAAATGTTCAAAGGGGCACCAAGCATAAGACCATGGCCTTCATCACCTTCATGTAATTACAGGCCTGTTGTTACTGGTCCAGTAGGCTCAACAAACGTAAAAATCAAATCTTTTGATTGTTATTTATAAATGTCTTTTTCTTACGTTTCTTTTCCCGAAGACTGTGTCTGAATTAAAATATTTCTTGAAGCCTACATAGTGAGCGAAGGCAGACTCGTCAACTGGTGCTCCTCCTCCCATGATGCTCTCTGAATATAAATAAATGTAGGCAGGACTTTAGTTTTACAGTCACCTGGAAATAGAAGTGTTTTCTTTCAAACATAAGAGTATATGCTTATGAACAATAAAACAATTTTTTTACTAATTGGGGGGTGGGGGTTCAGACTTCGGCACCTTGCAAACTCCGCACCTTGCACACTTTTTGCTTTTTAAAAGAGGGTGATTTGCCAATTGGCGACCACCGGGACACTTCGGCACCTTGCAAACTCGGAACCTGCGAATGTGGTAGTTGCAATAACGTGCCGACGGCGTAGCCGTAGGGTTACGAATCATCCGCAATCTGTGCAGGGCGAAATGGTAACAACGTACAATTTCGACAGGCAGTCAACAGATTTGCTCAATTTTTACCACTTTCGAAAATCGTGACACAAATTCTATGAACACGACCTTAATCCTCAATATCTAATAAATAACATTGAAAACACCATTGAGAAAATGTTTTGAAAAAAAGTACAAAAAGTTACCAGATCCCGGAGCGAAACAGTCACAAATGTCCCAGGTTGATATGTCGCACACCCATTTTGTGACTTCCCGATATGTTCAACGCTGTATTTGTTGGTCACCAAGTGCTGAACCGCAGGTATCAGCCAATTGAATTGACGACCTGCCAAGCCGCAGCCGAGTTGGACTAAACCATCCTGTAAAAGGGGTGATATATGGCAGTGCGGCAGTGCGTGTGCGCTGTCTGTTTACTATGCCCGCCGTTCACTCATAATACGCGCACGCAATGCCGCACTGAAACACCCCCATTGTAACACCCCTTTTACAGAATGGTTTAGTCCTACTCGGCCGCGGCTCGGCAGGTCATCAATTCCATTGGCTGGTACCTGTGGTTCAGCGCTTGGTGACCAACAAATAAAGCGTTGAACATATCGAGAAGTCACAAAATGGCGATGCGACAGGTTCATCAAAATAGAACCTGGGAAATTTGTGACTGTGTCGCTCTGGGATCTGGTAAGTTTTTGTCCTTTTTTCCCCAAAATATTTTCTCAATTGTGTTTTTGAGTGTTGTTATTCATATAAGACATTGAGGATCAAGTTCGTGTTCCTATAATTTTTTTGTCATGATTTTTGAAAGTGGTAAAAATTGAGCAAATCTGTTGACTAAACTATTTCGCCTTTTTCACTCGAATAAGCTTCGTAACCCTCCGTCTCCACCGTCGGCAGGAGGGTTACGTTATCGCCGTAACGGGTCAACTCGTACCCAAGTCAACTCGTACCCAAGTCAACTCGTACCCAAGTCAACTCGTACCCAAGTCAACTCGTACCCAAGTCAACTCGTACCGTATAACATACATTGTATGCAGAAGAGAATTTCCGTGTGGCGTGATTTTATAAGCGATGGGAAATAAAAATGATGTTCGCTATACTCACTTTTATTAATAATTATACCTTCTCACAAATTTCGTTTTTAATAATGTTAGATGTTCATCTCGTTTCTGCTTTTTTCGCGAGGACATTCATTCAGATCCACGTTGTTTCCTTTTAGTTTTAAATGTTTTACCGTAATATTCTTCAAATGTCTTAAACAGTTCCTCTCTTTTCTGCTGAAAAACAAACTATTTTCAATGAAAAATATGATGTATAAAACGCAAACGTTCATATTTCCCTGGGTGTTTTTCTTGTTAAAGGGCAGTTCCATAGAAATGTAAACCTCAGTGCCAAAATTTCAAAATGGCACTAATGTGGCAAATGAGGCATCATTTTGTAGCTAATTGTATGAATTTTAATAAAATATAATTTGTTACTGAAAATATTCAGCGGCTCAAGTGCTATTTTCGACTGAAAAAATACTTTAAAAATAGTGAAATTTGCTCAAAAATAATGTTTTGCCAAAATAATCAAAATTTTTACTGTGGTTAAATAGTGTTTGTTTTGGTTTTGCACCTGTTTGAAGTTTGCTATGGTAACAACACAATGATGGAAAAAAAAATAAAAAAATCTTTCAACATTTTATGATATTCAATATTTTAGGAAACTTACTTTTCCGATGTACGTCCGACACCAAAATAGTGAATATTTTAATCTCCCTTTTTCAACCGTGGGCAGAAAATTTTCAAATTAACACTACAAAGCACAATTGATGCCCTCTATCTAAACATGGAATTATTTCTTTAAAAAAATCTTCTTAATCGTACAAAATCCTGGTGTCGGACGTGCATTTTGTTCGTACGTCCGACACCAGTACGTCCGACACCTCCAAAATAATTATGTGAAAGCCTTTTTGAATGCCTTAACTCTCACCCAAATCACTCAAATCTTGCCTCCAAACAAGTGTATTTCATTCCCCTTTTTTTCTACTGGCTGCTAAAAACACAATAATTTTAATCCGCAGAAAATTTTAATTTCCATTTCCAAAACCCACTGGTACTTATAATTAATATAAGAAAAGCTTGGTTTTTGCAGTAAATTTGTTAAATTCAGGTACATGTGGTTACCCCCAAGCAAGGATAGAGCACTTATTCATTTAGTAAACTGTTGACAATGCTCTAAAGTTGGTTCTTGAGAGAAAATATCAAAACATTTAACACCAAAATTCTTGGTGACCTTTCACAGCAACAGTTACCCACCAAGAACTTTAAACTTAAATTTTTTTTAAACACAAGTCCAATCTACAATATATTTGGACCAAATGTTATTTTGCAGACTCATATCTTTCATTGTTAGGCAACATTTTGAAACTTGGGTGTTTTGCCAGTTTTGGTTGCCACAGCAATGCATAAGGATACGCATGTACATCATATGTACAAGTTGCATTACACATGCACATTGTGTCTATTGATCTCAAAACGTTGTATAATTTGACAATTAAATCACTTTTTTCAACAAATAATGATTTAATCTGATATTACAACACCAAATTGGTAGATTAAATCATTATTTTATAACAAAAGTGAAAAGTTGAACTGATTGTTACCCATTTTTGAATGCAATTTCGGACAAGTACGTCCGACACTGTGAAATGTACGTCCGACACCAATATATTAAATGCTGTTCCTTAAAATTCAAATTTAAAAACCAAATGTCTTATGGTAAAGTGTAATGACAGAGGTCTGATGAATCCATAAATAAGAAAAAATTGCCTTAAAGTTCAAACACATCACAGAGTTTGAACTACAAATATTGGTTTCCATAAAAAGGCGTTTCTCTGAGTACGTCCGACACCATGGTGTTTTGGGCGAATGGCATCTATATCCAAAGACATGGATGAATAATTTTTTGATAAAATAACTTTAGTGACTGCCTTATACCTCTATCCAGAATAAAAATTCCTTTTATTTATACCACTGTAATAATACACTCTGTTAAAGTGTCCGAAATGTACGTCCGACCCCGTGGAACTGCCCTAAAGTGTTCCCAAAAGAACATGGTAAAAATTCATTCAATTCGTTCATTTACGTATCTGATGGTCGTTTTTGATTCAAACAAATCAATTAAAAAATATACTGTTTCAATACTTTTCCAACCCAAAACAAAGTTGCGTAAGTTCTGATTATCTTTTTCCGAATGAAAATCAGAGCAAAAATTCATTCAAACAAGCCAATTAGATGCGGCAGAAAAACAACAGTGAGTACTGAGCAGAAAATTGTATTTTTTGACGAGGTTTTTTAATTTCACTCAACAAAAAGGAAATACAAGCATTGTGTATATTGAGTATGTAGGGAAAGTTTTGGTAGTGTAGTACAAAAGAAACTGCAGTTATTGCTGGCTAACGGTCGTAAAACTTTCACCTATCAACGCTGATTTGAAAAACGTATAGCGTTAAAGAGGCCCAAAATACTAGACCCCTAAAGGCTCACAGGGGAGCCTTATAGTTTCTAGAAGTAACGCTGGTTGACTCGCACACCCAGTGTTTCAGTGCGTGCAGTCTCCTCAATAATTCCATGGATTACAAGTTTGATCGATAAAAATTAAGCCGTATTGATGTTTTTGTTATGATGGTATTTTTCTGTGGTATTTTTCGTATTTTTCATCACGATTTCTGGCAGTTTCGGTTGTGAAAATAATTAGCCCCCAACTGGGTGCCGAGTTCCAGTTTGCTTCAGCCTTCAATTTTCAATTCAACTGAACTGGGTGCCGAGTTTGTATTTATTTGTGCATGTGCCGAGTTTGTGGGTGCCGAGTTTGCAAGGTGCTGAGATTATGGATGCCGAGTTTGCAATGTGTCGAGTTTGCAATGTGTCGAGTTTGCAATGTGTCGAGTTTGCAAGGTGCCGAGTTTGCAAGGTGCCGAAGTGGTGCCGAAGTGGTGAAAAGTGACCGCGACACCCAAAAACAGAACGAAAGAAAAGGCCGGCCGGCCCAGCACCCATATGAAAACTTTTCCAAAATTACTGTATAAAAGGTAAAACTGAAATAAAGTAACTTAACATGGTGATAGAGCAACATCTTATACATACGCTATTCACATATTAACACAACATAAAGTATAATTCATACCTTAAATTTGGGTTTTCGTGTCCGATAATTTTTGGACGACCGGTCGCTTGTGTAAAGGAAGTATGGCACCGCGCATACTGTTGAATAGAAATAATGGTTTAATGAAAAACTTTTGAACCAGACTATAAATAACTGGTACTTGGTTCTGTGATCGCATAGCGAGGGATAAACCAGCTAAATCGGGTGAGCAAATTTTTACGGAGTCTTCTATTGCACATCTTCTACTTCTACTTTTGGTTCTTTAACCAATATTTCTCAAAATTTCCACCAGTTTTTTTTAAATTGTACAACCAGGGTGCTGTTGAATTTTTATCTGATTTTTGGTACGCGTGTTCTGCCATGTGTAGCTCCTTGCTCATCTAATTAGTAGAATAATATGTTTAAGTGTTGGCATAGTTATAGCATCACTCAGCAAGGCCTACGTCATGATCACATTAAATTTAAGATGGTCCCAAATCCTTCCGAATAAGAACTACACACGGGCTTCAGTAATTGCCGGGTGCCAAGGATGATAAACTTTCCTCGCTGCCGCATCCATTTTGCATCGCAATCATCTTTGAATCAAGTTTCTTTCAAACGTATCGGCGACAAGGCGCCAGAAATTTACTGCACAACAACATGGCTGAATCGGACAACCTATCTGAGGCAGTGAAATGCCTTACCGAAATGTCTGAAGAAACCCCTCAAAGTACCTCAAAAGAAGAAGAAGGAAGCACAGCAGTCGATAAAGAAGTCGAAATTCCCAGACCGTCTGCGACTGATGATCACGACTATGTGGAAGGGGCAGAGAGTAACCCCTCACACGAAAAGTTAGACATTATCAATTTACCGTGTGTGACGGCTGTCGATGCCGTAGAATCTGTCCACCCAACGGCGTTATTTTCCTCACCACAGCCTGTTGTCTCGTCAAAAGCAATAGCTGATATTCTACAACCAGTTAAAGGTACTACAAAGGCAAAGTTTGATCAAAGCTGGACCAGTATAGGCGTGTGGTCAAACCCGTACAAAGGCTATCTCTCCAGCCATGAAGAATTAGAACGAGCCATCAAAATGTACACGGAAGAAACTGACTCCCGATGGGTGGTGTCAGCAAAAGATAAACTGTTCAGTTCAACTGGTGAGCAAGATTCATAAAATAACTTGACATTTGACATTGATCTGTTTTGTTGTTGTTATTCTGTAATTGTTTTTGATTACAGTTAAATTATTGAATATTGTGCTTAAAGTTGAATTAATTTGTTGTTGTAATTTTCGTTGGAAATATTTGTTTAATTTACTAATAGTATACTTTTAATAGTAATTGTTAACAAAGTTAGAATGGATGGTATGAACATATCGGACAAATCAGACTATATTGCAATCAAATTCATTGCTCCGGTTTAGAAAATATTTGAGTCATTTATTTTGTTACTTTGAATTAAAAAAAAAAAAGATCATTATTTTTATATTTGGTTTGAACTTTAATTTTATTTGTTAATTACGAGTTCTCTCAAATCAAGAAAATCTGTGCCACCACGCCAACTGAGTTCCATGAAAGTAAAACAACAGAACATCAAACAAGCTGCTTCCAATTTAAATAGTTTATTTAAATAAAAAAAATAAAAAAAGTTACGCTTTAAATTAAAATCTCAATTTTAGATCCAAGACCAAAGTGCCACTATCTCTAACATTGCCCAGAACAAGTAAAGTGTTTTTGACCACTCGTTTGGGTTCGTTTAAAGATGCCAGTAGTGCCATGCGATCTAAATATAATTACCGGTTTCCAATTACATTTGACCTAAGATATCAAGCTCAGCAGTTTCAAAATATTCTGGAGAGGACGAGAAGACGACAGAAAAGCTGTGTTTCCGGACTTTGACGGGCTGCCTTTCATTATGGTTGGGCGTAAAAGCTGGGGTTGTCATCTTGGACGAGACAAATGTCGGTCGGGAAAGATTAAATACCGAACCAAACTGCAGGATGACAGTCAGGTTTGTTTTATTTTACTATCTAATAATTTTTTGGTTCACAAGCATAATTTTAAGTTGAATTTGAAACTTTGCATGGTGGTAGTAGTATTTAAGTAGGTAAGGTTTGCTGTAGCACCCTGTGAAATCTCTTTTGAGTAGTGTTGGTTCTGAAAAATTCTTTTCAGAACCAACAACTACTCAAAAGAGATTTCAAACAGAGCTTCTGCAAACCTTGCTTCACTCGGAAGATATTTCTAAACAAAATTAGATAAGCACAAATCAACTGTGCTTTAATACCTGATAATGGTTGCCAGCCAATAGTACAATTTCTCATAGTACATTTTGGGACTGGTTTCCTGTTTTCTTTTTTGCCTAGCAGATGTTTGTTAAGCAGCTCTATGAAAATGGGACGAGGTAACCAAAATCCACTCAATGCAGGCTTGTTATTTACAATTATTTTGTTTGAAATGTTCTTGGTATTTTCTTGCAATACACAGGAGGGCACCGATGACAAGTGGCCACTTATCCGCTCGTCAAAAAAACTTGGATGTCCAGCGACGCTTAGCGGTGTTCATATTCTCAAGTTCCGTGACTTTCCGGTAATGATAAAGTAATACCATTCATGAAAGAGTGGTCTAAACCATCGCACTTAAGTTCCGATGATTGAGTGTCAGGTCCAATCCTGTTTTATGACATTTTTTGTTCTTTGGCAAGACACTTTTAAAGGCGGTTGACACTATTGGTAATTACTAAAAATAATTGTTAGCATAAAAACTTACTTGTTAACAAGCAATGGGGAGCTGTTGAGAGTATAAAACATTGTGAGAAACGACTCCCTTTGAAGTAACATAATTTTCAATTAATTTGATTTCGAGACCTCAGAAGTAGATTTTGAGGTCCTAAAATCAAGCACACAATTTCGTGTGACAAGGATGTTTTTTCTTTCATCGCAACTTCGGCGACCAATAAAGTTAATATTTTCACAGGTTTGTTATTTTGTGCATTTATTGAGATACACCAATCGAAAAGCCTGGTCTTTGACAATTACCGAAGGTGTCCAGTGCCTTTAAACAAAAATGAATAAAACAAAAAAACAAACTTGTTTAATCATAATTTTTCTACAGATGTCACCAAACATGAGTGAGTTTCACCGCAAGCAGACACTGAGGAGACTCCGACTGTCCTTGTTGTCTAAACACAGTATCGTCAAAGCCGAACAGCGTTTCTATATCAACCTGTCTAAGCTAGATGAACACATCCATGAGACAAATCCACCTCAGGTACAATTCATTCCTATAAATTCCAATGGCTCAAATCCCTAAGGATCAAGCACAACAAAATTGTGAAGACTGCAGGGCATGTACGCTACAGTATTCACTGGACCAGCGTTTATTTTATTAGACCAGGGGCCAATTTTATAGAGCTGCTAAGCACAAAAATTTGCTAAGCATTAAATTTTTTCCTCGATAAAAACAGGATTACCAGCCAAATTTCCATTTGTTACATAGTGCTTGTTACTGGTATTCAGCTTTTGTTTGCTTATCCTGAAAATCACATGGACATTATGTTGGTAAACCTGTTTATATCAAGGAAGAAATTCTATGCTTAGCAAATTCTTGTGCTGAGCAGCGCTATGAATTGGACCCAGGGCTTGCCCTAAGAGATATTAAAAACTTAAGGCTAGTCCTAAGTTGAGATAAGACAAGTCTTGTGAAATCCACTCTGAATGTAAAGAGAGGGAACTTTCCACCGTACACGGTAATGTACATGTCAACTATTTTAATTTGATTATATACTGAAAGAAAGTATCTAATTTATTGTGTCTAAAAGAACTATAGGTTTTCTCGGTCAATTTCGGCAAATGAGCAGCCAATTTAACCACCAAGCTATTCTATTTCGCGCGAAATCGAATGCTACTCCAAAGGGTAGTTCGATTTCGTTTTAAGGTTGCTCAAATGTAATGCTGCGTCATTCGATTTAACAAAGTTATCATTCAATTTAACAATTCATCAAAGCAGCATTCAAATTCGAAGACGCTTCTTGAGGCGTGTGTGTCACGAAAAAGAATGTCGATACGCTAAATTGAACAGAGTGTTAAAAGAATTTGACTCGACTCAAAACGAAGTTGAATGGCCGAATTCTTAATTTGAAACGCAGTAACAACTGGAGAGGCAAAACAGCTCTAATTCGAACGCATGAAAATGAAATTGGCTGGTCATTTACCGAATTTGACCGAGAAAACCTATATTAGTATGCTTTAAAACCCAACATATCTGAAAGGTATTCACCAGACTCAAAAGTTACCAATAACCATAATTTTGTTTCGATTTTGTAGAACACTGTGATTTTTTTTTAGTGCTTCAAAAACACAAGACCACTTGACTTGTCAAGTTTTGACTCCTGAGTTTATTGACCCGAGTCTAAAACTACTGGCCTCGGACCTGCTGTCCCTTGTTAAATTAGTGCCCTGGGCCCAATTTCATAGCGCTGCTTAGCGGCCGATTTTGTGCTTACTTTGCAATTTCTATTTCATAGCGCTGCTAACAGTAAGCACACGAAAAGGCATGCTAACCTTCCGGTGCCTAGCGCTTGAAAATAAATGACGTCACAATGCAAATCTGCGCTAAACACCCAATATGACCTCCCAATTTTTCTGCTAACCTGTGAAATACGCTAAGGCTGAAGCAAATTTGTCTGCTACAGTAAGCACGCAAATTTGCTTACCGTTAAGCAGCACTATGAAATTGGGCCCAGGCTTCAACTTATTCTCTCATGATGTAAAATAAATACCACCGGATGTACTAACCTTGTTTTGTCTTGCTTGTTTGTGTTTCAATCACAGGATAGTGTAGCTCCAACTCTACGAGTAGAGAAGCACCTCATTTATAAACTCACCGAGTTATATCACTCAGGGGTGTTGAGATTGGCTGATATGAACAAAGAGATTGAGAAGTATGTGAAGGAGCTTTATAAAGGTGAGTAACTGGTGTTGTATATATTTGTTAGCTGTGAACTCGTTGAGAATATAGTGAGGGACACTATGAATATATAAGCAGAAATTCAGCTTCTCAAATCAGGTAAAAAATAAAGAAAATTGTAGTCAAACTTGTGTTCGCATTGTAAAGAACCTTTATACCCAGGACGTCAGTGCAGTGGCACTGACTGACGTCCTACCAGGGCTAGGAGACTTTCCAACAACTGGGTGCCGAGTTTGCTTCAACTTGGGGGACTGGGTGCCGAGTTTGTATTTGTGCAAATGTGCTTAGTTTGTGGGTGCCGAGTTTGCAAGGTGCCGAGTTTGCAAGATGCCGAAGCTAGTGAGTGATGTGACCGCGGTCGAACGAAAGGAAAAGGCCGGCCGGCCGCCTGTGGGCTAAGCAGTAGCACTATCCACTAATAATATTATGAAAACTTTGTTATGAAGGAGCTTTATAAAGGTGAGTAACTGGTGTTGTAAAACTCAAATCTGTACTGTGACTCAAAAGACCCTAAATGGACTGCAGGCATGATACTTCACAGAGGCAGTGAAGGTGATTGCCTCCATGCTGCCTGGTCATTGCCTTGGTGCCCTTAAAATGCACCAGTAGAAATTGTCAAGATCTTCATAGGGTGACCTTTACCAAGGATAAAATGTCTTTGTGCCCTTGCTTTTTTAAAACAAAGCATACAGGCCTTGGACTGATTCTAATACTCACTTTGATGACTCAAAGACTCTTAGTAGTGTAAAACTTTGCTCGAAGGGAAAACAATCAGTGAGGTTTGGTGAGACATCATGTTGACAACTCACTTCAAGTTCTTCAAGAAAAATTGGTTGTTAACATCTAGGCAATTTGATCAGTGTGCTCGATCAGTGTCGCATTGTCCTGAAGACGTTCAGAGCATACTGATCAAAACACGGAGTTGTGAACCTAATTGTTTTGTAATTATTTATCTTTTGCCCAGTCTCACTCATGCATAATGTCCATGTCCCATTTGTTTGTTTGTGTACGTATTTTTTATTTTGTCTTTGTCTTTACGGAAGGGGAACAAAAAGCAGTTGCTTCTCCTTTTCCCTACATGTTAATGTCACACTATTATCTATTCATTGTTCATTATCTGGATCTAGTTTTCATTTGTACATGTTATTACATGTTTTCTGAACAATAGTATTAATATATTGATTGGTGTTGACATGAAATAAATGCATCTGAAATGAAATGAATCGCCACAGCTCATGGAGAGAGTTCACAGGATATGACTGCAAACCTCACTTGAGTGAGAAATGTTCTCATTCTTAGTGAGTAACTAGTGTTGTAAGACTCAAATCTGTACGTTGACTCGAACCACAGATAGAAATGATACTGATACTATACTACAGTTAATTACGATCCTATTAGTAGTCCAGTCTATTTTCTATACCATCCGCCCTGGTAATAGTTAAAAAGCAGGACAGTTCTTTTCAGAACTGAGAAGTCTCCCGAACCTCCAATTATCTACTCCGCGGCAGTAGAATAAAGCAAGACAGTTCTCTAAGAACAAACTCTACCTGGCAAGTAGATACGCACAAGGTGTTACCGCAAACCAAATATGCATTGATACCTCACCATGCAATGCCTCAAATCCTAGATACTATACTTGCTCAAAGAATTTGCCATGTTGACTCTATTCCAGCATAATGTGACTAAAGAAGTTTTAATACTGGTCTCTTTCACAATTTATGAATACGGCCCATTGTGTCTCACACATGTCTTGCTTAATACACATAAGATATACATTCAATGGGCTACTGTTTCAAGGGTATCACTGTATGGGGTGGTGGTCTCTACAGGCATTATTCATTGATTGGGTCATGATTGGAATGGTGATGAGGTAAACCATGGAGCAATAAACACATGTCTATAGACTTGGGTAGCTCTATCAGTGTAATAATAATAATTTGGGGGCTAATCGTCCTTACTCGCAGCTAAAGCTGAATTGCGAAGGAGGCGTCTACAACGTGTTCGAGAAGCAGGCATGCAAGGGCGCATTCAGCTGCCAGCCACATCAACCCATTATGACCACGGAGCACAGTCAAGATCGAAAGTGTTTGATTTTTTCCCGAGGGAGGAAAACCGGATAGTCTGGAAAACCCTCGTGGCACAGCAGAGAACCAACACACAACTCAACTCACATTTATGGCCCGACCAGGAAACGAACCGGGGTCACCTTGGTGAGAGGCGAGCGCCTTACGCACAAGCCAACCGTGCCACCCGAATTGTGAGTGTCCAGTGCAAGGATACTACATCTGTCACTGCAAATCTCACTTGATAATTTTTTTCTGTAAACCATAATTTGCAGATGAAGAGCTGCCGTCCAAGGAAGTCTGCCCCGAGTTGTACCCAAGCCTAAACTGTCAGCACTTCCTCATCTCCCACGCTGTTAAAGTGACGAGTCTCTTGGAGATGGATCTCGGCCATTGCCATCGCCTCATCAGCGGCTGGCAGGTAGACTTCCCCAACGACAGCTGGTACTATCAGCCCTTTGCATCATGCGGCCCGATCAAACGCGCCAAGAACAAGCAAAACAAGAGACTGCTTGGGCACTATCCCGACATGAAGCAGACGTTCCTCTTCTGTTGTCAGAACGAGGGACAACGCCAGCTCCTGCATACCTACGGTTCAGTCTGCGTTCTGGACAGCCCCCACGGGAAGACCGTCCTGCCGACGTACTTCCTGCTGGTACGCACCAACGCCGGGTACCAGGTGGTGTCGACAATCATCATGCAGTTCTGGAACAGTAACATGTTAGTTGAAGCCATGCAGGTCATCAAGGACTGGAACCCTGACTGGCAGCCAAAGGCTTTACTGGTTGAAATGATCGAGGATGAGGTACCAGTCTTGGAGGTGCTCTTCCCAGGTATGGATTTCCATGATTATTTTTTAAGACTTTTTTGTTAGATTTGAAACAAAAACATTTTAATGGTTTTGAACAGTATTTTTCGATTTTGAATGGTAAAACTGAGATAAAAAAAAGGAAATCATCTGATGTATGGAAAAGTTGCATGCCTGAGTTAGGGAGACTTCCAGAACTCTTGGTTACCTTCGAGTTTTGGCCAAATCTGAGTGTGGAAATATTTAATTTCCCCAGTGTGGGATAATATTGTTCTTATCTTATCTTATCTTATCTTATCCATTATTTGTAAAATGTTTCCTTCTCTATTCAATTTTTAAAAGAATGTCAGGTGCTGGTCTCGTTCGTCCATCGTGAGAGGGCGTGGCTTGACTTCTTTTCCAACGAGGAGGACCAGTCTTACGTCCTTAGCCTTCTAGATCCCATGTTCTTTGCAAAGACGAAGGAAGACTTCAACGATGCCCTCAAGGCCCTTCAAGAGACCCCTCTATGGACGGAAAACAAGAGATTTCAGTTCTGGATGAGGGTCAGATGGCTGCCATGTTATCCGGTTTGTTTAAAACTAATTATTTTACTCTTTCATGAGTCTTTTGTGTCATAGCCAAGTGTTGGTTTGAGTCCCGGTCATGTCATTCAGGTGCTTTTAGCAAGATACTTGTTGATAATATCCTTCGGCAGATAGCAGATCAACTCGTACATTGGTACTAGGATTGGTAGTGTACAAAAAAGAACCAAGAACACTTATCACTTATCATGGTGGCACGGTTGGCTTGTGCGTAAAGCGCTCGCCTCTCACCAAGGTGACCCCTGTGCGATTCCCGGCCAGGGCCATATGTGAGTTGAGTTGTGCGTTGGTTCTCTGCTGTGCCACAAAGGTTTTCCAGAACATCCGGTTTTCCTCCCTCGGGAAAAATCAAACACTTTCGATCTTGGCTGTGCTCCGTGGTCATTATGGGTTGATGTGGCTGGCAGCTAAATGCGCCCTTGCATGCCTGCTTCTCGAACACGTTTTAGCCGCGTCCTTCGCAATTCAGCTCTTAGCTGCGAGTAAGGATGATTAGCCTCCCGAATTATTATTATAATATGGAAGAGTAGTCTGAGCTAATATCAGTGTTTCGGGTTTACATAGCAAGTACCCTTGTTTACAGGTTTATTCGAACTTGTAAGCTACGAAAGATTCAGGGGTTATCTCGAGTTAGGACGAGTAAGTATGCATGCTTCAGTGCAGGGTTGGGACTCGTTCTTAGTCCAAAGATTAGTCTCAAGTTAGGAAGAGTTTTGTGAAATCAACGGCTAATTAGTTATAAGTCATCCACTGTTTCGTCATGGACACTGTTTCTTCATTCAAAAACATCTTAAAAACTCGCTGGTTTCCAGTTCCTCTTTAAATGTATTCGCTTTTCATTGCCTTTTTTTGCTGAGGGCCACGATCTAGATGGAATGGTGTATAGAGATCCTGATATTATTAATATTATTATATTAAAACAACTTTGGATTTGTTTTTCTCCTACAGAAGTGGTCGATAGCATTCTTCAGTGAAGAAACTCTTTTCACCATGTGCGCCAACAATGGTCTGGACTTGTTACGTGAGGCTTTGGAGTATACATGGTTGGAGAATGTCCGTAGTCGGAGCCTGAGCGAGCTGCTAACCTGCCTGGCCATGGACGAGCTGCCAAGATTATTCAAGAGGTACACATCAAAACCAGGAGAATGCTTTGTGTGTAGTTGTTCCTTGCATATCTGGGCCTAATTTCAATCACAGTTCTCCTTTCAGGAGAATCAATCAGTATCGACTGACTCTACAATGAAACCTGTGAACCCCTGAAAATCAGCCCACTTCTCTCTTATCTCTTCAGTCTCCCAACGATGACTAGAGCAAGCTAGTCAAACGTTGGGACCAATTTAAGAACTCACTCCATGATAGTGCAGTTAAAGGACTGAGAAGTCTCTCCAACAATCCGATAAATCTACTTCGCAGTAGTAGATTATATAGCAAGACAGTTCTCTAAAGATACACACATGGTGTTACTGCAAACCAACATATACTGATACCTCACTATGCAATGCCTCAAATCATGTTTTCATAGAGCTGCTCAAACAAAAAACATTGCTTAACAATTTGCTGCTAAGCAAAAAAGAGCATTATACCCAGGCATAAATTGTACACGCGACATTGTAATTTGGCTGGTCACTTTATTCTGGTAAGCAAAAATTTGTTGTGCTAAACTAATTTTTCTGCCTAAGCACCTCTGAGAAATTTGGCCCCACTTTGAGGCACTTCAAACACACTTTCATTTTAGCTGAACAACAAATTTCAGCATTCCCATTATTAAGCAAAATAAACACTAAACCATTGATCCATTTCAATTTGAGTCGGAGGAGTTGCGTTTACCCATAGGTATCTTTTTGTTTATTAAATCACCAGCTACACAAAGAAAAACATCTCCATGCAAGCCGCTACAAGGTACCAGGTAAACCCAAAGCTTCCGATGTACATCCGACATCTACCGGTACCCGTCCGCCCATTCATCAACGAGGTTCTGTCCTCAACGCCGATGATGCAGGTAGTACTGATATCCGAGGGACGATATCTCGTCAGTTTCCAGGACGTTGACGATAGATTCCGGGTCTCGTTCGGTACCGAGGACGAGTACCCATCATGCGACTGTTGGACCTGGAAGAGCAAGATGGAAATCTGTGAGCACTTCTGCGCAGTGTTCAAACAGTGCATCAACTGGCACTGGTGCAAACTCTCCCCCTTGTATACGGACAACCCGATCTTCAAAATTGACCAGTCGCAGTTGGACCTGCCCTTTCAGGACACGCCCAGATGCGGGGACCAGGCCCAAACAGACATCTTCAGACATAAGGAGTTCTTTCAGGTTGCGATGGATGACTTCGGAGCAGTGGAGGAGGTGTTAGAACACAATATGAGCAGTGACGGTGATGCCGACACAGCCGGCGAAGACATGGCCGGCGAAGACATGGATGACATGGACGACGTCGTGAGTGACTCCTTGGAGCTGAACGTGAAACAAACAACGTGTAACAGTCTCTTGGAGAGGCTGGGTCAGGTTTCCAAGCATGTGACCAACTCAAGCGCCATGGACTTCATGACCACTAAGATGGTAGAGCTACTCCAGCAGATGCAGCAGTATGACAACGTTATCGTTGTCAGGGAGAAACGGGAGGCAACACCCTCATCATCCCTTGATAACGGCGGGGGACGGAAGAAATTACGCAGCGGGCCATCTCCACCAAGGGTTACTCGTCAAGTAAAGAAAGCTGTGTCATTATCGAACAACAGTCCACAGAAGCAGCTACATGACCTGGATTTGGGTTCAGGTGGTGGCGCAGATTTCACAGGTGACAGTTGACAAAGGTGACCAACGTGCCATGGTTATTATTCCCCTCAATGCAAAGCAATTCTGGCGTGTCATGGCTATGCGGTTTAGAGTATCCGACTCCAGATCTGGGGGCCGAGTTATCATGGTGTGGGTTTGAATGCCGGTCATGACAATTGTGTTATAATTTTAACTAGAATTGCTCATATGTTCACCCAGTGGTAAAAAGGTACTTGGTGAGGGCAGAGATGGTTCTTGTAATTGATTAAGCTTGGTGCAGTACTCGGCAACACAAGGCTGTATACTCCCATGGGAGCTGATGTGGTTTAAGAAATTAATAACACGTGAAGAATTTAAACCCTATATGAGAAGTCACTATTATTTTTATTTCATTTATACATCGTCTATAAGAACATTCCTACTCACTATGTCGTGCATTGAGACAGAATAATTCCAAAGTCTATTGACTCAATTCACCCGACGTCATCATCAGAAAAATCTTGAATGCGCCATACTGGTGGGCAACTTCACTGTGTGTTTTTATATACAACTCTATGCTGTGGTTATGCAGTACAGTGCGCATTTTAAGCGGCGCGGCGTTAACACACGCAAGCCTAACTGGCTGTAAGACACCACCTTTTGCTCAGTATTTAAGATCGATTCCTATCTTAACTCTTGCAGTGTCCTTTTTTTTTGCATGTTGAACCAATGGTCAATTTTTTGAGCTTTTTCTAAATTCTGTTTTTGAAGGAAAAAAGTCTTTCCCACAAAACAAAAGGTATCTTGCTGATTTGTTAAAAGGCAGTGGACACTATTGGTAATTGTCAAAGACTAGCCTTCACAGTTAGTGTATCTCAACATGTGCATAAAATAACAAACCTGTGAAAATTTGAGCTCAATCGGTCATCAAAGCTGCGAGATAATAATGAAAGAAGAAAACACCCTTGTCACACGAAGTTGTGTGCGTTTAGATGGTTGATTTCGAGACCTCAAGTTTAAAACTTGAGGTCTCGAAATCAAATTCGTGGAAAATTACTTCTTTTTCCAAAACAATGGCACTTCAGAGGAAGCTGTTTCTCACAATGTTTTATACCATCAACCTCTCCCCATTACTCGTTACCAAGAAAGGTTTTATGCGAATAATTATTTTGAGTAATTACCAATAGTGTCCACTGCCTTTAACATGTGTATTATGGGTTGTATGATACTTTTTCAGTACATATAAAATATTGGATTGTACGCCTACAACCTTGGCACAGAAATAATTAAGATCAATCTTAGCTATTTATGTGAAATTGAGATCAATCCAAGTGCAAGTTCAACAAGGAACCTTCAAAGGCGTTTATAAACACCAGTCGGTTAAGAAAAGTGTGGCTCTTCGTCCAGCGGGGAGTGATAGTAGAATTGAGGAACAAACAATTCATAGTTCATCTCGGTAACTTAATGTTCTAAAATAAACAAAAACAAGTACCGCAACCAATTGACAAACAATTATTTATTAATAGTATGTTTTTAGAAATGATTAACAAATTAACAATAAAAGGGATATTTAATACACCAATATTTTGATTTATTTGTATAAAAAGGCGACTTTAATTTTAGGTATTTTGGTCAACATACATAAATCGTCACTGACTCCACAAACTGTTGCACTGTGTACAAAACCACTTTTTGTAAGTTTTCAGTTTTTGACATGTACAAACAATGTTCATCGAGGCCTATATTTTTATGATGTTTAAACACTTCAGGAGCTTAAAGTACAATGATGATGCGACTTTTGCATACATTTTCAACACCACAATCTGACACATACCCTTCTCATTTTATTGCTCATTAATTCAGGCGACAATCAATAAAATGCACCTTCAAGGCATCAAGCCTCCATTGTCAGAAAACTAGTTGAACACTCTGAATATTTGTGGGAAAGCTTGATTTTAAAAAGCGTTTTAAATGCTGTTTTCTTTAGTTGCTTCTTTTTACTGGTATCTATGTGTGTATCAGTTTGTGGAGTCAGTAATAAAATGTATGGAAGATTTAAAATACAACAAAATAGTTTCAAAAATAACTTCACTCAAACCCCCGCCTAAAAGCCTTGTTTTAATAAACTTTAATATGAGATAAATATGTACATTTGTAGTAAATTTACGATTTTTTGTATATAACACAAGTTTATAATATTCTTTAAATAATACGTTACACTTGTTTCCTACGAGTATATTTTATATGTCTTCCATGATGACCTATGACATTATTTATCATTGGTTTGTATTTTCATTACGTACAAAATCGTAAAAAAAGAAAATCGCTTGCGAAGAAAATTAGCGTAATGGGATTTTGGTCATCAGTTGTACATGATGAAGTTTATTCAGAGTGCCTTGGAAAAAAACTGCAACAATTAACATATTTTGCGAAAAAGAAGAGAAACTTTTACTGGTTTACTTGACAATGGGCGCTGGTTTTGGATGCAAAAAGCAGCCATTTGAAAGACTTTTTTATACTTAAATGTACGTTAAATATTTGAGTGTATCACTTTTCCTAACACATTTAAGTTTCTTTTCAAATACGTGTTTTATATAAAAAGATGAGTTTACCTTTGTTCATAATTGGTTCCAATTGTTTTGTAAAGTTACAATAAAGAAACGAAAAGCATTGATGATGTGGAATGCAAAATAAGGGTCCGTCTGCAGAATTTTGAGTGATTTAAAGAAGATGTCAGTTTGATTTTTGTTTCCAGACGTTTAAAAAGTTTGAATTCAGATGAAAGTCTGAAATTTCTGTATATTAATTTCAACTTAACACCCAAATAAATGTAAGTGCATTGTAAAGTTCTGTGATGAAATTGAATTATTAAATGCCTTTATTTTAAAATTATGTTTGCGTAGAAGGTCTTGCAAAATTTCTTTTCAGCATCTTGTTTTTGCAACTGATTAAAAATTACTTCATTGATTTGAAATCGTCTCTCTTTTTCTGGACATAAAATAAATTTATGGAAAACCTGTTCTTGTTAGAAATGTACATTACTTTAAACCACAGGCAGATAGTTAAAAAACAAACTTTTGTTTTAAATACGCAGAGCTGAGCTAAATCAAAATTGACCGAAATATACAATCAGGAGATTAAAAGTGAGAAATAATACTTCAGAGTTTGAAAGACAGCAGAGCGACATATACAATAACAATTTATTTGCAGTAGGGCAGAAAATAGAGAAATATTTAAACTGAGCAGAGCACCTTTGTCATCTTTTATCAGAAGAATGATATGAAGCTCCTACTCTAAACCAGGACCCAATTTCATAGAGCTGCTAAGCACAAAAATTTGCTTAGCATGAAATGTTTGCCTTGATAAACACAGGATTTCCCAACCAAATTTCTATGTGATGTTCAAGATAAGCAAACAGATGAATACCAGTACCGAGCAAATGCAACAAATGGAAATTTGGTTGGTAATCCTTTTTTAATCAAGGAAGAAATTTTCATGCTAAGCAACTTTTTGTGTTTAGCAGCTCTATAAAATAAGGCCCTGGAAAACTTGTTTTATTTTGCTCATCAAATAGATGAGAAGAAGAGGTTTCAAATACAGTCGGAGTTGCAAGAAAATAATGAGAAAAAACACACCCCTGTTGCATAGAATTGCGTGCTTCAAATGCCTGAAAAAAAGCTTCATGCCTGAAGCCTTTCCCAGATTGCTGAAAACTTTACTTTTTCTCTAAAGCCACAACATCCTTTTTGAGGTATGGCGGACGAGCTAGGAGTCTACTGTTTGGTTTGGGTGTATACACACAAATTTACCCAAACCTTCTAGTGTTGTAACATTGTGACCGCCATATCTCAAAATGGCTTATTAATTCAAATTGTATGCTCTGTACCAAGTATATTTTTATGGTAATTGGTTTTTAAAGTAATGGGTTAGTATGGGAGAGGACAAGCTTAATATGGCTAAAGGGAGTCTTTAAGCTTAACAGTTTTACTTTATTTTACCACAATTCTAACGTCAATAAAGCAACCCATTTAAATAAATATTTCCTTTTACATATACTTTTCTTTCGCCTAAATGATTTTCGAAACGAAGATGTAAAAACACATATCCAGATTCAGCGCGGCAAAAATCTTCATTCAAAACAATTTATCTAATCACCCTGTTTCCAATCACCCTGTCCTTCAACCTTTTAGGAACTTTAACGTTGGTTACAATAAAAAGATACAAGATTTATAGACAATAAAATGAGTTGCTAGTTTTGCATTTTTTTAGAGAATTTTTCCAGCCCACTAAATATTCTACCAATGATATTAATAATAATAGTCTTATAAAGCACACATATCCAGCAATAAAGTATCAAGGTGCTTCAATAGTTTGAACCCAAAATAACTATTGCATCCGTTTCCTTGCCAGCAAGAAAATAAAATAACTATTTCGATACACACAAGTGAAAGCTCATTAGGAATTTAAAAAATTAAAGCCACCCTATGTTGATTTAATCCAATAAACCCCTAAACAAAATTACAGTTTTTTGACAATCTAACTTTAATTATTACATAAGGATTATGTTACCCTGATTCAACGTAACATAGTTACAGAAACTAGGCTTTATCACAAAATGTTTAGTTACTTATTAATTCTTACATTAAGTACTTATAATTATGAGACAATCATAAGGGCGGTAAATACACCCTATAACTTCACAGTCTCAATATACCTGGGGCAGCCATCTTGATTTCTCCCATTCAAATCAATACAACCAAATCAAGGCTTGAAGGAGAAATAGTCTGGTTCCTTTTCTTGCAGGAAACATTAGCAGCAATTACTGTGTATGGATACGCCGAACATGACCAAGATGGAGCAGCATTGTAATGGTGTTTTGACCCAAGCCACGTAACGCCATCATCACAATAATCTTGGATGCTTGACACAAAAATTTTAATTTCTGTCATCAGTCCCCGCATAAAAGGTTAGAGCAAAATGTCCGCCCTAGCTCAGGCCTAGAATTTCATCTTTGAGAGGGCAAAGGACACTTCTACTGGAAAATCTTAAAGTCTATTTGAAACTTTTGAAGGAGCACCAAGGCATAAAGGCAAAGACCAGGGAAACAGAGGACATGACCAGCAGATAACTCCGGGCCTGCTAGCTGTGTACGCAAAGAATAATTGGTCATGTAAACTGCACACACTCATTACCAATAATAATTAGACGCTTTCAAGTATTGCACCAAAGCACCTTACACTATTAATACCCCTGTTCATTTAGGCTTATTCCTGCAACATACATAGTACAAGAAGTAGGACAGCCAAAAGGGCAACAGTGTCACAATTTTATTGCCATGCAGTTTTATTCATGCAAGTAGAAAAAAACAAATAAATAAAGACATGAATCAATAAAAAAAAAAGACAACAATAAGTGACCAAACAAAACTTCAATAGTTGAGAAGAACAAATTTATCCCAACCGTTAATAGGTTGACGTGTACTGAAGTTTCTTGACTCAAAATGATGCAAGAGCTCCAGATTTACTGTGAACCAGTTGTTCCAGAGCAAACTCTTGCAGATTTTAAGAAGTAAAAAGGACTCATAATTTAGGAAGCATGTATCATACTGACGGGTCTCCTGTGCTGGCAGGCCTCCGGGGTACAGGCGGCGGAATCTTGGGCCGAGCAACATTTTTTATGCGTAGGGATTCCGGTCTTGGAGGTGGTACTGGCCTGCTAGGTTTGCTCTCTGCCTTCTCCGATGGAGACGAAGTTTCCGCTGAGTTGTTGGCATTAAACTTTGGCCTAGGCACTGTAGGTGGTCGACTGGCAGTTGGTCTGAGGGCTACACTGGGTTTACTTGGCTCTGAGGATGCTGATGTGGGCAGCTTTGGCAGAGGAGGTTTAAGAGCTGCTGCCCCTGTGGGCTTTAAAGGTCCACCTGGTAGTTTCATAGGGGCAGAAGTGGGCTTCAGAGGTGCAGGAGTGGGATACACGGGTGCAGGAGTGGGATAGGTTGACTGTCCAGGAGGTTTTGTAGGTGCTTTCCGCACAGGACTTGGCTGTGTAGTTTTAGAAGAGGGAGCCTCCGGCACTGGGGGTGGAGGATTTGTGGGCTTTAACCTTGATGACTCTCTCCTCACGATTTTAGAAGAAGGGGCAGGGGCAACCGGCGGCCTTGGCGCTTCTGGATTCTGCTGTGGTCTGTTCCAGGAAGGTCTACTATCGACATATTCTGTTGTTGGCTTATAGACAACATTTGCACCCCTGGTGGCTGATGGCCTCGTGCTCATGACAATATCTGGTCTTGATCTTGGTTCATTGCTATGGCTACCATTGCTTGCATTTGTCTTATTAGCGTCACGGGGAACATTGGTGAACCTAGAAAAGATGAAACAGAAAAACATGAAGAATAAGAGAAAGTCTTTGCTCTAAATATGTTAATTAATTAATTAAGTCATTTTCCAGCCAGATACCTTATTTTTAGTAAGACAGCAAAGAACATCACTTTAGTTTTTCCTCTCACCTCAACAGGGATCTGGATCCCTTAGCATGTGCTAGACCCCCCAATGTCATAATACCAGTAGAGCACAGTAACATTTTGCATAGCAGAAATTGGTTACCAGTAAAAAATTTACATTGTTGTCACTGGTTCCCAACTCAATTTTTGTTTAGCAAAAAAAAAAGCTGCCAAGCTGTGCTTTTCTGCTGACCACCTTTATGAAACAGAAAAACATGAAGAATAAGAGAAAGTCTTTGCTCTAAATAATGTTAATTAATTAATTAAGTCATTTTCCAGCCAGATACCTCATGATTTTTCAAAACCTTTTAGTTACAGTACTGATTGTTAAATGAATTTAGCAAAGACTTTCTGCGGGCTACAGGTAAAATGAATTCTGTGAGCAGACTTTGTTAAACTTAACAGCCAGCTAAGATCATATCCGAACTGGCAGCTTCTGCTATAGCCAAGGATCTTGATTTATAAGGAAATCTTGAAATTCAATGCATGATGGCGATCCAGCCATATCTTAGCTGCCAATTGGCCAAAACATACCCACACTCTATTTTGCTGTTTACTTTCTATAACCTCCAAATGATTATTCTTAGGATGTGCCAGACCGATTAATTCTCGTGGCAGATCTTAATAAAGTCTTTTTTCATCTTCTTCACAAAATAAACCCTCAACAACAAAAATAATAAGAGGAAAAAAATGCATTTTTACATCACATGGTTTTGCAATTTATACCACGCCCGATATGTGGCAAAGAATAGCTGCCGATTGGCCAAAACATATCCACACTCTATTTTGCTGTTTACTTTCTATAACCTTCAAATGATTATTCTTAGGATGTGCCAGACCGATTAATTCTCGTGGCAGATCTTAATAAAGTAAAAAGGACCTTCATCACCAGACTGAACTTTTTTTCTGCAAGCTGGAGGTGGGGAATATAGTCTTGCCCCTTTCTTACAAGATGAAATTAGTATTCATGACATCTCCTTCATACAGGATACATGACTTGGATGGCAATAGCATGATACGTGTCAGTGGCAGCTAGTTTACAGTACAGTTAGACTGGTCCCCTGTCCTTATCCTTATTTTTATTCGCAAGGATAAGACAGGAATTAGTTTATATATGTACACGCATGTACGTCCGATTTAACTACGAATCTCCAGAATCATGAAGGCCAGCCATGTGAAATGCTGAAAGGTCAAAAGGTGGTAATGGGCGTGAACTTGAGCTTTAACGGAAGATTTCTGGCCCTACCTTTGCGCACTGTTTGTACTTTCAAACACAAATAATGCAAACTTAACATCTATTAAAATAATACAATAGCTGTTCAGTGAATTTAGTTGGTTAATCATGTTAATAGGAATTCCTGAATGACAAGGTCAATGTAAAGTTAGCCTTCATTTTTTCTTATTTTTAGTAAGACAGCAAAGAACATCACTTTAGTTTTTCCTCTCACCTCAACAGGGATCTGGATCCCTTAGCATGAGCTAGACCCCCCAATGTCATAATACCAGTAGAGCACAGTAATATTTTGCATAGCAGAAATTGGTTACCAGTAAAAAATTTACATTGTTGTCACTGGTTCCCAACTCAATTTTTGTTTAGCAAAAAAAAAAGCTGCCAAGCTGTGCTTTTCTGCTGACCACCTTTATGAAATTGGACTCATCTGCTTAACTTCCTAATAATGACAGTGGCTAAATGAGACATTTCAGCTTAGCAGAGATAAGATCCAAATGTCGAAAAAACATAAACACGACACCACTGACTCCTTTCCTGCTTCGGAATCATCCAAAGTTTCCCCAAAGTAAAACGTGCAGTACTATTAATTGGTGGTACAAACAAATAGCATTGCATTTGTGCAGCACTTCAAATAATGGAGTGCAAACTGAACAGGCTGCTGCATTAAGTTTTCGTCTTTTTTCATCTTCTTCACAAAATAAACCCTCAACAACAAAAATAATAAGAGGAAAAAAATGCATTTTTACATCACATGGTTTTGCAATTTATACCATGCCCGATATGTGGCAAAGAATAGCTGCCAATTGGCCTAAACATACCCACACTCTATGTTGCTGTTTACTTTCTATAACCTTCAAATGATTATTCTTAGGATGTACCAGACCGATTAATTCTCGTGGCAGATCTTAATAAGTAAAAAGGACCTTCATCACCAGACTGCCATTTTTTTTATACCACGCCCGATATGTGGCAAAGAATGTCCCACCCCCAAATGTTCCAATGCTTTAACCCACTCTTTCTCTCTTGTACAGAAGTACCCCCTCCCCCCTTAAATCCTGAGAATTTCTGAGGTTCCCATTACACAATGAAGACATACTAGGAGGTCACATAATGTTGCAATTATACTGGCATTTGATACAACTGTATAAATGTAAAGCTATGCAATTATTATTATTATCATTCCAAAATGCAAACTTCATTCCTGGTGTTCAACACATGCAGTTAGCTCGTTTCAACAAGCAGTTTTCCCCCAACAGTTAAATATAGAAGTATGACTTTCAACTTTTAGCGAAATTGCTTTTGGGACACTTTTATTAAAAATGTGTTGCAATTTTTTTGGCAAGAGACTTTTTCAAGTCAAGTAATAATTAAGTTTTCAGAAAAATTTTGCAGCACCTAAATATTTGTACAGTTGGCTGGAATGTTTATCAGCTTCAAATTAAATATCAGGTTATAAACCACAAGAGAAAGTGACAGAGTTAAAACTTAGTTCAATTTTGCATTCATTACAAGGGGCCTTTCAGAATAATCAATGTTTGAAAATGTTGATCTTTATTTTCCCCGAAATTGTGGCTGGTGGGGTCAAAAGAAATTCAGTTTTCAATACAAATAATTGAAGGACTGTCTGTGAAGGTTTTTTTTTAATGGCCAAGCTTGCTTCAATTGCTGACTTCCATACCTTGGCCCAGTATCATGGCTGTATTTGCAGCAAAGAATCAGAGCTTAAGGAAGCAGGGAATTCTGTTTACGTCAAGTGTATTTCACAGGTTAGCAGATTTCCGCTTGTTCGCGTGCGTAGTCCACGTTACAAGGCACTCTTAACTTACACAGCTCGCACAGAAATTTGGCGCTTTTACAGTAAGCAAAGGACAGTGATTGTAAGTGCAAAAATCGGCTGTTAGCAGAGCCATAAAATTGGGCCCTGATTGGAAGATGGTGAGGAATTTCTCGTCTGTGTCAAAGGGAAAAAAAATTGCATGCTAGATCTAGAAGACAAGAAAAGCTGTTGAAAATTCCTGAGCTGGGATTACTTTACTTCGTTTTCTTCAGTGTGTAGAGTATATAGTCAAAGTCATTGGGTAATAGTCGGTCAACATTTAAAATAAAAAAAAATTGGAGTCGGGGTCAAAACAATTTTGATAAAAGATTGTTACACATTGTTTATTCTGAAGAAAAATGATAACTGACAAACATTGCATCACGAAAATGGAAACAAGAGAATTTGACATGATGCATGAATGGGAGAGGAATTGGGGGGTAATGGGGGGGGGGGGGGGAATGAGGATTGAAGCAACCATGAGGAGAAAGGAGCAATATTATGAGGTGCAACATTTTTGCAAACATACAGGAAGATGCATTTGACAACCTTGCATGCTACTTACCCTTGCCTTTTAACAGGGGAATATTTAGGTGGTTGGCTGCGCTGTGCCACGCTGTATTTAAAAGAAATTTGCCTGTGAGCATATCGTCTCGACAGTACAGAACCAACACAACAGAACCACAGATAGTATAGCAAATCTCACACAGAAAGCAAGTCCACATTTGTTGTGCCTGTGAGCGTACAGACTCAACAATGCTACTGCACTGTACAGTACAACTCACAGATAATACAGGAAATCTTTCAAAGAACATAAAAATGTATACAGACGGCAAAACAACTTCCAATTTTCGTATAAAGAGGGGCCCCAAGATCAAATTCAGTTTTGTGAGGCAATCCATTTTCCAATAGATTTTTCCCCCACTGTTTATAAGGACTCTACCTATTGGAAAACGAGTGCATCGCAAACCTGAATTTGATCTTGAAGCCCCACTTTAATTTGTTTTCCCCCCACAGCTATTGCTTTGCTTCATGCAAACCGAATGTAAAAGTAATCATATTTTTCACGACACAAAAGTTGCTTAAATATTTACATCTGCAGAAATGACGACAACATGCTTATTCTGGCACAGAACTTTATTCAGAAATTGGGGGAATTAAAAAAGGAAAATTTCCTCAAGACCAAAAATGCAGGATCTTGTCACGACAAAAGAGACAAGATTCAAGAATGCAGGTTACAAGACCTGGGCCCAATAGAGCTGCTAAGCACACAAATTTGCTTAGCATGAAATTTCTTCCTTGATAAAAACAGGATTACCAACCGAATGTCCACGTGATTTTCAGGATAAGCAAACAACTGCTGAATACCAGTAATAAAAATATGCAACCAATGGAAATTTTGTTGGTAATCCTGTTTTTATCAAGGAAGAAATTTCATGCTAAGCAATTTTTTGTCCTTAGCAGCTCTATGAAATTGGGCCCTGAGGTATGTTTGGAAGAGCCCTTTTTAAATCCTGCACGACAAATCCAGGTTGTAAATTTTAAGTACTATTTATTTATTGAATCTTATTGTGAAGCCGAGGACTCTCAAAAAAGTGAACTTAAGAATTGTTTGAGCCAAGAACCAAATGGAGAGAAGACAAGTTAGAAAGTGTCAGTTTTTACATGTGGGGGGGGGGGGAAATCACAGAGAATTATTCCAGGGAAAACCCAGGAAATCAGGCATTGTCAGGTAGGGACTGAAAACCCAATCCACATAGTGCACCAGTGGGATTTGAACCTGGGTTCCAGAGGTGGAAGGCAAGACATGATCCCAAAAAACCAACTTGAGATCTCAGCAGTAAAAGTACTCAGCAAAGATCACCTGCCGAGCAAAATGTTTCAGACAACCAGTCACAGACAGTGCAAGGTATTTGGTCGGTAAAAAGGCAGAATTTCTCGGTTCTTAGCGCTATTATTAACACCGCCCGCCACTACAAACAAAATTTTGTAAAAATTAATTGTACATACTTATCCTTGCAGAGAATTTGCTGGAGTTGGACTCGTTTGTAGTACATAATAATTCCAATGATGATCAGTGCTGGAAAGACTCCAAGAAATAGCACCAATAGAACTACAACAGCGTTGCTTTGGGCGGATATTTCTGTTAAAAAAATACAGAAGGAAATACGTCAGAAAAGTAAACCTAGCTCAGGAATTTATCATCTTGGCCCAACTTCATAGAGCTGCTTAAGCTGAAAGAAGTAGCTCAGGTTAGCTGCCAAAAAATCATGTCAGAAAACTTGACTGGTATCCTGCTTGATTATGCTTAGCAAACCATGATATCTTTATAATAAAGTAACATTTTTCTGCTTAAGCAGCTCTACAAAAATCAGGCCCTGCAAGCTTTCCAAGGAGTGAAAGGTTAGTATCGGTGCTAATAACTAAAATGAGGCATTTCTGTTTTTGAATGTTTTGACATAGGAACTTCATTGTCTTTACTTGATAGAATCTCCTTAAAGGGTTGCTTCAAAGAAGAAAGATAAACAGTATTTTGTTTCATTTCAGTCTTTGTAAACAATGGATCAGGGCCCAATTTCATAAAGCCTGCGAGTACACAAAACTTGCTAAGCACAGAATAGTATTTGCGATGAATTTAATTGCTTTGTGAAATCGGCCCCATCACACGTGTTGCCAAAAACGTGCGCTGCCCAAAAAAAGCACAGGAGAGGAGACCCCGACTCCAAAAATGGCACAACTGAGATTAAATGTGCAAATCTTTCTAAGGTGAATTGGGTCAAATTGAACATCCCAGAGACTTGCGCCAGGGGTGAGTTAAGTGATAAGAGCCTAGGTGCTGCAATCCAATCCCTCAGGACACTCTGTTCTTGGTTGTGATACAACCTTGTTCCCACGGGCCATATCATCCCCCATTTCATGCATTTCAAAAAGTGAACATTTTTTTAGTGGTCGCCTTGTGGGCATGAAGTGAACCCTTAATAGACCATTAGATTCTGTATGATAAAGATAATAACAGGCATTTATGAAGTGGTCTTAATCTGGGTACCACAGTGCTCAACAAGAAAACAGTACAATAAGCAAATAATAATTAATAAAGGCACTAATATTGGGAAAATATTAATTTTTGGTTTTTACCCATACACCGATATTAGTATGCACTGTATACTCAGTACTTTCCCAAATCCTGTGAAAACATATCACAGGCATATTTCTTGGGTGGGATTCGAACCCAAGACCCTTGCAATTCTAGAGCAGTGTCTTACCAACAAGACTACCGAGATTGCCCGGTAGCTAGAGGCAGTTCGAATCCTATGTTTTAATAGCGGGTACAGCACTGATATAAGAGATGTTAATTTTGCATCGGGGATAAAGAATATTAATTTTGGTTTTATACCCATACACCGATGTGTGTAGCACTGTATACTCAGTACTTTGCCCCGAGTCCTGTGAAAATATTGGGAAAGATAGTTGGTCCAGGGCAATCAATCATGGAAGTGAACATGAAAGTTTTGAGATTTGCCAAGGAAGAAGACTCTAGGAAGATGCCACCATTCCACTTCATGAGGCAGAGCATTTAGCTAAAAATAGACATGAATGGGGACGGTTCTCAAAGGAGGCCAAGGGACACCCAGTCCTACGCAGCTAAGTAAGTAAGTAAGGGAAATGAATACGCACAGACATGGCTATTACTGTTGGGCTTTTCTCGACCTTTTTTTTTCTTGAAATGTTTAACAAAATAATATGAAACAGCAATTTGTTTGTGTTTCAGAAACCTACATACTCTGTTAACATGGAAAACATTGGCAAATGTAACTTCAGGACGTGACCTTTACTTTGACCTCTTTGGTCGAGTAGAAAATGGTCAGATCTTGCAGCTCATTTTTGCGTGCACTATTGTCGCTAAAGGATGAACCATGTTATTATCATGACCCCTAAGCATTTAGCAGGCCAGCATGCAGGGGTGTGATAAGTTGCTGGGAGAAAACTGTAAGTACAAAGCGTGAAAGCTGGTTTGAAAAGCCCTACAAGTACTCAGCAATCTGGGGCGTTCTTTGTGGAATAAACTTCATGGGATGTTACGTATACATGTAGGCGAGCGCAAAACGTAAAAGCTTGCGAGCTTAAAAGCCTCAGAGTGCAAAGCCTGCCGTCGATTTCACAAAACTCTTCCTAACTTAAGACTAACCTTAGGACTTAGGACGTGTCCCAATCCTGCACTGTAGCATGCAGACCTTAAGATTAATCCTAAGTTAGGACGAGTTACTCGTCCTAACTCGAGATAAGACGAGTCCTAACTCTTTGTGAAATCGACGGCAGGTTACATACATTTATCTTTGGTTTTGAAAGCCCTATTCTACAATCTGGGTGATAATCTTCGTTATCATATAAAATATTTATTAAAAATAATTAAAAAATCACATTCCTAACTTAAATTCAGAAATGTGAATTCTCTATTTTTAACCGGAAATATTGCAAAAAAATACATAACAATTTTTTGTGTTTTTTTTTTTAAACCAGATTTTTCAATCTCATCTTTGTGGAGTGGATCCACCACTGGCTTAATTTGGTAATATTTGAATCAAACACTTCCAGGGGTTGTGATTGTGCAAGGTGTGCTGACACAGCAAGATTGTCAACCATTGGGAACAAGATTGATGAAGATGTGTATGTGTGATGTCATGTGACTCCATGTATGATGTCATGTGACCCAAGACAGTGATGGATGATGGTAGCTGAATTATGAAAGAGGCTTTTTTTTGTTTTACCTTTGTTCCGTTTTATGATGTCGAGACAAAAGAGCTTGTCTTGTTGGCAAGATTTTGGGGTGGGGTTTGTGGGAGGTCCTGATGGGATAGGGGTGGTGGGAGCTCTTGGTGGGGTAGAAAAGAAGGGTTTCAAGGAGGGTTCAGGGCGGGGGCCGGGATAGTCTACAGGAGAGAAGGAGAGATGTAGGCATTCGGTGAACCAGACGCTAACAAAAAGTGCAATCTCTTGTAATAATAAAACCATTATTACTATAGGGTCTTTTTAGAGTTTATATTGGATTCAAAAATCCAAATAGTTGATATTTTCAAAGCTGAGATTGTACATGTATGATCTATTTGATGTATTCTGTAAGTGTCATGATTGTATCCATATGATCAGTGTTCTGTGAGAAACCCCTTTGGAAAAAGATGTATACACAATTTTTTGATAAAGCCAAAGAAGATAGGCATTTTAGGTTCCAAAAAAAAAAAAAAAACAAAAAAAAAACGGACATTACAAAAAGCTGGGCATTTAAACAGTAGGCACTGAAAGACTTTTAAAAAAAAATAAGAGATTTAATTGAAAAATTCTTGTCCATACTTTTGGACAACTGAAAAGGCTTGCAGGCTCCTCAAACCATCTAGTTTAAACTAATTCCATCAGTGAGATAAAAAGCAAGTTAATTGACTAGAGTGAGACTCAAACCTTCAACCTCCCGACTAAAATGCCAGTGAGCATTCTACCAGGTCGTTGGTTTGAGTCCCACTCTAGTAATCTTTTTTATGTTCAACCCCAAAATCATTTTTTAATAGGTAAAGTGAAGTTTGTTGGTGGATGGTTGAACCTACCGTCATCCTGTGGCCTTGCCGGCCCACTGTCGATGCTACCTCCATACCCTGCACTGTTACAGAGTGGAGGGGCCCACTCTGGGTTGCAGTGACAGTGATTATTGCTGTTGCACACCTGTTTTCAATCAATTAACAAAAAGACAAAAGGGAATATGGTGATGCTTATTAAGAATGGGATGCACAAGAATGTTTCCATAACAAATTAATCGTTTCAGTGGACACTATTGGTAATTACTCAGAATAATTATTAGCACGAAACCTTATTTGGTAACGAGTAATGGGGAGAGGTTGATAGTATAAAACATTGTGAGAAACGGCTCCCTCTGAATTGACAGGCTTTATGAAATTGGGCCCGGTTCATTGTGCCCAAAACTTTCCTTTAATCTTTCTCAATGGCTCCATGGGATTATACAGCCCTAAGCTACCGTGGCGCTCCAAAGACTTTTCCAAACAAAATCTACCCTCACGGGTTACCCTTTTATGACTTAACCACCAGATTTTGAACCCGATTCTCTAAACCACTCGGCCAAGCCACCCTGAATAAAACAGAATAGAACTTACCCCGTGGTTGTAGCACTTATACGGGCAATCTCTAATCCTCAGATCTGTCTTATTCTTACAAGAAGATTCCACACAAAACTAGAAGGAAGAAAAGATCGTTCAGAACATATTTACCTGTTGTTGGAAGAATTTATGGTTCCAAACCTGAAACAATGGTTCACTCCACAATGCAATGATAAAGCTCGCCCCTTACTCATTTTGATAAAAGTACAGAGATGAGCTGTTTTGCAATAAAATCACATTATTATTATTATTTCATTTTATCACAGCATGCAAAAGAAAGATCTCATTTTCCTTTGTGCCGGTAACTCCTCGAGCCGGGCTACGTCCCGTAGCCTTAGATCTCAAGGGTCTTTCTCAGGATCCTTGCTGTTCCCAAAAGCGCTGCCTTCTGTAATAGATCTACCCTCACATTTGTCCCTATTTCATCTAGATGTTTCCCCAGTGCTTTGGGAATGGTGCCAAGTGCTCCAACCACCACGGGGACTACTTTTACCTTTACCTGCCAAATCTTACGAAGTTCCCTGGCCAGGTCCTGGTTCTGGTCCTGGTTCTGGTATTATTATTCTGGTCCTGGTTCTGGTATTATTATTATTATTATTATTATTATTATTATTATTATTATTATTATTATTATTAGTTTATTAAAAACATTCAAACTTTGCAGCCAAAGCCTGAATTGTGTTTACAAACCGATTTTTCTTTATAAATAACAGAAAAACATTAAGAAATATAAAATAAAATTATAAATACAAGTTAAAAGTAAATTGGCTTGTGCCAATGACTATACTATAACAACAAAAAATGCACAGGCTTGTGAACTCTGCAGCGGATGAAGAAAGCACAAGTAGGGCTCTTCACTTTTCTCTAGGATGTAGGATTTTCACAGGACTCGGAAAGTACTGAGTATACAATGCTAACACACATCGGTGTATGGGTAAAAAAACAAAATAAATATTATTTATCCCCGCTGCAAATTTAACACCTCTTAAAATCGTTGCGGTACCCGCTGCCTAAACATAGGATTCGAACTGCCTCTAGCTACCGAACAACCTCGGTAGTCTACTTGGTAAGAAACTGCTCTAGAATTGCAAGGGTCGTGGGTTCGAATCCCACCCGAGTAACATGCCTGTGATATTTTTTCACAGGACTCGGGAAAGAACTGAGTATACAGTGCTAACAAAACATCGGTGTATGGGTAAAAAAAAAATATATATATAAAGAATAAAGAGTGAAGGGCCCATTAACAAGAGGGTTTTAGTGTCTTGAAAAGAACAGTCCACAAACCTCGTCAGTAGAGCTTCCACACAATGAGCCATCGCTCACGTACCCAGGATCTGGAATATCTTCCCCGAGGTCTATAGAGGCTGACTTGCAGGTGTACTTGTTCATATTGCTATCGTAACGATACCCTTTACTTGCTCTGGCGACTGACCCTATGATGGGGAATTCAGCCCCGCCGACGCACATCAGTTTACCACAACCGAAATCCCTGAAAGTCAAATCAAGGATTGGGGCGAGTTACATTATTGCAAAAGCAAGTTTTGCCTTTTTATGAGCTAGTTCAGGGAGGGCACAAATTTTTTGATTTTTTTTTTTTTTTTTTAACTTTTGCCCTTCTCTGGACGGCCTGTGCTTGTATAACATGGATTTTACCAGCGTACCCCTCATTTATTGCGACAAGGAACTATTGTTTGACTCTAAGATACAACTAGACTTGTTTTCAGTTGTTCACCAGTAACTTTCAACTTTTTAAAAATAAAATCGGGAAAGTTGAGAAATCGGGACAGTCCCGACGGGTCTTCAAAACTCAGAAACCTGGACAGTTGGCAGGTCTGTTATTATTATTATTATTATTATTATTATCAGGCGTGTACTTACTTGAGTGGACAAGAGATAAAGTTCCGCTCATCAGGTTGCACAATCACCCCTCCATCTTCTTCATTCACACCGCAATTACCAAAGTCAGATCCTTGCCCATTGAACTCAAAGCAAAGTGTATTCGCTTTCCTGGCTCCTGTTTGGCATAAAAAATGAAAATGAAAACCTGAAGACGAGCCGAGTAAATTGTTTGACCCACCGGCTCTTTTAAGAGCCAACACTCCCTCAAAAGAGATTTTACACATGGTTTTACCAAGGGTGAAAATGAAAAATTTTGAAAATTTATCAGTGATTTAATGTTTGTCCAGAATTTGGGCAACAAGTCATTGTCCGGAATTTGGGCAAGGCGAGAAGGCCTCAGTGCACTCACTCAGTGTGAAACTCACCGACGGTAGAGCTAGTAACAAATTGCTTGTGTCAAATTTGTGAAAATGTGCTTCAAATTAGCATTCGCATGAAGTAGGAACCACATTTTAAGGTCGGTTTATAGTCGGTCGCGCGATGGTTGCAAGAAGAATGCACGATCCTAAAAAACACAGTTTATAGTCATCGCTGAGGCCTATAACTGTGTTTTTTATGAACGGGCGTCAAGATTTCCATCCGGTGATCAAGCGACCAACTTTAAATCCACTTTTAGTCTGTTTGAAGTCTTTATAGTTGGAGGAATTTAAATTTAAATAGTTTCTTTTGATTAATCACGTCAATGCCTCATCATCATACTTCGGCTGCGGATCAGGCGACTACAAGTTTCTTCTAACTACGACAATCTTGGGCAAGTGTTGAGATTTGGTTTGGTCGTGGCATGCCTTCATCAACTCCAAATGAACATATTTCAGGAATGATGCTGTCATTGTACAAGACAAAATTTAAATCTAACACGCAAATGGCTTATTCTGTGGTAAACAGTGCAATGAAAGTGGTACTAAACACTTACCATCCCCCCATATCGCCATGCATTGATCATCGTATGTCACACACTGTCCATTGTAACAGACTGCATCCATGTCGTCCATATTGGCACATGGCTCACCATTCTGACGATACACATTCGCTGGACACTGGTGTGAAAAATAGGACTTAGATTATCAACCCTCCTACTGTGTGACCATTTAATATCAACTCTTGAAGAATTACAAAAGTATGCCAGTCTGCAATATGAGATATTATCTTCAAGCAGGCTTGAATCCTTGATTCTGGTTGCTCAATCCATAGCAACAAAGCACGTAATATCGACTTATATTGCACGGCCCATATCACACCGTATGTATACGTGTAGTTCTAACGCGTATTGCGCTCTTGAAAGCTGTATGCAACACATACGGCTTAATGTAAATTAAAAAGTGGCGGGTTGGCTTCAAGTGCTGATTGTCACATGCGTTGCTTGAAGTTTGCTTGAAGAAATTTTTTATCATGCTATGGAAAAACATGGCATGTCTGCATCGACCTCGCTGGATATTGGACCCAGAAGTGCTATATTTTTCCGTATTCTCTCGCCCTTGTGTGCACACTCAACAATGCTGCCAGGGGTTAGAGGCGTACGCAGAGTTAACAGGTGATATGGTGCGCTGCCCTTGGTAGCGAGGCTGACTACTTGCCCTGATTTGTCAGCTGAATTGAGTCAATACCTGATTGTCAAGCCCTGTGCAGTACTCCGGTAGATCACACTGGTTCACAACGTCCCTGCATCGAACTCCTGAGATTTTGAGCTGGCAGTCTTCACAGCATTCTCCGTTGGCGCAGGTTGCGTTCTCTGCAAGAGTACACGTCTCCGCTATACAGCAATCGTTGGTGCATTCCTAAGGATCGACAGAGCACAGGGGTCAGTAAGAGTTTGAAACTTTGCATGGTGGAAATACATACAATCTATTACGGTTTGTGGTAACACCATGTAATAATGTCTATGATGGTTCTGAAAAAGAATGGGTGGTTCAACAACTTGACGTTTCAATCTGTATGCTCAGTTTTCTCCTGAAGAGGAGAATTTCACCCATTTCACTCATCCTAACTTAGGATTAATCTTAGGATTTAGGACAAGTTAAGTTCCCTATCCAAAGACGTAGGACGCATTAAACCGATCCTAAGTTAGGACAGGTTACTCGTCCTAACTCGAGATGGGATTAATCTAGCGTTTCGTGAAATCGGCTGCAGAGCATTCTGATTGAAACATACAGTTGACAAACCACCAGTTTATTTCAGAATCACCACAACTCACAAAAGATGACATGGTGTTACCGCAAACCTAACTAGATTTAAAAAATCAAAATTTCGAAGAAAAAAAAAGTTGACAAATGTCTCCATGAGAGAAGACTCACCTCAGGAGTACCACAGTCACACTCCTCTCCATTCTCCAAGAACCCGTTCCCGCAGTGAGGTCCTTGGAAGATGGACTTTGGATAGTTGAAGAGGCAAGCTCCAAGCCCCTTGCGCAAGGAGTTCTCCAAGTCATCCTCGCTGCAGGAGGAGAAGATGGTCGGAGGCAGGGATCTGTGGGCAAGAGAGTTGGGAGGAAAACGTCTGGATTTACTGGATTTATACATTAATTCTTGTTTCACCTAGATACATACCATAACATACCATACAAACAATACACCATAAACTTTATTGTCCCAGCATGGGAAATTCCTTTTGCCTTTTTGCTCACATAAAAACACAGTCACCAGTAAAATGGTCGATGTTAAAAAGGGGTTAAACCTTACGACAGAGAAATAGTGGACCTAAATACAGAGTTAAAAAGTGAACCACAGACAGATAAAAGGCCAAATTTTCAAAAATATACGTCGCTGTTGGTTAGCACTGTATACTGAGTACTTTCCCAAGCTCTGTGAACCAAATTGCAGGTATATTACTCAAGTAGGATTCGAACCCATGATCTTTGCAATTCTACAGCCATGTCTTACCCAGTAGACCATCGAGATTACCTAGCAGCTTGAGGCAATAGTGCAAATTACCAATGGGATACAAGGTGCTTATAGGAGAAAAGCAAAACCAAAGTGATAGTGACAACCTTTTTTGAAGGAAAGAGCAGTCTGAACGCTTAAGAATCTTTCGTTCAGGAACCAGGAAATTTTGCGCTTAATACACATGCGTATTTCACAGGCAGGGAATTTTTGCTTGTGCGCGTGTATGATACTCCATGTATCTAAGCCTTTTTTGCTTGCACAGCTAACACAGAAATATGGCACTTGCAAAGTAAGCTCTTCTCAAACCAAACAATACTCAGAAGGACAATGAAGCTTAAAGGCCATTATTTAATACAAATGTTGACGTCATAGAAGTGTTATGATAACAGTGGCTTATTATATAGTGCTCAGGTTCCGTGCAGTGACGCACATTATTACCCCTGGTCGCTGGGCCTTAAATCCAGAGATGCCAACATTGAATTTAAAAAAAGAGTAGCATCTCCCAAAAGTTAAGGGCGAGCGTGGCTTGGGCTCCCTAAACCGATTTTTCTATTACCCTCTACAATGCTAATTAGCTCATTTTCAGGCATTGTTGTGAAATAACAATTACCTCTGTATGCACCACCAGAACAGCTACAAATGTTTATAATGGCCAGTGAAAAAAAAAAAAAAAATTCCCTCATCTTCTGACTTTGTTTAAAAAAAAAACATAACAAAAGGTGGCCTTACTTAAATGTTTTTGTTTTAATGGTCAGAAATGCAACAACAAGCTATTGGGAGAGAGATAAAAAAAAAGAAGCGTGTCCGGATTTTGGGCAAAAAATACGTGTCCGTATTTTGGGCATTGTCTGGACATCGGCGCTACAATTACTAGTAAGAAAGCAGGGAAACTGTCTAGCTTAGATCTCACAGGCCACTCAGTTGAAGGGATTTTTGTTCAGAAGGTCTCCTTTTTTGCCGCCATTATTTCTTACTTTTTGTGCCAAGCTTCGATTGAAGTACATGTACAGACAGCGTGGGCACAATAATAGTGGATACATGAGGAATGAGGTTACTGTGACACGTTAGCTCACACACAACCTCATTCCCCACGCACGTGTGCACTATTCCCAATGGTGTAATAGAGATCAATGGGTACGATCTTGCAGCAATGCACTAGCGTAAAAATACTCATCCGGCCAGCCAGCGGGGGAGAGGGCACGCATCAATCATTACGTCGAGACACGTATATTGTTCGAGTGAATTCGCCGCTATTATTCAACACTGCGTTCTAAAATTAAAATTTTTTTTTCTCTTCTGTTACAATTATTTTGATTTTTTTCTTAATTTTTATTTCCACTTAATAGTTCATTCGTTGTTTGCATGTATTGTACGATTTAGTAAAATTATATTGGGCGGCTTGTTTAGCGTGTTTTATTGAGTATTATCGTAGCGTCGTAGTCACGGCTCGAAATCGTATTTGCTACGCCCAAATCGTGTATGTTGGTATCTCTGTAAATCCCTCTTTAAACCATCTCAGCTCCCTGGGGAGTATACAGCCTGTGCTGCCAAATGTAGCGCACTAAGCTAAACCAACCACATGAACCAACTCTGCCCTCACAGGTACCCATTTACCCCTGGGTGGAGAGAAGTAATTAAAGTTAAGTGTCTTGCTCAAGGACACAAGTGTAACTACCAGGATCCGAACCCACCCTCTGCTGAACAAAAACACCAGAGCTTGAGTCCAGTGCTCTTATCCGCTGGGCCACGACACCCCACAGAAAAGGTACAGAAAATGAGGAAATTATTAGAGGTTTTCTCTCTTCTGTCTTTTCTTCAATGCTTGTTCCTCCCGACCATTAAAATAGAGCTGATTGTAAAAGTTGAAAAGGACATTTGTCGAAATTACAAATGATTGTTATTTTTAATGAATCATATTTTCTGTCACCAGAATGCTTCCTGCAACCAAGTCGCGTTTCCCGTTAATCTAACATCAAAGGAAACAGGATGTGAAAGTTTTTCTTCCTCATTCGAACATTTCTCTGAACAAAGTCATCTATTTTATAGTATCAATTAAAAAATATAACAATCAGAAAGAAACCATTTGCGAGTTAGATTTTTATTAGTGTCTGGTAAAATTATTTAATTGGTCACCAGTTACCAGTTAACCAAGCTTTTTCTGTCTCTGCAGCTCTCGGCTGTGGAATTAACTTCCAACACATTATAGGAGTTCAACTGGTTTCACTACTTTTAAAAAGGCCATCAATACCCATCTTTTCTGGTCACATGTAATCTGGGTTTATCCAGTCTGGCTTTCTCTTCTTTTCCAGCGCTTTGCATCCTCTGGTTGAAAGGGCTTTAGGCCAAATAAAACAAAAATACCAGTTTATCTTCCTGATTTTTCAAAAAAGAGGATGAGTTTTTTTTTTATTGATTATTGATTATTTATTTTTCAAGATAGCCGCTTCGTATTTCAAATCAAACAGGCCACCAATTCTTCAGTTTGAACCCACCGCAAACTTATTTTATACCTATTTGTTGCATGAGGACCTGTGTTCTCACTATTAACATGGTCGGATTACACTATTTGAGGGCATCACGTTAGATTCGGGAAAAGCTCCTGGGCCAGTCCTTTTGAAAATATGGATTAACAAAAATCGAAAAAGAAAAAATAGTAAAAAAGAAAAGAAAAAAGGATGCAGCCCCAAAAAAGGATGCGGCCCCAAAAAAGGATGCGGGCGGGGATGATCGACTGGTATTTTATTTTATTTTTTTGACTGCATGTCTGGCGACGAAATACCACGATTTGCTGCCAAATGTTCACTAGATTCTTTGTCAGAACTTCCCAAGTCTTTTTATTGAGTCACTACAGGCAAACATAAAAGCCAAAACCTCCGTGCAGTGAGCAGACATGATGGTGATTTTTGTCGAAAAAAAAACGGAAGCGTGAAATTTTGAGGTGTACTTTTCTCGGAAAATCATAATGGCGACCCCCTATACAATACATACCATTGCAATGCTTGGTAAACAAGCAACCCGTCTATATAAAAGCTAACAACAGAGGGCGCCAAACTAAATAAATACAATCTCGAGTTTTCTTGACATTGGGACGGAGCGACTACACAACGCACGGTCGAGTTTTCTCGACAATGGTAAGGAAGCGCTTGCATTGCGCAGTCGAGTAAACTCGACAATGGTATTGAAAGGGTTAAAGGGTTTTGGTACTTTTTGTAAAACGTCCTCAGATTTACAAAAATCGGGAAAAAAAAAAATAGTAAAAAAAAAAAAAAAAAGGATGCGGCCCCAAAAAGGATGCGGGCGGGGATGATCGACTGGTATTATTATTTTTTTTTTGCCTTATAAAATATCCTGGCCATTATTTCACAGACTAAAGACATTGTTGCTTTGAAACATGATTCAGGGTAAGCTTCGAGCAACAAGCCCTGTGTTTGTGTTGATTTTGCCATCAAACTCGAGCCCCAATTCTCTCTAAATTTTTGTAATTCTTTGAGACATTAGTACAGAATGCCATGGTTAACAGAACCATACAAAACCAGGTCTACACCTTGACCTAGACTGACCTCAGAACCTACAAAAAGAAACCACCAAACATTTGCAAAGATGACCATGACAAACCCGCTAGAGGGCGCTCCATCACACAGCCCGTGTCCGACATAGTAGTTTTGTTGATTTTACCCCAAAAATCAAGTCCAAATTCCTTCTGAATTCTATGGGGCGTCAGTTCAGAATTCCTTGATACACAGCACCATAAAAACCAGGCCTACACCTTGACCTAGACTGACCTTAGAACCTACAAAAAGAAACCGCCGTAAAACACACAAAGATGTACATGTACATGACATACCCACTAGAGGGCTCCATCACACAGCCTGTGTCCGCAGGGGCGTCACATTTGCATCCTCTGTCAGCGGTGTCATGCACAAAGCCCATATTGTGACCCATTTCATGGGCCATAGTGGATGCTACATCGGCTGCATTGACTCCATGGTCCTGAGGAAAATAAATCAAATGATATATTTACTTAAACAAGTGGACACTTTCAGAACAGAAAAAAAAATAAAAGTTCACAGATTTACAAATAAGAAAATAGAATTAGCTGTTGCAAACAACTTACCAACCAAATAGACCGAGGGTATAAATGCAAAAATCAGGCCATTAACTATTTTTTAGATTTACAAATAACTTACAGGGTTTACAGAAGGTAATGGTGAAAGACTTCTCTTGAAATATTATTCCATGAAATGCTTACTTTTTGAAAAAACATTGAAACAATTATCAATTCTCGATATCCAGAATTACGGATTTCTTTTAAACACATGTCATGACACGTGAAACCTGCGGAAACAAGGGTGGGTTTTCCTGTTATTTTCTCCCGACTCCGATGACCGATTTAGCCTAAATTTTCACAGGTTTGTTGTTTTATATATAAGTTGTGATACACGAAGTGTGGGCCTTTGGACAATACTGTTCAATGTAAGTGTCCAATGGCTTTAAAGGGTTTTGGTACTTTTTGTAAAACGTCCTCAGATTTACATTAGACTTCAACAGTTTGAAGATAATAATAGTAGAAAGCTTCCCTTAAAATATTACTTGCGAAGGTGCTGTAGTTTTTGAGAAATAAGTCAAACAATGTCACAAAAATAATTTCCGTCTCCGTTTTAGCATGTAAAACGTATGTACCAGTTATGGTATAATTACTATAACTGGTAAAGATTTACATGCTTAAATAAATTTGTGTGATTCCACATCCAATAAATTTACCTCGTTGACACCACCAGAACGATCTAACGAACACATGACGGCGAGGGAAGCCATACCAACAGTGTTCCCATCAAAAGATTTACCCCTGTCAGAAGAAAAAACAAGCATCATTTGATTTTTTAAAGTACTAAATGGATTTACAGAATTGGTAAGAAAAAGACTCAACTAAGATCACAGATTTACATAAAACGGTCTATGATGACGATAGTAGAAAACATCCCTTGAAATGTTTCTGTCTGAAATGTCATATTTGATGAGAAATAAATAAAACTAATTTCCCATTTTGAGTTTATTGCTCAGTGAGAATTTTATTTTTAAAATTAATTGATGTCATGCAAGATGTGTAATAAGTTTTTAAGTAGTTTCTGGTGACCCAGATGGCCGATCGATCTTTGATTACGTCTCGATTAAGAATGACACTTAAAAATTCCAATCCTATAACTAAATGATGGTATTAAGTTGCTTTGGCAGCTTTTTGAAAATGGATTCTGGAATTTGATTGCGTCTCGATTATAGTTGATACTTAAAAAATTCAAATCCAAAAAGTTGCTCACGTGACGAATTGAGCATTGTCGTTGTACGTATCGGGAAGTAAGTGGTCCTTTCGCCATCGATGAAACATCATCATGGTAGACGTTGGGTTGGTACTGACTTCAAATTGGTCACCTTCATTCCAAACTTCCACACCTATCAGGGCGACACGCATGCTCAGCGGACGGTATATCTACGGGTTGAAAGAGCGCCCTCATGAGTTTACAGCATGAGACAGAAATCATACTGTCATACAACACAAACCCTGTCTTTATCGGCAAGATAAAGACAGGTCACTGCCGCTAGATCCAGTGATTCCATTGGATACAATGATATTGGATAAACGTGCACAGTCACATGAGCTATAGATGCCAGAACAGTACACTCCTGTCACGTCCGCAATACAATTTGACTGGGCATCTCTATGTGACATGACTGAGGTCAAAGGTGAATCTACACGCCGGTTTTGGAGGCAGGTCTCTGGCGTTATTCACGAGCCGCGAAGTGTGACGTCAGATGTTCAGGCTACAAAGACCTTAACTCAATGTGCTTTATATATCAATTACTAGTTCTTATAGCACATTTAACAATAATGAATCGATGCGCTTTACATTAGTGCCCTCGCATTTTGACCACTAACATTCCTGCTATCTTTTTCACCTCCCTGGGGAGTATATAGCCCCGGACTGTCATTGGCCTTCTTATGGCTTTTTCTTTCTATTATTATTATTATGATTTTTTTTTTTTTGGGGGGGGGGGATCGGGGGGTTATACATGGCACGCTTGAGTTTTAAAGTGCTCTTACCAAATCCATTGCATTGGCCATCTCCTTGCATCTTGAAAACACCTTGTCTTTGTCCCTTCCTTGGTCAATGTACTACAAGAACACAACAAGAACAGCCGACTCCATTAGTAATTCAATCTGAAACTTCATTCACTTCAGAATGACACCATTTGTGGTTGGACTTAATAATATTGATTGTATCAAAAGGAATACTTTGCCTTTAAAGGGTCTATGTACTTTTTGTGGGACACAGAACACAATGTCCACAGAATTACATTAAACTCATACAGTTTGAAGATAAAGTTGGTAGAAAACTTCCCTTAGTGCGGTAGTTTTTAAGAAATGAGTCAATATTAAAACAAGTCCCGAAAATTATTTGAGCATGTAAAAAGTATTATCGTGACATTGTTTGAATCAATTCTCAAAAACTATAGCAGGTTTAAGGGAAGCTTTCTACAATCATTACCTTCAAACTGTGTGAGTTTGATGTATTGACCCCTTGCACGCGTGTCACACGCAGCGACTGATGCCACGCTCACCATGTTGGTGTTCAATAGGTTTACATGTAAACAGCGCGTTACCTAAAATGCGCACATCACTGAATATTCCATTGACCACCAAATATCCAAGATTATTCTGATGATGACGTCAGGTGAATTGGGTCAATATCTGTGGACATGTGTCCTACAAAAAGTACCCAGACCCTTTAAAGGCAAAGTAAAGTATACCTTTTGATACAATCACACGAAACATGAATACTGTCTGCAACTATTTTGTCAGCTCTACCAATCCTGTACTGTATAATAAAATTAACCACTCGGTAGTCTAGTTGGTGAGACACCGCTCTAGAGTTGCAAGGGTTGTGGGTTCGAATTACCCCCGAGTAAAATGCCTGTGATATTTTTTCACAAGGCTCGGTAAAGTACCAATATACAGTGCTAACACACATCGGTGTATGGGTAAAAACCAAAACTAATATTCTTTATCCCCGATGCAAATTTAACATCTATTACATATTTAAAACAATTATCTATACCATTCAATTAAAATTTTACGCCCAATTCACACACATTTTTTTTTTTTTTTTTTTTTTTATAAATGCATTGATCTTCCTCTGTCTCGCCACGAGGGTAAACTCAAGTCAAGGCTACAAAATTAAAACAATAGAGATTTGTCTTGCATTATTCAACTCTGCCAAGCCAAACACCAGACTTGGTATTTCCTGTCGAACGCAGTCAAGAAGTCAAGGATAGAATCTGAAGCACGAGTTGAAAGATTCCAGTTAGATTGCGACAAGATTATTAAATTTAAATTGTTTTATTCTGGGTAGAACAGCCAAAAGAAACCACGTTATTTCATTCAACTTTTACACAATTTGCTCAGCACTGAAGAGTTTTCCACAGCAGAGACAGGTTACCAGACATAATGTCATGTTAAAAAGCTACTATACTTGAGACTGGTCCTTCTAGGTATTTGCTTATCACGTTAATAATTTCTGTTGAACCACTGAGGAGTTGTCAGCAAGGTAAACAAAATCAAAATATAAGCCTTTTTGAGGTATGGCGGACGTGATAGGAGTGTGCTGTTTGGTTTGGGTGTGTACACACAAATTTACACATTGTATAGCATTGTGTCCGTCATATCTCAAAAAGGCTCATTAAAGGAGCTGTGCCGTCTTGATTAAAGCAGGCCTGTGGCTGTACATGGAATTATGAACTCTCAACCAGTTACCGCACACCCGTGAATAATTCCATGTCCAACCACAGTCCTTTTAAAGGCAATGGACACTATTGGTAATTACTCAAAATTATTGTTAGCATAAAAACTTACTTGGTAACAAGCAATGGAAAGCTGTTGATACAATGTAGTAGAAAACATTGTGGGAAACAGCTTTCTCTGAGGTAACGTTGTTTTCGAGAAAGAAATAATTTTCCACGAATTTGATTTCGAGACCTCAGAATTAAATTGTGAGGTCCAGAAATCAAGCATCTAAAAGCACACAACTTTGTTTGACAAATGTGTGTTTTTTCTTTCATCATTATCTCGCAACTTTGACGACCAATTGAGCTCAAATTTTCACTGGTTTGTTGTTTTGTGCATATGTTGAGATACACCAAGTGAGAAGACTGGTCTTTGACAATTACCAATAGTGTCCACTGCCTTTAAAGGAGTTCCGCGTCATTATCAAAGCAGGCCTGTGGCTGTGCATGGAATTATGAACTCGAACCAGTTACTGCACTCGCGTGAATAATTCCATGTCCAACCAAAGCCCCTTTAAGTTCTTACCTCGGTGTGGTCGGCTACGATGACCAACTCTACATACTTAGTTTCATCAAAGGCGTCCCTTCTCACTCGAGTCGTCCCCTGCATCATCTTCAACTGCTCTTTCCAGTTTTGTTCATCGTACTCGTCAGTGTCATATACTAATTATGCAAAGAAAAATAAAATAAAAAATACTTATAAATAATACATAATTTACATGGATATTATAGCGCACATATTCGTATTATAAAGGCAGTGGATACTATTGGTAATTACTCAAAATAATTGCTAGCATAAACACTTTCTTGATAACGAGCAATGGAGAGCTATTGATAGTTTAAAACGTTGTGAGAAACGGCTCCCTCTGAAGCGACGTAGTTTTCGAGAAAGAAGTAATTGTCCACAAATTTGATTTCGAGAACTCAGAATTAGATTTTGAGGTCCCGAACTCAAGCATCTGAAAGCACACAACTTTGTGTGACCAGACAAGGGTGTTTTTTCTTCCATTATTATCTCGCAACTTTGATGACCAATTGAGTTCAAATTTTCACAGGTTTGTTATTTTGTGCATATGTTGAGATACACCAAAAGAGAAAACTGGTCTTTGTAAATTACCAAAGGTGTCCAGGTCTTTAAATCACCTTTCTTGGATCAGTGTTGACCTTTCTTGACCTTTTCTTAAGGATATTTTTAACATGTTCTGATGATTCAGAATAAATAAAGGTCTCGATTTAGTATCAAGACATTAAAAATGGAATAGTACATTAAAAATGGAATAGTACGCCAGAATTTCTAACAATTACCAAAGGTGAAAATGCTGTAAAAGGAGGAGATTTGACCAAATCACATACATGTGTGTAGGCCTAAATGAAAAATCTGTGGTTTTTAAAAAACAGTATAGACAACTTCCTGTTTCCCTTGCTTTTTGGATGATAGCACAGATAACACGAGCCAGGCCTTTAATTTTATGGCTCAGGGGTCGATTTCACAAAGACCCCGTTCCCACTGGACCCCGCATTGATCTCCCAATTCGAGAAAACGGCGATCAAGACCCCGAAAGGGCAATCAAAGGGTGATCAAAGAGAAACAGGCTCCAGTGGGAACGCGAGGGCGATCAGGATCTGACCGTGCAATTTTGATCCTCCTCGGGAGTAGGATTAAAGCGGGATCTGATCGCCCTTGTGGATTAATGGGCGATCAAAAGTCTAGTGGGAACACAAAGGGCGATCAGACCCCGCAATTCGCTAGCAAAACAGTGTTCTTTTGAACCCACTTCCGTTCCCAAAAAGGGGGATCAATGCACGATCTAACTCAAGTGGGAACGCGACTGCGATTTCACGCCTGCAGCTAATCTTGTTGCGGGATCCCGATCTCGCAAATGTGGATCCAGTGGGAACGCGGTCAAAGAGTTAGGACTTGTCCTAACTCAAAACATAGGAGATATCAAAGAGTCTTAACTCTTTATGAAATCCGCCCTGCTTACTGCAAAAAACATTTTTTGCTCACCGACGCAGGGAACTCCATGCTTATTTCAAGCCACTTCACAGGTAAGCAGGGAATCTTTGCTTACAAGTGCGTGCACACAGCTAGCGCAGAACTTCAGCACTTGCATAGTAAGCGTAGAATGGTAATCGCAAGTGTAGATTTCACCGGTAAGCAGTGCCAGGAAATTAGGCCAAGTTGTTACTATCTCGACATATCACACAGGATGCTGATTTCTTTGTACTCGCAAAAAAATTGTGAGAATAAGTGTTTAACTAAACACCATTAGCGACAATTTCAAGAGTAATTTGCTCAGCTGTACCACTTTAAGCAACCCCCTAAGCTAAACCACAAGTGTTTAACTTGACCCAAAAAGCTGGGAATTTTTTTTTTACTTCCACAGTTTATAAATAATTCAAACATGCTTGCTCTACATTTGAGCAGCATCTGACACATTTGAGGTATTCGTCGTCGCTTGTTAAAGATTGGTCTACATCCCTGACAGTCTGAGATACTCTTGAACTCCTTGCGTCATCATCGAGTCAATGGATTGACCATCTGTTGTCTTGGGGATTTTACGGAGGGTGTCTTGGGTTGTGGAAGACGGAGGACTTTTTCAGTAGTGCAGGGATGCGATAAATTTTGAAGAAAAAAAAAAAGAGCTATCTGAGCAAAAAAAAAATGCAAATGCAGAGCCTGCTTACAAACACTAATCCTTGGTTTTGAAAGCTTTACCATGTATTTAGAGCAGAAAAGTACCACTTAGCACATTTCTTTGCTTAAAAAAAAAAATTGTAAGGCACCAGTCTTATATTGTAAACCTTATGTCATTTTTGGGCTGACAACATACTGTGTAGTACATGTGCCGCTAAGCAAGATTGTGTGGGTGCAAACCCTCCTAGGTTTTATAAATCCAATGACTTGGCCAAGTTTGACACCCAAAGCTGGGATGAGCAAAAAGCAGGACAACATTTTGCACAAACAAGATTATTGGCAGAAAATTGCAGGAAACAGGTTAAAATAACACCCGCTGTTTCTTCATGATTTGCCTATAACATTCTATGGGAAGGTTCAAGGATTCTGTTTTCCTGTTTCGTTTGGTTTTGTTTTTCGTTATAAGTAATCAAGGTTGCACGATTCAGGGCAGTTTTGTCTTCATATTTGGGGCAAGAAATTTTAAAGGCAGTGGACACTATTGGTAATTACTCAAAATAATTATTGGCATAAAACCTTTCTTGGTGACAAGTAATGGGGAGAGGTTGATGGTATAAAACGTTGTGAGAAACGGCTCTCTCTGAAGTGCCATAGTTTTCGAGAAAGAAGTAATTTTCCACGAGTTTGATTTCGAGACCTCAGATTTAGAACTTGAGGTCTCGAAATCAAGCATCTAAAAGCACACAACTTCGTGTGACAAGGGTGTTTTTTCCTTTCATTATTATCTCGCAACTTCGATGACCGATTGAGCTCAAATTTTCACAGGTTTGTTATTTTATGCATACGTTGAGATACACCAACTGTGAAGGCTAGTCTTTGACAAATACCAATAGTGTCCACTGCCTTTAAGGGCCATTCAGAATAGTCAAAATTGAAGAAAACATTTGTGGGTGGTGGTTCAAAAGATACTTTAAAATAATTTAATATCGAAATTCAGTTTTTATTTAAAAAACAAAACAATTATCAATCGTAAAAGAAGAAGAAAAACTAACCAGCAGAGATTGACAACTTCATTCCTGCTTAATTTTAGGCCAGAAAAGGCCATTGGAAACTACTGATGTTGGAGACTTTGATCAAACATATCTGCTTTATTTGAGGCATTACTTTGTTCTCCAGTGTATAGAATCCATTATGAAGCCATTATAATATTAAAACAAAAATTTGGGGTGGGTGGGTTAGTCGAAACAATTTCAGAGAATTTCTTCAACATCAACTATTCTGAATAGCCCTTCTCCGTCGAGCAAAAATGGGGTTAGTAGATAAACCTAGAGCATTGGGTGTGTTCTAAGGTTTTTGGTTTTATTGCTTTTTTTATCAGTTGCTGTAAATTTCTATCAGGTGACGGTGACTCAGCACTGCTCATCACATCCCAGATGAGTAATCGTTTATCCCTTCTCCTTTCCATTTTTTATGCTTAGTTGAAACATTATCTCCCTGTACTAGCAGACAGTGCTTTTAGTGTGATTACTAATACAGATACACAACCTAAGTATGGATTAACAACAAGACGTGCCAAGTCAAGTTTTTTTTTTTTTCTTTAAAGGCACTGCAGCCGGTTTCACAAAATGCTAGGATTAATCCTATCTCGAGTTAGGACGAGTTTAAACCCATCCTAACTTAGGATGGGTTCAATGTGTCTTCGGATACAGAACTGAACGCGTCCTAAGTCTGGTGAAATGGTCAGCTGGACACATTTGGCGATTGTCAAAGACCAGCATTCTCACTTAGTGTATCCCAACATAAGCATAAAATAACACATCTTTGAAAACCCTTGTTGCATTATACTTTGTGTGCTTTCAGATGTTTGTATATTGACACTTGAGTGAGAAATTACCTCTTTCTCAAAAGCTTTGTACTTTGAAACAACGTTTTATACTATCAACAGCTTTTCATTGCTTGTTACCAATATGCTAACAATTATTTTGAGTAATTACCAATAGTATCTAGTGCCTTTAACGACGTCATCAAACATCTCAAGGAAGTTTTTCTTTTGACTTTATTAACCTTCATAGATATCAAACTATGTGTTTTTCATTTTATCAGCCTTACCCCGGTCAACAAAACATTCCGTTTGTATGTGAACAACCGTGGATGCCATGTTCACACAGTCACATGATTGCCATATGGTAGAATAATTGAAGTATTTTTTTTCCCACCTTTTACTTTCTCCCTTGCAACCTACATACGTACTACTGCATCACACTATCATGAAATACTGTGCACTATTCATCAGGCCTGATACTTCATGGAGGCAACAAAGGTGATTGCCTCCATGCCCCCTGGTCATTGCCTTGGTGCACTTGAATTGCTCCTGTAAAAATTTACAATATCCTCATAGGGTGCCCTTTCAAAAATGAAGAAAACAGGTCTGCAGTCGATTTCACGAATCGTTTGGATTAATCCTATCTCGAGTTAGGATGATTAACCCGTCCTAACATAGAATGGGTTCAATGCGTCCTAATGTCTTCAGATACAGAATTTAACTCGTCCTAAAGTCCTAGAATTAATCCATAGTTAGGAAGAGTTTGGTAAAATCGACGGCTGGTTCATGTCTAACTTTGACCATGAAGAACTTTGACGAATGATAAGCCGGAGCCTATGCTGAATCCCAAGCCAGAGCCAATCCCATAAGGCAGTCTAGAAAAAATGGACCTTTGACTCATTTATTCCACACAGAAAGGCCCATCAATTAAAATTTCACACCGACATTCTAGTCTCATTACAAGCAAGGCTACATTTGTATCTTGTTATTACAACTTTGCCAAAAACTACAACAATTCAGCCGACCACAACCATGGATGGAATAAAAAAAAAAGAAAAAAAAAGAAGATAATTGTACAAATTGGATGCATATGCGGGACCAGTTAGCTTGCCATTTCACATATAGTCCAATGCCAATCTTTACAAGTCATTATTCTGCATTAATCAGGGAGACTTGCTAACACTGAAAAAGCACTGAACTATAGCCAGCCGGACCATTTGGAGTGAATTTTGACTGGCCCTCTAGTGTTTTAACTGGCATTTGGCAAGTGGACCATAGACCTTTTCGCAAATACTCGGGCGCGCGTAAAGCTTGGAATTAGGTGTATTGTGGTCTAGCTGGTGATCAAATTTGATCCATAGCTATCCCACAATGCACCTCACAGCCCTGATACTTCGGCTTTTAAGGGGCACGGCAGTTTTGCCTTGACTTTTTGTAAAAATTTAGGGCACCAAGGCAATTTTCAAAAATTTGGAAGGGCATCACGGCAATCATAAAAAGTTGCGAAGGGCATGACGGCAGTTTGAAAAAAAACCTCCGAGTTGCCTATAAAAAATAGTTCTTCCAATTTTTCCATTTTCTAACTGTTACCCAATGAAAAAAGAAAGCATTCATCTAATTCAACAAAATAAAGAACAACAATAAAGAACTTACAATACACAATTCCTAAATAATTTTTGTTCATACGTAATCCTACTATTGGTCATGCACGTTGTGTAGTTTTTCGTAGAGACGCTAAAATTCCCACGTAACTGCTCCATTTTGACACGATGTTGACAGAATAAATGCATGCGGTGCGCGACGACTGTGCTGTACATGATGGTACATCACATGTACCAAGCATGGGGAAAACCACTATCCCAGCATGCAAAGGCACGTCGAGTCTTTTTCTCAAGGCGTTTAGCGTTGGTTCGCGTAATTTTACCACTAGAGGGCGTTTACTCTCACGCTATCGCTCTGTTCCGAAACGCCCTCTAGCGTTTGATGTTTCGAGTATTTCGGGCCTGAAATCTGCTGTTGTGCCTTACGTGCGTGAAATTGGGGTATATTTCGTTGCGTGAAATTTACACAGACATCGGGACTTTTTGGCTTATTTTCGAACTTTGACACCGTTGAATATAATTTGTTTTCGGGAGGAAGGGCACGGCGGCAATGATGAGAAAAGGGCACGGCAATCATTGCCGTGAAAAATTGGTTTTTTGAAGGGCATTGCGGCAATCGGTAGGGGCAACGACGGCAATTGCCGTCGTTGCCGTCGTGAAGTATCAGGGCTGACCTCAGTTTGTACTTACGCAATGGTATTTGCGAAAAGTTGTACTGTTAAAGGCAGTGGACACTATTGGTAATTGCTCAAAATAATTATTAGCATAAAACCTTTCTTGGTGACGAGTAATGGGGAGAGGTTGATGGTATAAAACATTGTGAGAAACAGCTCCCTCTGAAGTGCCATAGTTTTCAAGAAAGAAGTAATTTTCCACGAATTTGATTTTGAGACCTCAGATTTAGAACTTGAGGTCTCGAAATCAACCATCTAAACGCACACAACTTCGTGTGACAAGGGTGTTTTTTCTTTCAGTATTATCTCGCAAATTTGATGACCGATTGAGCTCCAATTTTCACAGGTTTGTTATTTTATGCATATGTTGAGATACAGCAACTGTGAATGCTAGTCTTTGACAATTACCAATAGTGTCCACTGCCTTTAAACGAGACCCTCATATGATTGCGATTTAACAGAATATAATCACAAGGTTAAATGTACACTTTTATATTTCAGAAGGTGAGTTTGACCCCACTACTATTAGACTCCATTTAACCCCTTTTGACTCCATTTGACCCAGTTTTAGCCAGTCTTAGCCAGTCTTAGCCCAAACCTCTCGTACACAAAAACAACAACAAACCAACAAACAAAAACAAACAATTAAACTATGTACAATGTAAACACGACACCCAAAAGCTTTTAACCTTTTAAAACCTTCGTCTAATATCGTTGAAATACAGCTCAGCAATTTCAGCAAATCAAATTAACCAGTTAAAGAAAAAAGAACGACGAAGACTAATTCGATTGAACCTACTTTAGCTCCTGAAAGCCCACGGACAAACCCCTTTCAAAAACAAATAAGGAACAAAACCAAAAAAGATAATTTGATATAGAATTAAATTGTTCTGGTCAATTCTTACTGTACCTCGAGTTTGCTTCTTTCTTTTGACGTTCTCCGGTGTGTAGACAAGATGTTGCGTCTTGGAGTCTTGAAGTGGCTCCAGATAAAAGCTTTTCCCATCTATGATAATGACCCCACTGAAAACCAAAAAGTCAGCTGTGATTAATCAAGAACAATTAACAATTAAAAATTCGCGACGTCAGGGACATACAAGTAGTTTTTCAGTAGGACTTTGGAAGGAAACACTGAAGAGTGAGCCCTTGCACTCATGATGTTCCCTTGAGGAAACTGTCTGTCACTAAAGGTTTTGGGCATTATTTGTAATTCAAAATCAAAATAATAACTCAAAATAATTGTTAGCCTGAAAACTTACTTGGTAATGAGCAATGGAGAGCTGTTGATAGTAATAAACATTGTGAAATACGGCTCCCTCTGAAGTTACATAGTTTTTGATAACAGACTTTGCCCTGAAGCTTTTTGTTTTTAATCTGAAAGCATAATTTACTGCAACAATTTGGCTTTTTTCTTTCACTTTTCTCTAACATCATGCCCATATACAACTACGGTGACAAATGAGTCAAAATTTTTACAAGATTGTTCTTTTATACATTACGTTGGGATGCACCAAGTCGAAATACTGGTCTTTGACAATTAACAAAGGTGTCCAGTGCCTTTAAATATTGCTCAATACAAAATGTTCTCTTTTTACAAAGTAAAAGAAACCACTTTTATGACAATCCCTCTCTGCAAAAACAATCTTTTTTTCTCCTCAGAATGACTTATTCAACTTCCCAAACCCCCCCCCCCCCACTCAGATAATCCAGGACACCATTCCAGTATAGTCTGCTCAACCCTAGCCCTGAGGCCAGCTTGGTTTGATATTTTAAGAGACACTCCTATGGGAGTTAAGCACACACTTTTGACATCAGCACCAAACCAAGCCAACTGCACATTAAAGGAATGTAGATAGCAATGTCATTTGAAAATAATTGAATGCCTTAAAGGGAAGGAATATGCTTCGTAATGACTCTTAAAATGTTGTAGTTTCATATTTAGTAGCGAACCATAATTTTGTTAGCCTATTCTTTACATTAAAGACACTGGACACTATTGGTAAATGTCAAAGACCAGTCTTCTCACTTGGTGTATCTCAACATATGCACAAAATAACAAACCTGTGAACATTTGAACTCAATTGGTCATTGCAAGATAATAACAGAAGAAAAAGACACCTTGTCACATGAAGTTGTGTGCTTTCAGATGCTTCATTTTGGAATCTCAAAATCTAATTCTGAGGTCTCAAAATCAAATTTGTTGAAAAATACATCCTTCTTGAAAACTAAGTTACCGGTACTTCAGAGGGAGCCGTTTTTCTCACAATGTTTTATACTATCAACAGCTCTCCATTGCTAGTTACCAAGTAAGTTCTTATGTCAACAGTTATTTTGAGTAACTACGTGTACCAACAGTGTTGACTGCCTTTAAAGGAATGATGATGTCATATAAAAAATAATTGGTTCTTAAAGGGAAGGTATACATGAATATGTATTTAATGCCAGTGGACACTATTGGTAAATGTCAAAGACCAGTCTTCTCACTTGCTGTATCTCAACATATGCATAAAATAATAAACCTGTGAAAATTTGAGCTCAATTGGTTGTCGGAGTTGCGAGATAACTATGAAAGAAAAAAACACCCTTGTCACACGAAGTTGTGTGCTTTCAGATGCTTGATTTCGAGACCTCAAATTCTAAACTTGAGGTCTCGAAATCAAATTTGTGGAAAATTACTTCTTTCTCGAAAACTACGTCACTTCAGAGGGAGCCGTTTCTCACAATGTTGTATACCATCAACCTCTCCCCATTACTCGTCACCAAGTAAGGTTTTATGCTAATAATTATTTTGAGTAATTACCAATAGTGTCCACTGCCTTTAAAGGAAAACAGGTCTTATACATGCACATTGCGTGTACCAGTACTTCAAGAACGTGGCTCCGCATACCTTGCAAGACACAAATAATAGAAGTGCTACGGTCAAAATGAAATGGCGCTTTACAATAAAAGCCCAGATATACTTGTAATAATATCAATATTAAGCTTGATACAAGCGTAAAAATAATCCTTGACGATGCATAACAAGTTATCATTATTAATGCAAGCAGGACAATAATCAACCTAGTGTATGACTTGATAAAATAAAATCACAATTCTGGCTTGGTATTTTTTTGTATAACTACAGGATGGGAAGTTAAATTACTCTTCCCCCTAAAAACACAATATACTTTCCCGTTTACTCTGTTGTAACTTGCCATATTAGGTAGCCATAAATTAAAAGCCTACTCTTTACACTAAAGACTAGTATAACTTTCCATATTAGGTAGCCATAAATTAAAAGCCTACTCTTTACACTAAAGACTAGTATTTCCTCCCAGTTTCAGTATCACTTTTTGAGGTTTTGAGTCTCTTTATATTACGATGCTGGTATAACAATAAACACCATAAAAAAAGTCTCATAAATATTGTCTGCTTTCATTATTGTCACTGTAAATTTCGACAAGCAAACTAAAATCAGATGCCTGAACAAAAAAGAATAGACAAAAGAACAAAATCTTATTAAAGGAACACGTTGCCTTGGATCGGACGAGTTGGTCTTTGAAAAGCGTTTGTAACCGTTTGTTATAAAATGCATATGATTAGAAAGATATTTTGAAAGTAGAACATAATGATCCACACAAGTATCACTCGAAATTGCGTGGTTTTCCTTTTACCTCGTCGACTAACACGGTCGGCCATTTATGGGAGTCAAATTTTTGACTCCCATAAATGGCCGACCGTGTTAGTTTGCAAAGTAAAGGGAATAACCACGCAATTTTGAAGCAAATGTGTGTGGATCATTGTATTCTGCTTTTAAAATATCTTTCTAACCATTGCATTTTTAAACAAACGGTTACAAACGCTTTTCAAAGACCAACTCGACCAATCCAAGGCAACGTGTTCCTTTAAAGGGAGGGTATACCTTTGGTAATTACTCAAAAATTTAATTCCCATAAAAACTTCAGCCTACTTGTAAAATCTACGAAGCACGTATTTTTTTTATTTGTTATGCAAGTTTGCCCAAAACAAGGCTAAAAGCCATTCTGGGTAAAGGGCTAGCACTGCAGCTGTTGATAATGATAATTTATAAATGGATTCAAACTGTTTCTGCATGAAACATTTCTTAGATTGTGTATTACTAGACTACAGATTATTCCTCCTGCATGGGCATAGCCGCCCCAGATTATAAGCGATGTCTCAAAAAATGCTACCACCTCTCAAAGTTAAATGTTCACAGGTTATATTATTAGTTTGATTGTTTATAACTACATTTATATGGGATTAAAACAATCAAACTGTTCAAAAACCAAAGGCATACTTTGCCTAAAATGTGAAGTTAAGGGGAAGTCATTTTCTGTTTTAAAGTCGTTTTGCATCCGTACAATCTTTCCTAAAACAAATACCTCCTCCAATTATGGACAAAAAAACACAATGTTGTGTTCATCCAATTCACTAACGAAATCATTAAAAACTTATAAGGGGATTTGTCCCCATACGTGCACATTGAGTTTGTAACAGTCACTTTAATTTAGAAAGCATGGTATTTCCCTAAAAGAGAAAATTCATCAGTTACTCAGTTACCAGCAAGTGGAGATAACATGTGCAGCATGTACAGTGGAGATGACATGCAGCACACACAACCCAACCTAGTTTAGTGACTGAATGGATTTGTGGCTAAAATTAGGGCCAATCAATATACCTTGAGGTACCTTGGGATATTGATCTTTATACAGTACTAAGGAGAAGCAGCAGCAGGGGTGAAATAGATGACCTACATTAAGAATGCAAGGTACACTGTGTACCCATGGAGGAAGGGACACCCAAGGGCTGGCCCTTTGGGTACAGTTAAAGTGTCTGGAAATAAAGTTCTTGGAATTGACAGCACGCAGGCATTATGTCAAGGAAAATGGACCAGAAAGTGTTGATTCGAAGCTCCATGACATGTAATGTAGAAGCTGAAGGCGAGTGCATTGCAGCATAACATGTTTTCAGCTGAGTTTTTCACATCATGTTATTTTGGGAAAGATAGTCATTTTCAAGTTGAACTATACGCCTAACGAGAATCTACAAATTTTGAAAAAATGATATATGCTTTCATCAATAGAATCACAGAAATAGTTTAAACCTTTAAAAACCATTCATTTCTATAGGCCTATAACCATCACAAACTGACCAGACATTGTTAATACTGTCAATGTCTTTCGTCAAATTTGTTCATTAACAATGTCAACAGAAACTAATATAAAACAGGAAATTTAGTTTTGTGTTTAGAAATTGGGAAACTATGTTTATATACTATGATTTACTATTAAGGGAATGAAAATAAAAGGGTAGCGACGAGTTCTTACACGGCCGTTTAAAGCCGGCAGGGTCGAATTGCCGTGTGATAAAAGCCGGAGCCGATGGCAAACGATGCACTATCACACGGTCGCCCGTCTAGTAAAACTAAGACATATCATGTGACACGCTTTAAACCAATGAAAAGGCAGAGTATTTGTAAGGGGTGTTATAATATAAAACATTGTGAGAAACGGCTCCCTGTGAAGTAACAAAGTTTTTGAGAAAGAAGTAACTTTCCCTGAATTTGGTCTCGAAATCACGCATCTGAAAGCACACAACTTTGTTTGACAAGGGTGTTTTTTCTTTCATTATTCTCTCGCAACTTCGACGACCAACTGAGTTCAAATTTTTACAGGTTTGTTATTTTATGCATATATATATGTGGAGATACACCAAGTGAGAAGACTGTTCTCTAACAATTAACAATAGTGTCCAGTGTCTTTAATACATACCTACCTACCAAAGTGCATATTACTTTCCTAAACCAACTAATTAAAGGAACCTGTTGCCTTGGATCAGTCGAGTTGGTCTTGTGAAAAGCGTTTGTAAGCTTATAAAAAGCATATGGTTAGAAAGATGTTGTAAAAGTAGAATACAATGATCCACACAAACATGCCTCGAAATTGTGTGGTTTTCCTTTTACTTTGCGAACTAACACGTTCGGTCATTTATGGGAGTCAAATTTTTGACTCGGCCATTTATGGGAGTCAAATTTTTGACTCCCATAAATGGCCGAACGTGTTATTTCGCAAAGTAAAAGGAAAACCACACAATTTCGAAGCAAATTTGTATGGATCATTGTATTCTACTTTTAAAACATCTTTCCAATCATATGCATTTTATAACAAACGGTTACAAACGCTTTTTATAGACCAATTCGTCCGATCCAAGGCAACGTGTTCCTTTAAAGTTTGTTTGTATTGTTGTTTGGAGGGGTTTTGTGCAACTTCAAATGTGTTATTACTATAGAATAGTTTTTAGTTATATTTAATTTGGGGAATATATTTTACTGCTGTTGGTTGGTGATAATGACATTTCACAAATTACGGCCAGGGTTCGTCTCATTTTTTATATTTGATAACTGCACTGTTTTCTTGGAAGTGCTTACTTGGATAAATGTAACCCAACCAAATATAAGCTGAGCTATACAAACTTACCTTAAACCATCACACGTGCTTAGTGCTACCTTAGATGAATTTTTGCCTCTCACTTCACCATGGTAATAACAATGATGCTGAAAATATAAACAAAAAACAATGATTTGTTTGACGATTAACTTTGTCAAAAAACCTTGTATTTCACATTAAAGAAATGTTTGCGAAATAAACACAATTTCACGAAAAATAGTTATTGTCTCAGTGAGACAAAGATTAGTTTAGCTTGTACAACGGAGTTTTGCAACTCTATTGAAAACATTGCTCTGTACTTTTCACTTTTTTCTCTCAAGAACATGACAACTAATGAAGCTGAAAATTACAGGTACATTGTAAATTATTTTTACATTATTATTATAAAAAATGATAACAATAAATTATATAGCGCATTTTCCAAAAAGACCAATGCCCTTTAGAATCAAAATCTTCATTAACATTGGGTAGGGATTCAAGTCGTGGCCAAAAACTTGATCTACAAAAGGCACATTGTATCAACACTATCGGTTATTACTCAAAATAACTATTAGAATAAAACCTTACTTGGTAACGAGTAATGGGGAGAGGTTGATAGTATAAAACATTGTGAGAAACTGCTCCCTCTGAAGTGGCGTAGTTTTCGAGTAAGAAGTAAATTTCCGCGAATTTGATTTCGAGACCTCAGATTTAGAATTTGAGGTCTCGAAATCAAGCATCTGAAAGCACACAACTTCGTGTGACAAGGTGTTTTTTTCCATTATTATCTCGTAATTTCAACGACCAATTGAGCTCAAATTTTCACAGGTTTGTTATTTTATGCATATGTTGAGATACACCAAGTGAGAAGACTGGTCTTTGACAATTACCAATAGTGTCCAGTGTCTTTAACAAGCAGCCAAGGGGGCCACAGGAAGAATTGCTGAACAAAAACAAAAAAAATCCCACATCGCAAAAAAAACATAGAAAGGGTAAGAAATCAAACTATCATGGAATGATGGCGAGAATGATTGCATCCGACGGAGACGAATGATTCAAGGGGTGAAGAGACCTTACTTGATAACCCTGGAGCCATAAAGACGGTACGAGAGCTGAATTTGTTGTTATTATAATTCGATGTGACATTTATAGAGATACTTTTTGTGTCAAGCTGCAGGAATTCCAAGAGAAGTTGGGACATTAGGCAGACATCTTCAGACTTCATGTAACACTGTCTGACTTAGTTTTCACTTATGTGCCATCATCCACAATCATGGTGTCAAATTTTTACCCCAGAATAACCCAGCAGCCACAAGGAGTCTTGTTGGACCCCGGTCGAAAATTCCTAGAAATCCATCATAAACTACTCTCTGGTTAAAGACACTAGACACCTCTGGTAATTGTCAAAGACCAGTATTCTCTCATGGTGTATCGGAACATACATGTACGCACAAAAATAACAAACATGTGGTCGTTGAAGTTGCGAGATAATAATGAAAGAAAAAAACATCCTTGTCACACAAGTTGTGTGCTTTCAGATGCTTGATTTCTAGACCTCAAAATCTAATTCTGAGGTCTCAAAATCAAATTCGTGGAAAATTACTTCTTTCTTGACAACTACATTACGTCAGAGGGAGCCGTTTCTCACAATTTGTTATACTATCAACAGCTCTCCATTACTTGTTACCAAGTAAGTTTTTATGCTAACAATTATTTTGAGTAATTACCAATAGTGTTCACTGCCTTTAAATACTGTAAGCTACATTTCAGCCCTAGGGTCTTCTGGATTCCCCCCCCCCTCCCTAAGTTTCAAGCCTTGAATCCTTATTGTTAGAAGTGAAGCTGTCTGTTTGGCCTCATTGGTACTTCAGGGGACACACGACATCGAAAAGGCGTCATGAACACAAGTATCATGTTCATCTCTGTGACATTCAATTGTATGCCACAAAATTCCACTTTGCATTTTTCTTTTTATTTGTTTGGGGGGATATGACTTGCCAACAAATGTTGCCAATGAGCAGGAAGGCAAAGGATATCCTAATGTAACACGCTGTTCGACGTCTTTAAAGAGAAGGTAAACATGTAGGTTTGGTAATCACTCTTAAAATTTGATGGCAATAAAAACTTACTTGGTTAGCAATAGCAGCACAGCGGCTTTCGATAGTATCAATGTTTTTGAGAATCCTTTCACTTTAAAGTAATGTGGTTCTACGAAGTAGTTATCATTTTTTTTCTCCAAAATTTAAATCTGAGAAACGTTACTGACAGATCTGTTTATTATAGTTGATTGTGTAGTCCAATTACGGATCATTCTTATCGGACATAACCGGTCCACCTTTTCGACGATTTTTCAAAAACTTGACCACCGTTCAAAATGGTACTTTCACGGGTCAGTTTTATCTAAGATTATACAGGACATTGAAACAATGAAAAAAACAGAGGCGTGCCTTTAAAAGCTACCTGTGTGTAGTGACTTTGTTTGGGTCAATGTTCCGGGGGTAAGGCCAACTTACTAATCGATCAGGCTTCCTGATTAAAGTACGCCCATCTGGTAGCTGGGATCGTTCCATATACCGGACAGGAAACAGGTCTCTGGAAAGGAGAACAAATGAAAACCAAGGACTGTGGTTAGAATGGTTACAATGGTTAGAATTATCGAGCAGGTTGGGCACAGAGGCTGAACGCTAGGGCACAAAGGTTGGGCCATTCAGTACACAGAAATTGGGCAGGCCTGATACTTCTCGGAGGCAATTCAAAGGTGATTGCCTCCATGCCCCCTGGTCATTGCCTTGGTGCCCTTGAAATGCTCCAGTAGAAATTTACAATTTCCTCGACGGGGCATGTACACCTATGTAGGGTGCCCTTAACCAAGGAGAAAAGCCTTAGTGCCCTTGCCCTTTCAAAAACAAAGCATACAGGCCTGGTTGGGACCCAAGGCACTTACTGTACATGTACATGTACACATACATGTGAAGGTGTGAACCCTGGTGAAGGGGTTGAGACCCTGGGGTCGATTTCACAAAGAGTTAAGTAGTCCTAACTTAGGACTAGTCCTAGGAGATATACAAATTGCATTGATAGTCCTAAGTTAGGACGAGTAACTGGTCCTAACTCGAGATAAGACTAGTCCTAACAGTGAAATCCACCCCACCAGGGCACACAGGTTGAACAATTTCTAATAGAATGAAAGCATAGCATACGCCCTCTGTGGCTGCACAATCAGCACAATACATGATACAAAAAACACTTACCAATTCATTGAGTTAAAACTAAATTTTCAATTTACAATGAAAGCTCAGGAAATCTGAACTCTAACTTTTGTTTCTGAAGTTGATGGTTACTCAAGAGTGTAACCGACGGTTTCAGAGGACAGTACACAACACCAAAAAAACCTTCACAAGCTTGATGTACGCAACCCACATGTAGCACCTCCCACTGGTGTGTGGATAATTGTTTCCCCTCCCCGAGGAGTACATTGATACCTGTTAAAGGCAGTGGACACTATTGGTAATTACTCAAAATAATTTTTAGCATAAAACCTTACTTGGTGATGAGTTATGGGGAGAGGTTGATAGTATAAAACATTGTGAGAAACGGCTCCCTCTGAAGTGCCATAGTTTTCGAGAAAGAAGTAATTTTCCACGAATTTGATTTTGAGACCTCAAGTTTAGAGTTTGAGGTCTCGAAATCAACCATCTAAACGCACACAACTTCGTGTGACATGGGTGTTTTTTTCTTTCATTATTATATCGCAACTTCGATGACCGATTGAGCTCGAATTTTCACAGGTTTGTTATTTTATGCATATGTTGAGATACACAGATACACCAACTGTGAAGGCTAGTTTTTGACAATTACCAGTAGTGTCCATTGCCTTTAACGTCAGACTCCCCCTACTCAAGGAGTTTAGTCTTAAGAACACCATTGTCCCCATAATGACAATATCACAATAAACCAATCGAATTTGACATTAAGTCACAGTTCAAACTGAAATTTCCCCCGGACGCATTCAGAGTCTCTCAGAAACCGTTCGACTTTAACATGACCTCTGAGACTTCTGTTGGCTAAGTTCAAGTATGAATCATTTGTCAAAAGAAGTCAAAAGAAGGAAGTCTTTTAAGTTTGTTTACGTTATCACGGTGTATATATGGGGGGTTGGTCTATTTTAAAACTTGACAAGTAGTTCAGGTTCCGCTGTGCAGGGTTATCAACCAAATGTTTAACCTGGCATTCTGGACTCAAAATGTTGAAGTTTAGCCAATGCATTCTGACCTGACGATTACACAATAAACCCTAGAAAAGGGGAGATTTGGAGCATAAATTCCAGTGTCCCATTTCTCAACAGAGTGCAGGGTTCTAAACACATTTTTCATGCTTTGACATTTGGAAAATCACATCGGTATTAGTTTTTTTTTTTTTTTTTAAATAACTCCATTGACCATGGGACTCCCCATGATATCATATCGAGATATAAAGTTCAAGAGTCAATGGATAGTTTCTCCTTCGCTGTAAAAAGCTGTGAGTGTGAAATTTCAAAATATTTTTTGTGTATAAATCTGAATATTGAGCATTTTGCACTGCATGCTATGCGAGTTTATTTAGTTGGGTTCTCCCTACGTGTTTGCACACCAACCCAAACAAATTATTACCACAGATGTAGAAGTATCTCCTCAGAACAGACACAGAAACACTACCCTCTCAGTTTCCCTTTGGTATGGCGATGACCGAGCCAATTCAACAGAAAAATCACTGTGTGTGAAATGAAACCTCATGAATTCAAGGTGAATGAGAGAGTACACACTCACTGCAAGGTTGAGGTCGATTGCAAACAAGTGATTTTCAAGATGTCGACCCCCACCACCAACAACAAACAACAATACAAACCCTACTGTATTATGGTCAACGTGGTAAAATAGTCAACAATCCAGACTGATGTGTGGATGGTCAGAGCATAGAGAAAGGACAGTCTTTATGGTTAGAGTGGCACTCTCCATCATCTAAGGTCAAATTCAGTTTTGTGATGCACTCATTTCCCAATAAAGACTCATTTGAATGAATCTTTTTTTGTAACAGTTGCATTAAAGCCATTGGACCCTTTCGGTACAGGGAAAAAAAAAAAATTCACAGATTTACAAATAACTTACAGGGTTTACAGAAGGTAGTGGTGAAATACTTCTCTTGAAATATTATTCCACGAAATGCTTTACTTTTTGAGAAAACAGTAAAACAATATCAATTCTCGTTAACGAGAATTACAGATTTATTTAAACACATGTCATGACACGGCGAAACGCGCGGATACAAGGGTGAGTTTTTCCGTTATTTTCTCCCGACTCCGATGACCGATTAAGCCCAAATTTTCACAGGTTTGTTATTTTATATATAAGTTGTGATACACGAAGTGTGGGCCTTGGACAATACTGTTTACCGAAAGGGTCCAATGGCTTTAAGTACTTTTTTTGTTATATAATAAATTCAGAATAAGAACTAATCATACTTTGGCATGTTTCTCTTCACCACAGAAGAAGATTTTAAGTGTGATAGAAGACGATTTCATTTGATTTTTGTTGTTGTTTTACGTTTTGTGTTGCGCGTAGAGGCTCCTGCATTATGCGCATATAAATGACTGTATCGTATTATTATTACTATTATTTTTAATAATAGACATAGTCCTCATGAAATTGGGGCAATTATTTCAAGTCTCTAACCTCACATAAGAATGGTGTAAAGTACAATCTTATGTGATACTCTTAAGGAGTAAATTTTGAAGCATGACGCCATAATAGATCTCATTAATAAACAGGGTCTGCACATTCTACACAGAAATTTCTCAATATAATGAAGTTCAACAACATTATGTTGGAAATCAAAGATATTTCGGAATGAATTAAAAATAAATATATGATTTAAAGTACATGTACATACATTTGTTTTTATCAAAGTGAAATCAAGTGACAATTTCAGTTGAAGAGGCAAAATCACTTTAATGTGAACGAATGAAAGTGAAACAGAGGTTATTTTCTTTTGCTGAAAAAGACCGGAAAACCTTTATACAAAATATTTATTCTTGATTTATACTTACACATTTAAATTAAGGTCTACAATTATTTCCTCCCCATCAACTTCAAGAACAAATGTTGCTTCGTTAAGATGACCATTCTGTAGACGAAGAAAAAAAAGAACCAGAAACAAGTTTTAAAAGAACGTAATACCTCATACATATTCATAAGCATCTTGCAAATATAATTCATAAACAAAAGTTTCATAGGGTTGCTTTAAGCAGAACAAAGTTTCCAAAATTGTTTCTGGTAAACAAATATAAGCAGGATACCAGTTACATTTTGTACATGTGACCGAATCAGAGCCCAATATCATAAAGCATGTAGGCACAAAAACTTGCTAAGCACAGAAAAGTATTGCTTAACAGAAACGGGTCACACGCCAAAATTGAGTTAACATTGTGGTGAATGATGCCCCACTCAATTTTTGCTTAGCAAAGGAATTAGTCAAGCAGTATTTTCTGCTTCACTTCTTAGCTTTATGAAATTACTTATAAAACCTAGTTCCAGTAAGCATATTTTCTGTGCTTAGCTCCTTTTTGTGCATTTATAAGCAGCTCTATAAAAAATCACCCTGATTATTTCAACATGAAAATTGAAAACTAAAGTGTTTCTTTTCTCAACCAAGGATGCCTTTAAAAGTTTGTGGTAATAAGAACAGATTCATCATTCAGAAGATGATGGACAAATAAGGCAATTGTTTCGATATCAGAACAGACAAACTCATTGTCTAAACTCCAGAGGGTATTTCCTGTCCACTAGGATTCCTGATTGATGGTAGTCATTAAAAGGGTCCACTGAAGTTTAGAGAGTGTGGTCATACTGGCATTTCAAGGACTAAAAAAAATCATTTCTTCTAAGAGAAATGGCAAGTATTTTGGAAGATTGCAGACAAAAAAACCTTCTGATGATGTAGAACAGACTTTTTAGTCAAGGATTCTAAAACTAAAATTTTTTAAAAGAACACTCAACATTGTGTATTGATGACAAAACTTGCCCATGTTGAAAAAAATGCTATAACAACATTTCTTGGAAACACATTTCATGACACAAATACGCTCTTGCATTTGCAGTTTGTCCCAAGATGAAAATATGAAAAGCTAAATATTTGAAAATAGAGATTATGGCTTTTTTCACAGGTTTGTTATTTCTGATTTGATATAGCCTATTGATCCCCTGCACAGACGTCACTTGCAGCGACTGTGCCACGCTCACCATTTTAGTGGTCAATAGGTTTACGTGTAAACGCTGCGTCGCCTAAAATGCGCAACTCACTAAATATCGCACAGTGACATTGACCACCAAAATGGCGCATCCAAGATTATTCTGATGATGACGTCAGGTGAATTGGGTCAATGGTTGATAAAAAAAAGCATGAACACTGTTACTATTTTGTCAGCTCTACAATTTCTGAAAATGGATTCCTCTTATCATGCTCCATGCTCTTATTAAGTCTCCGAATTCCACCTTAAAGGAACATTACAGATTTGGTTTTACTACAAAACATTTGCTGGCAGTGTAAGCACTTAATGTGATCCGTCACAAACATAAACTGACAAACCTGGAGAAGTTTGAGAGCGATCAGCCTACTGGGTCACGAGAAAATAGTGAAAAACCGATTACATATTTTGCATGACATCGATGCAAAAAAGAAGAATAAAACCGCTCACTGAGCGATTAACTCCAAACGCAAAACTAGATAAGTTATTTCTCATCAAATGTGACATTGCAGACAGAAATATTTCAGGGAATGTTTTCTACAATCATCATCATTAGGCCGTGTAAGTTTGATGTAAATCTGTGATCTTCATGATTTTGTTTTTTACCAATTCTGTAACATTCCTTTAATCAGCAAATGTGGGTTGAGGTTACCAAACATTGGCAAACCAGAAGCATTGTTTCTGGTTTGCCTGTCTGCCATTCCACCAGGGATGGGCGACAGTGGGTCATTGGTCAGAGATAAGGAGAACAACCTCAGGAAGATGTAGGCATGACTCATATTATTAGAGGAAATACATAACATGCCATAATGTACCATTATCACATTTGTAGAAAATATACAACATATATGCATGGAAATTGATAAAACAGTCCTATGGATGTGTGTTAGTACAATGTAAGTATGGCATACTTCAAACCAAACACACAAAATACAGAAGGCCCTATGCTCATACAGCAGGGATATTTGGCGACTGTGAAAATTCCTGAAAAATAACTTCAAGTCCTGGGTTCCCAATTATTCTAGACCCAGAACCTTACTGGATGTTATAATGCAGGAGGGTTACAGACTTAATACAAAACTACAAGTTAGGACAAAAACAATTTTTAAAAATCCTAAGGAGAACCCCGTGTATTGTGGTAAAAACCCAAAGAGACATTATTTCTAAGTTCGCCAAATGGTTTGAGCCCACGAGCCACGATCATTCACACAATCCAAACACGTATAGCAGGGATCTCCGAAGGGAAACCCCTGATGAGTACACTCAGACTGTCTTCACAATAAACACTATCTTCAAGTACACCAATGATTCACGTGTGTGCCTTTCCCTTCCGAAGTCCATCATTACAAAACTGCGAAATAATCAAAGCTGATCGTCACGCTACAATTAAGCAGACACGCCTCACTGAGTACACAGCATGCATTATTTACCATGTACGCCATCAATGAACACCGAGCCATCGTCTCGGTCGAGGTTTACATTTACAACAACCGCCCGGAAGAAATGAAAAGGGACATGGAGCATATGGTGATGAATCGACTATATAAATTTAAATCAAAACATACAGCATGATCATGTGATCAAAATCAATTTACATGAAAGGATCCCTGATTGTGAAAATCAAGGTGATGGGGAAAATATAAAACACAATGGTAGAGCAACTATGGTTTAGAGTGACACTATTGTAACACTCTCTCCCCATCCTTTCTCTCTCTCCCTCTTTTGTAGTTGATGGTTCTAAAAAAAACACTAAAAAAAAACACTGGTGTTGCAAAATAGTGGACCGTAAGATTTTGTTACAAGCAGCTCTGTGAAATTGGGCACAGGACCAATTTTCATAAAAACTGCTTAGCAACTTTATGCTAGCAGAAAACCAGTCACAAATTAAACATGTGTAACACGGTAGTTTGGCTGGTAATCCCAATTTTGGTCTGCAAAATTTTGTTTGTTCTGAGGTGTTTTTTTGTTTCACTAAGCAGATCTATGAAATTGGGCCAAGATCTGTTATTTTTCCATCAGTCTGAAATATTTTAAAATATAGAGCAAGCCTGCCCGAACCCCTCTCCCTCTTCACCATCCAACCGAAAACGTTAGACGAGCAAAACTCCCCAGAGTTTGTAGTCCTAGTGTGACATTTCTTTTAAGCTTCTCTGTCAGCAGCAGGCAATCTACTGACGGGCGACCGAGAAAATAGAGGGGGGGGGGGAACATGTTGGTTTGCATAATGAACCAGCAAAGCAGTGTGCCGCTAAAATCAAACTAGACTGTGTTTTTCATACATTTTTTAAAAGGGAACAAAAAGGCAAAAAAATAATGCAGATAATATGCATGATTGCGGCAAGTACAAAAATATGTAAACAATTACTATTGTTAATATTGTTTTATTTATCATCAAGATAAACCCATTTAGAATACCCAAGATTGCATGGGAGGTTTTTAAAACCAAGATAAACACAAAGGAGAAAACAATCAATTCAGCAGACGATTTCACGAAACGCTAGGATCAATCCTAACTCGAGTTAGGACGAGTAACCCCTCCTAACTTAGGATGAGTTCAATGCGTCCTACGTATTTGGATACGGAATTGAACCCGTCCTAAGTCCTAAGATTAATCCTAAGTTCGAAAGAGTTTGGTGAAATCGACGGCATGCGTTCTTTGGCCAGATGCCCTAATTTAGGTCCGAATGCCACCCTTGAAAATTCCTGGGGAGAACCCCGAGTAGAACACGTACATTGGGACATAACCATTCTCGTACACTTTAAAAACTACAGAGTTGAATCCAACAATGGCATGAGTTCAGTGAGTGACTACACTTTGAAAATGTTCAATCCAGCATTTTATATGTTAAATCTAGCATTTTGAAGTATTCGGTCAACAATTTAAGCACCAGTTTTATGTTTAAAAAGCTGATCCAACAATTCAAAGGAATTTTTTTTGAGAAATGTTGAAATAACACTTAAATTGTCGAACTAACACTTTTTGCGTTGGATAAAAAAAAATTAAATGCTAGATTTAACAAACAAAACGCTGGATCCAACACTTTCAAAGTGTAGTCACTCACCGAACTCATGCAAGTGTTGGATTTAACTCTGTAATTTTGAGTGTAGTAGTGTCCCTTTTCTTGGATTCAATTGCATTAAAAAAACACATACTTATTTTACGGAAGACTTGGATTTAAGCATGACAAGAGGGTCACAGTTCTCTCAAAACCCTGTGGTAAAAGTTCAAAGTCTCTTTCCAATACAAGTCCGAGAGTCCTTCATTAACCCTCCATTGACCCTCTCAGAATGGGGTTGTCCTTTCTGGGTTGACAGGTCTAAGCAAGGACACAGGATGTGCTTAAACCGACCAGACCCAACATTTCTGAGGTTCAGAAACTTGTTTCAATGGCCCTCTCTGAGGGTTTCTCTTTTTTCTAAATTGATGAACAATTTGATGAACTCCACGACAGAGTCATTTATACAGCACATCCTCAAGCCTCAACGACCCTCAGCAAAGGGTGTCCTGAACCTGGGTCAGGAAGCCACAGAGGTTCAGAGATACAAGTGATCAGGGTCTAGAGTGATTGTTCAACCCACGATGACCCTCTCCACCAAGTGGGACATCCTTTCTGGTTCAGATTGGTATCAAGTGACTGAGAACCTGGGCCCAATTTCATAAAGCTGTTAAGCAGAAATTACTGCTTGACAAACTTCTTTGCTTGAAGCAAAAATCGAGTGGGACAACAGCCACAACAATGTTAACTTAATGTAATTTGGGCTTGTTTCAGTTAAGCAATACTTTTCATTGCTTAGATGTAGCAAGTGTTTTTTGCTTATCGTCCAGGATTTATGAAATTGGGCTCAAAGAACCCTGAGAGAAGTCCCATCAGAAATTTTTAAAAACCTTGTTAGAACCAGAGAGAAAGGACCACGGATGTAGAAGGCTGACGACACAGCCCTTCCTGCTCTGCACTGAAGTGTGTCACTGCTCGGGTGCAGTGCCCTACAAACCAGTGCCAACTTCCAGGAAATACACGTCACGTATTGTGACAATTCCACATCCTTGTTGGTTGATAAAGAGGATAGATAAGGAGATTATGGAATTTAGTATCAGGGTAGTCAAAATTGACTTTATCCCAGAGTTTGGTAAAGGAATTACCAGCGTTTTGAGATTTTTTTATGTAAGACACTAATGCAGTAGCTTATTCCCTCGTACTGCATCTCTTTGGAACTCCTTGCCTGGTGCATGTTTCCCTTCATCCGTTGATCTGCCAACTTTTAAGAGGAATATCAATTCCTACCTTCAGCTCTACTGAGTTACTACATTTCTATGTTTTCTTCCTTGTAGCTCTTAACCTAGAGTGGCTTTAAGCCTTGTTTTGGGGGAACTTGCATTAAAAAAAAAATTAAAAAATTATAACATAATATTCCATCAAGATCATAGCGCACTTGAAAGCAGAGTCTTTATAACTTTATAATGTAGATAGAGTAACAGACTCCCAAATGACAGTAGGGAGATTGTTCCGAATCATTGGGCCAGCTACACTGAAAGCTTTTTCACCTAAAACTTTGTTTCCTTGGGGAACATTCAAGGAATGCACATTACCTCAGGGAGGTACCTTTGGTAATTACTCCAACAACTAATGACCATAAAAACTTCCTCAGTAGAAGCACTGGACACCTATTGACGACATAGGAAAGTTTTTCGGTATCACTACTTGTTCTTGATAATGATAGTGTAGGGTTTAAAGGATTTGGGCACTTTTTCTAAATTTTTCTGAGATTTACATTAAACTCACAGGGTTTGAAGATAATGATAGTGGAAAGCTTCCCTTCAAATATTACTTACTGAGGTGCTGTAGTTTTTGAGAAATGAGTAAAACAATGTCATGAAAATACGTTTGTAAATGCTTAAAATAATTTTGGTCTCATATGAGACCAAAATTATTTTCATGACATTGTTTTCCCAAAAACTACAGCACCTCAGCACATAATATTTTCAGGGAAGCTTTCTACTATCATTATCTTCAAACTGTGTAAGTTTAGTGTAAATCTGTAGAAACTGTGTTTTTTTTGTCCTACAAAAAGTACATACACCCTTTAATAGACATTCAGACACTTTATCTGATTTTCCCAAAGGCCAAACAAACGGTGATCAGCCTAAAAGTAGGATTGAATATAATGCCTGGTTTAAACTTTGGAGATACCCGTTTTGTTTTTGTTTGATTCGGATCTTGTCATAATAATTTTGGTCCAGTAATACAGGCCCTACTGTCTTGTGGATTTTTCTCTCAATAATATCGAGCCCTGTCATCATGTTAAGGGTTTGATCAATGTTCACATGTACAGTATGATGACTTTCACCATCGTTCATCAAATTCCAATAGACCATCATGGGGAATCCAGAATTTCAGAATTTTCTTGTCAACAAATGACTCTCCGGGAAATTTTGAAGGCTGTACAAATCATCTATAATAGCTAAGCTTGCCGTCGCACATTATCAAAGTCTCGTTACAAAGTTGTTCATAGTTAGAATAATAAAGATATGATTTCATACAATCAGCATTGTGCTGACAAACTGACAAACATTTAAACCTAGTACTACATTCTGGTTCAATTAGTTTGAGATCAACGATTGTCTGAAATGCGCTGCCCTTTCCAAAACAAAAATATATGCAAAGAAATGATTATACAAAGCATTTATTTTTTAAACTAATGCAAAAGTAGTAAATGGCAGAGTCTTCCTTCCTTGATGATGAAATGCCATACATGTAGACCCTTTAGGTTGGTAAGCAGAACAGATATTTACATTTTCTCTCTTATTATGCTTATCCGGTAGCATTAAGATTTTCTGAAGGAATTGCCCCTATTATAGAATGGAAATAGCCAATAGACCCTTCCCATGAAATCTGAAATTGCACATAGCGCGTGCGCACTAACGTTTTGGTTGGCAAATTGAGGGAACATCGCGCTGTTTTGTACATGGGTAATGGGTGCGTCACCCAGACGCGATTGCGCGTCTGCTTAGTGCACAACTCTAAGGCGTTTGCCAACCAACAGGGTCTGTACGCATGCGTGAATGTAATTTAAGCATATTTCATGGGAAGGGTCCATTGCTCTATCCAAGAGGAAATTCCAGGCTCAACTACATTAACTAGGTTATGTTGTGTTGTTTTTTTGTATAGTCTGTATTTCAACACAAAGCCAAACAAACACCACTATTAAGGCCCTAACCTAATACCATGGAGGTAAAAATGCTAATAATAATGAATTAATGTTTATTTTGTAGTGTACGTGTACATGTACACGTAGCCTATACACTTCACAGGCAATCTGAACCTTTAGGTGTTAGGAAAAAAAATTGTTTCCTCCCCAGTCTAGTTTTGTCTTTAGACTTTACTTAGTGTTTCTCTTTTTGTATGTGTAATTTTATTGAATTTGTGGAGAGAAAAAAAAATCATAATATACTTTACAAACATAATTTTGTTTTTTAGGTAGACCTAATAAAAATTAACTGTCCACATGTTTTTTTTATAGTTCTTGAAAGAAGATCGCTTTCAAATCATTAATTCATTAAAAAAAAGAGATGCAAGCCTACTAAAATAGTAAGAATGATGTACCATCTCTTTAATTTAGACTGCATCATAAACAGCAAATGTACAATCCCTCGCATTTTTTATGAGCAAAAAACCCAGATGTTTATGAACTTGAGGGAGGCCTCGCTAGTCGAAAAAAAAAAAAAAAAAAATGTTCTATAAAAGGACTCCTGATGGACTTGATAGAATCACGGACTGAATGTAAAAGATATTCAAATGGACGATGATGGAACACTTTCTTGAGGTGTCAGAACAGCCCTGGGGCTCTGGGGTCAGACAGAGTCACATCCTTGTGAGATAAACATTGAAGGGGAGTTGAAGAGGTCCAGTTTAAAGGCACTGGACAGTATCGGTAATTACTCAAAATAATTGCTAGCAATTTTTTTTTACTTGGCAACGAGCAATTGAGAGCTGTTAAATCATAGTGGGAAACTGCTCCCTATGTTTTGAAGTTTTTGAAAAAAATGGCAATTTCGCACTCAAATATTAAAAAGACTTCAAACCTAAAGCCTTTTAATTATGCATCTGAAAGCACACAAGTATTTACAATAATGGTATCCTTTCTTTCATATTCTCTTGCAACTTCAATTACCAATTGAGTCAAAATTTTAAATATTTCACAGGTTTGTTATTTTATTCATGTTGGGATACATTAAGTGAGAATACTGGTCTTTGAGAATAATCAAAAGTGTCCAGTGCCTTAAAAGGCAGGAGGATGCCTTTGGTTTTTGGAACCATTGGATTCTGTGTTGACATTAGGGGCCTACAATAAAACTAGCCTGAAAATTTCATTTCAACATAAAAGGTAGACAGAATAATTCCTAATTTAAGAATACATACTCTAGAGTGAAAAAGCACTCCTTGAAGAGCCATTTGAGGGACAACTCTTTTTGAAGTGGTCTTCCACTCTTTTAGATTGAAGTTTGCATCTTTTTTTAAGCGATTTTTCACTCTGTCTTGGAATGAAACCCCTTTAAAAGAGTGAAATAACCACCACTCTTTTTAAAGAGCCATACGAGGGACAACTCGAAATGACAAGAGTGGTGTTTTTCACTCTAGAGAGTAATCTGACAAGTGTGACTGCAGTAACGCTTCTCAGTTTCAAATTTGGGACATAAAAACTGATAGATTTTTACAACCACATAACTTCGAGGTGAAATATTTCTCAAAATGCTTTCTATCAAACATTGCTGTAAATGTAGGCTTCTAACCAAAAGTTTTTTCCACCATTAATTTTAAGAGTGATTACCAAACATACACTTTCCCTTTAAAAGACAAAACGCAAGATAAAGAAGCAGTCAGGAGCTGTCACCTGAAACCACAGAGGAAGGAAATGCAGTTGACACCGAGGTTACTGTCAAATATCTGAAGAGATTGAAAATGTTCACCATGGTGATGATGCCACTTCAAGTTATGGCCTACTTCAAGTGCCTGGGTAAAAGCATTCAATCAGTGAACACAAGGTTTTTCCAATAGAGTTCACTCTAACTCTCCTTCGATAAATTGATATTTTTTTTTCAAAGTAATGCTGATATCAGTATTGTAGCCACCGGTGGGCAGTCCTGGGCGGGCCTGCCCAGGACTCACAATTTTTGCCCAGCACTCTTGAGAAAAATACATTATGCTGCCCAGCACAGATTTCAAATATTGTCCATTTTGCATTGATCTGAGAAACAGCTAATGATGAGGAGAATCAAATGTCACAGAGAAAGAACACAATCAAAAGGCCATTCAACGCTCTCTTGGTAGCATAACACAATTTTGCTGATCCCTTTGCCATCGGTAGACTTCCAAATTTGATTTATTGCCCACCACTAAAAGTGGTCTCGCTACACCTTGGCTGATATATATGGCAAAATAATCAAAAAGATAATACAGGTGAAAGTCACATGTATGTGAAAGTTTCAGTCTAATACAGTGTCTACTCTGAAAAAATGGCAACAAAAGGGAACTGTATTTTCACAAGGGTCGAATCCATCCACTTTTAGTTATAGCGGGGTATGTATTTGTTCAGATGATCCCCTCAAATGAAATTCAGCAAAGATCACAAATTTAAATTTTTGCTCAAGTGGGTCTTTATTTGTTTACAGAAGTCTGCCACCTTTTCACTAGTCCATATTTGGAATAAAAACAGAGATGCTTTTCTGCACCGAAAATGCCAGCATGAACCCTTGGAGAGAATTTCACCTGGTACTCAAGTGTTTTAACTGGCGATTGGCCAACAGACTACTGTTTAACAAGCTTTCACATGACTTCATAAAACACACATTTGCAAATTGTTTATCCCTTGTTTTATGGGGGGTCAAAGGTATTACTGTTCAAACCTTCCCTGAACACCTTTTTTTCTGCACGTGACAATGTTCAGTTGATGTGGATAATGTTAGCGCACAAGGGTTCGTTAGCGCACAAGGGTTCGAGGTTAATGTATGTAACAGTAATCCTTTCACACATTGTATGCTAATCCTGGTGATTTTAACATTATTGCTATTTTTTTAGGTCTGGATCTCAATGTTTTTATTTAAAGTGGCCTGTGTAAAAAGGCCAGATTGAGACAACTGAAAATCTCTTTCCACTGGCATGTAAACTAAAAAAATAAAAATCTATTCTTGTTTCAATTTTGTTTTATTGACCTGAAATTTAAGTTAACCTTCGATTATTTAAATTTAAGGAAAAGTCACATCAAGTAGGCCTACATGTAAGTAGACACATTTGAACCAACTAACAAATTTATTTCAAAAAATTCAGTTGTTTAAAAAACAACAACAACAACAACAACAACAACAACAACAACAACAAATCTAAGAGAGTGTCACTGGTGGTAATGAATGAATGTACCTCAGTTTTGGTATGGGTTTCACGGCGTTGTCTTCCGTCCAGCCGGTACGGCTCTGTGATGTCATAATTTCTTAATTTCCCAAGTTGCTTTGCTCTTCCTGCTGAATGGCCCCATTCTGAAAGATAAGAGGACAGGAAATAGAGATATTACCCACTCTGATAACGACAATAAAAAGGGCAGAGCAGGATATTGAGATATTACCCAATGATGCATTTCTCCAAAGGTTGAGTTAAGAATCGATGCTTTTTTTTTTTTATGAAGGGTCTCTGGACAACGGAAATGTACGGCGTCTGACGCTTCGTAAAAGGCCAACACTTCAGTCGTTCATTTCTTGAACACAATAGACCCTCTGACATCGATGATATTGTGTTACAAGTACTTACTATATTTTTTTTTCGTACTTAACCAAGCCCCTAAACTAAAACATAAAAGCCAGTTGCTTAAATTTTGGGTAAAAACAAAAGAATGTGGGGATTGTATTGGTACTCAAAAATTTTACTGGACTAATTAGACAAGAACATTTTTTACAAGATCGCAAGCAAAAATGACAACAACAAAAAGGCATATTAAAGGTAATGTACATACTGGTTTTTAAGAACTTTGATTGTTTTAAATTAATTGAGATACATAACATACAATTAACAATGATTAAACTAGTCATGAAAATTTCATTTCAAAAGGTGGTCGCTTTTTTTGAAACATTGCAGAAAATTCGTAATTGCACTTCTCAATCTGAGGAATGTGTTCTCAGATTCAAATTTTGGGTGATAAAACCACATGCTTGTGATTTTTTTCACAGAACTTGGGAAAGTACTGAGTAGGTCTATATAGTGCGGTAAAACCCAAATTATATTCTTTATCCCCGATGCAAGTTTAACATTTAGGTCTACAGCTTTGAGATTGGTTTATTTTCAGGGATTTTTTTTTACAGAATCAGAGGGAGAGTTGGCAACTGAGTGTGTGTGGGTTTGTATCCACATTCAAACCGGGGACCTATTATAACAAAAGGGACAATGGGTCCACGGTTGCTATCACAAAGGAAATCATTGTGGTCCACGGTTGCTATCACAAAGAGTTAAACAAAGGAGGGTCCACGATTGCAAGTGTTTACACACTTGCGTGTGTGCATGTCGATTCTACCTACAATATTGGTAATAACCGTTATCACCATCGATAATATTCTGGTGAGCGATATTTTTTCAGTTTACATTTAGGTTAGTATGCCTGATGATTGTCCAAAAAGACTTTCCATTTTTACCAAAGTGCAACAACAATTAAGTATTCTTTATTGTTAAGATATCCCTTTTTTTGACTCAGTAAAATCCAAAACACACCTACGAATATTAAACTACAATACTAACCCGACATTCCACGCCTTTTATTTAGACATGACGTCATAACCTTGAAATCAATATTGCTTTCATTCATAGCAAATAATATGAAACAAATAATTCACTATGAATTTGACTGTTTCAAAAAGTTCACACTGCAATTGAGCATATTACACTCACACTGAACACGACAATCTAACATAAAACATGCAAAAATTACAAGACAAAATCAGTGTTGCAGTTGAGTATCCAGTACTGGCGAGCACTTGGGTGTTGGGTGGGCGAGTACTTCTCGGGTTCGAGTACTTGGGACAATGAGTACGAGTGTGTCCAAGTACTGAAAATTCAGATATCCAAGAACAAATTTGAATAACTCAGTTTTTTACAAAGTTTTTTGATCTCCAAATACAATAGGAGTAGGCCTACAACTGTCATGACTGTTCTAAATAAAACAAATACTGCAAAATGAGATAATTATTATAAAAACAGTAATATTGTTTTGTCTTTTTTAAATAATTTTTATCAGGTGAGGTTTCTGTGTCTACTTGCCAGGTAGAGTTTTTTCTTTAGAGAACTGTCTTTCTATATTTCTACTACCGGATTGTCGGGAGACTTCTCAGTTCTAAAAAGAACTGTCAGTTGCTTTTTTACTTCTACATTTGTACCGAGAGGAAGGTATAGAAAGATGGCTAGGACTACTACTTAAGCTTATAGGATCGTAATTAACTGCACTACCGCAGAGTCAGTTCTTGAATTGGTCTCACTGTTTCGACTAGCTTACTCTAGTCATCGTCAGGAGAAGCTTTTCTTCTCATTTTAATTCTGGTTTTGTAAAACATGATTCTGGTCCAGTACACATTTTGAGCTGCACTGTACAAGCCCTGCAGTCTTGTGAAGTTTCCTGCTACAGTTCATCCCTGCACAAGTCAACTATTCAGATACCACTTTTGTCACTCAAAACCCATTAGATTGAAAAGTCTACTGGTATTTGGTAAAGGACTACACACATGTTGACTTACAGAGGTATTTTGAGCTGCATGGATTTATATGAAAGAGTACACACAACAACTTTGCCCCTTTGGAGTTAGTAGCAAACAAATAACTGTATTGTATGAAAAAGCTTACCCAAGCATGCATGAATTAAGTACAAGTTATATACAATCCTTGCTCTATCATGGGGCACTACGTGATCAAACTGCCTTCCTGGAAATGTGGGATGGGTTTGTCATCTAATGACTTGCTGTATTGATTCATGTATTCTCTCTGTACAGTGAGATACACTGATGTACACTGCAGTCCACTTTGCCAAGTATGTGTACAGTAAACAAATGAGTACATGTACATGAATGACCAGCATGTATTTATTTTATCAAATTTTCATACTAGTAATTGAAGTATAAAGGTATTGATCACACAGGTGTACAATGTGTCTTACTGTTTTGGGGTGTTTTAAGTTTTAAGTGTGTCAAAATTTACAGTGAGTGAATTAAAAATCTATTATGGCTCAAATATTTTGGGTAATTCCACAAGAACACAGGGGCTCAGAAACTTTACTGGATCCAAAACAATTGTCTACAAGACAAGAATAACAATTGTTCAGAGTCACAGAGGAGGCCAGCAATCTGCTTTGTCTTAAATGCATATACTATTTTAAAAATAATTAATTAGCAATTGATGACGTCAACTAAACAAAGAGAGAGATATACATGTAAACCTTTGGCAACAACAGTTCAAAAAGTAACCGATGGCAATATAGCTGTTGAATAAAAGGCCTTGAGAAATGCTTTTTGTAAGTCAATGTTTAGGTTTGGTAAATTACACAATACAAAACACAACAACTTAAACTGGCATATATAACAGGATCCTTTCTTGATGCTTGTCAAAGGATATCTTGACCTACATATTTGCCCTTGTAATCAAAGATGCCAGGGGTGGATATCGCAAAGAGTTAAAGACACTGGACACTATTGGTAATTTGTTAAAGACAAGTCTTCTCACTTGGTGTATCTCAACATATGCATAAAATAACAAAGCTGTGAAAACTTGAGCTCAATTGGTCGGCGAAGTTGCGAGATAATAATGAAAGTAAAAACAATGAATCATTATGAAGTTGTGTGCTTTCAGATCTTTGACTACGTCACTTCAGAGGGAGCCGTTTCTCACAATGTTTTATACTATCAACCTCTCCCCATTACTCGTTACAAAGTGAGTTATGCTAATAATTATTTTGAGTTACCAATAGTGTCCACTGCCTTTAAGACTACATGTACATGTAGTCTTTTCTCTAGTTAGGTTACTCGTCCCCTTGCTCTATGCTCGTCCTAAATTAGGACTAGCCGTACGTTTTTAATATCCTAGGACTAGTCATGTCAAAGTTAGGACTAGTCCTAACTCTTTGTGAAATCGACCCCAGGTCTGGGTTTAGGGGAGCTGATTTGACTGGAAACAATAAACCTAAATTTTAAAGATCCAAAAAAGTTCTACACTACATGGAAACCAAATCTGTGATTGATAAGTGTGGTGGGTAGTTAACTAAAAACTAAACATGAATTATTTACAGTCTTTGACACATCTGCCATGTCCACTGTCATGTAAGCCCACACGTGCAATATTTTTTGCATGATGGAGGAATGTAACTTAGTATTGTGTGCATTGTTCAAATATAGTACTCGCATGTTACATGTACGTGTACAATGATGTACGAATTACCTACATGTTTGTTGTGTTGTCATTAAAGGCAGTGGACACTATTGGTAATGCCCCTTATTTTTGACCGCGCGGGGGCGCTATAAATAGTATTTTGATCACTTCCGGGGGTACACGCGATTCGCCCTGCACAAATTAATAGGCGTTCTGTCACTTTTGTTGCGCCGTAGTTTCAATTTGCTTTAGAGGTGGATTATAACGGCTCCTTTTAAAGTCTTATTGTCTGTGATGGATTAGATGTCTGTGGTTATAATGTGTTCCAATCTTTAAAAACTGTTTTGTGTATGAATGAATATACCCCCGGAAGTGATTGAGAGCGCCCTCACGCGGTCAAAAATATGGCCCATTACTCACAATAATTTGATTTTGAGACCTCAGAATTAGATTTTGAGGTCTCAAATTCAAGCATCTGAAATCACACAACTTCGTGTGACAAGGGTGTTTTTTCTTTCATCTTTATATCGCAACTTACAGGACCAATTGAGTTCAAATTTTCACAGGTTTGTTATTTTTTTGCATGTTAAAATACACCAAATGAGAAGACTGATTGACAACTACCAATAGTGTCCACTGTCTTTAGGAGTCGAAACGGCAGGCTAACTATGTTTTGAATACTATACCACAGGTCTTTCTGGTTGGTAAGCAGTTTGCAACAGCAACATGTAGTTCTTTTTTCCGATGTGTGTTTTAGAACAAACTTTTTGTGAAAGTTTTTTCGTTTGGAAACATTAACAACATCATCAGACAAAATCTGTCAAGAAAATGTGTTTTTATTCAATTACTTTTGGTAAAAATCAAGAAATGCAATTAAAGCAACCAGGCGAAGAGGACAGCAACAACAGCACTTTATTCATAAAGTAAACACAGATGACAGCAACAACAGTAAACACTGCTACAGGCATTACATTTAAACTACTGAGCAAGGACAAGCCTTCCTCCAGTCCTCAAGGACAACAACACTCAACTATTGTGTTCTGAATCAGTCAATGACATCATCACTGAGCTGACATACAGTATGGACTTTGTATAATTACAGAGTAGAGTGCGTTTAACACTCCATCATTGTTCAAATCCAGACAAGGACATATAATGTCACAGATTGCCCTTTATTTATTCAGCTATGTTTTTGTGTAAAGCTTTGCCATTTGACTTGTCCAAAATCCTTCACGCACTGAAAGGAACTTGCATTAAAAACCATAAGTCAGTCAGTGTAGTTTTTGTTGGCTAAGTAAATCCCATGGTGTAGCTTTGTTCATTTGTCTCCATTTTTTTTACAGGGATTGCTCTTAAAACTTGGTCCCCTTTTTGGCATTCCCAATGCTGCTGGATTTTGAGGTGTTTTTTTTTTAAATATAGTTGCTTTGTTTGGGTAATTCTTGGTCTGATCATTATGCATTAAAGGCAGTGGACACTATTGGTAATTACTCAAAATAATTATTAGCATTTTATAAACCCTTACTTGATAACGAGTAATGGTTGATTTGATAGTATAAAAAATTGTGAGAAACAGCTCCCTCTGAAGTAACGTAGTTTTCGAGAAAGAAGTAGTTTTCCTCAGAATTAGATTTTGGGGTCTCGAAATCATGCATCTGAAAGCACACAACTTTGTGTGACAAGGGTATTTTGGGGGGGGGGGGTCTTTGAAAATTACCATTAGTGTCCAGTGTCTTTAATACCGTTTGTTTACAGCCTGAATCAATATGACATGTAGACAACCTATCCACAACCCCCACCCTACCACATGTTTGTATGCTCCAGTTGATCAAGTTGCAATTTATTGTCATTGGCAGTCAATTCAAATCTCAAATCGTGGTGTATTTTGTTGTGTTTAGTAGCCATGTGATTAAAAAAAGGTGTTTGGGATTTTGTTGTTTTTAGCAGAGTACTTAGTTTATTAAACTAGACCATGCAAAAAAGATCCTAAGTAAAAGCCTGGTTCATTAAAGGAACACGTTGCCATGGATCGGTCGAGTTGGTCTTTGAAAAGCGTCCTGTAACCGTTTGTTATAAATTTGATATGGTTAGAAAGATGTTGTAAATGTAGAATACAATGATCTACACAAATATGGCTCGAAATTGCGTGGTTTTCGTTTTACCTCGTCGACAAACACGGTCGGCCATTTATGCCGACCGTGTTAGTTTGCGACATAAAAGGAAAAACATGCAATTTTGAGTGATACTTGTGTGGATCATTATATTCTACTTTTAAAACATCTTTCTAACAATATGCATTTCATAACAAACGGTTTCAAACGCTTTTCATAGACCAACTCGTCCGATCAAAGGCAACGTGTTCCTTTAAACTACTTCCTGTGAATGCGAAACGAATTTTGACGTCACAGGGTTGTTTTTCGCAGCGAATGTTTTGCTTTTTAAGTTTTAGTTCAGCACAAGTCAACAGATGCTAATTTTAAAGTTGTTACAAATTTGTGATGTCAGAATTTTTATCGCATTCACATTCACCCGATGAGGTATGAAACGTGCCAGATTCAAATATTGTTACACCTTATATTTTACTACCAACCAAGAATGCTAATCTACCCTTTTTTTACCAACATCAATAATTAAATACATGGCAATGAAAAATACAATTTTCTTTTAACAAAACAAGAAACTCAGAATGGCTATTTTATCAGTCTCAGTATTGATTGATTCAATCATTTTCCCCTATTTTTAATTTTGGCTTCCTTAAATTCCTTCTTAATTTTTTAGCAACATAATTTATAAATTTGCTGTATATTGTTTATAATATTTGGATAACTTTCCGTATGGCGCCACCACTTTTTCACTCATTTTTACAAAAAGGGATATATCAATCAGGTAAATTAGATACTATATTATTTTATTTAGAATGAAAAAGTGGTGGCGCCATACGGAAACTTTTCCGATGATACAATAGTGTCTTAGATAAAAGGTCCCCTGAGAATTTATAAATAACGGTTTATAATCGCTAACTAATCCCTTGGTGGTCCGAGCCGCAGGGAATAAACCGTGCCGTCTGCCCACGGCGCACAATCGACCAGCAGACAACCCGGACACGGCCAAACTGAATACACCCATCCCACTTCTCCGGAAAACAAGTTTCGGCGACCACGTATAATTTATTGCATTTGACCCCCAATTGTAAAGTAATGATGCTCAAAATCATGTTGATGTTGTCTTACCTTCTGACTCTTGAAGATTGATAGTCAATCCTTGCGTTTGGAGAAGAAAATACAGAGATAAAATGAGATAAATAGGAGGACAGTACTGTTGCCACGACATCTTTGAAGGCAGTGGATGTAGCCCACACACACACTTTTGCACTCGATGTACTCGTCCTTCTTGCACATGTATATTCGTTGAAGTTCATGTATGTAATAAACGTGCGATGTGCCTTTCGCACACACACACGACTAGATACAGTCGATGAGAAAATACAGCTGACATTTGCTATACTTGCTTCAAGACGTTAGTTGTGAGTGTGCTTTCAAAACTAAACGCACCACTAACAGCGCGTGCCACTGACATGCACAGAACGCAGTATCAGACAACAACTGTAACAACACTAACGCCTTGAAGTACTTATTGTGAACTCGTGGTGGCGCTATTGAAATTCAAGAGCCAATCAATTATTTTTATTTCACCGTTAATTCTAAAAATCTTATGATACGGGGTCAAACAACAAGTACCGGTAAGAAATAATGGGGGTAAACATGTGGGGAAAACCACATATCAAATGGTGGTCAATAATTTGTGACTTTCTCTCTCTAAAATATCCACCCTCGGTCCATGGAGGTAGGTAGGATGCTCGGTCATTCAATGGGCTGTGAATTTTTTTTCCCCCGGCACAGGTGGTGGGGCGGTATCCGAAGTACTCTGCATGCAGTAGTCGTTACTGTGAATTGACGAAGGCTGATTTCATGGAATTCATAACAAATGGATTATTACATGTGTATTGATTTACAAGTTCAATAAAAGTTTAACCACCGCGTGATTGGGGTGGTCCGTTTTATGTAACACTTACAGCAGTATCTGTATATCTATAGTTTCCAAGAAAGATGAATTTAAATTGATACTCTTTAAAATAACGAACTGCTAAAACCACCGTCAATTTGAAAGAATTACCAATATCGGGAGAAGAAGGAGGAGGTGGGGGGGGGGGGGGGGGGTTCTTCCAGAATGCCAGAAAATAACTTTCACACGTAAAACAAAACTCTACTATAGTAATATTTCTAGTAATAAACATTGAATGTATAATGTGTATGATAAGTTTTCCGTTCAATCAACTCCGCAATGTCTTATGTTAATTTCTATGCTTGAACATCCTTCATCCCTAAACTATTAAATTTTAAGACTTATTGTTTGGCGCATTATAAAATGATAGCAAAAATACTTGCAAGGGTCGGGAATTATTTTCAATCGCAGGGGGGGGGGGTGGGGGCTGGGGCGGGTCTAGAATATTGACTGGGTGCGTGCATTTTGCCCTCATTATTAAAAGAAAAAAATTCTCGTTCTGATCTGCTGAAACCTTACTGTAGAGCCGAAACTACAAAAATAATTTCACAGATTCGTCATAGGCCCGGCGGCCTGATTGCCATTTTTGTTTTCTTTTTCTGGTGGCGCAAGTTGGTAGTTAATTTGTTCGTGGGAGCTCTACCTTCATGCTCTTGCTCTATGCTCTATGTAACCAATATTAGGCCGCTTTTAGATTATTCTAATCAACGTAAACCACAAGGGAAACTGACTGGGTTATTTTTATTTGTAGAGCCGAACCAATAAGTGTAAAGAGCGCCCTCTATACAACAAATTATAATTAGCGAATGACGTCAACCATCTCATTTCCGGCAACATAATCACGCTAGAAAATGCAAGGCCGCCGATGCACTGGGTGATGCATACACGAAGCGCACAGTGGACGGGGAGCGGCAGAGATGATGATGCTGCATGACTAAGTAATGTATTGAATACCGTTCATCATGGCTGCCTCACTGTCGCAACTCTCCGTTCTCAGTCAAATCAGCGAGGAATTTCTCCTCTGCCAAGTCTGTTTCGAACGATTCAACAAGCCCAAAATTCTCCCGTGTCTTCACAGCTTCTGTGAGGGGTGCGTCCAGCGGTACATCCCGCCCGGATGTCGTTCCATCCGGTGCCCAATGTGCAAACAGGAGACGGAACTCCCAGAAAATGGCGTGAGCGGCCTGAAAGATAATTTCTTCATACTCAACCTATCTGACGTATTCACTGAGATTGCGCCGGCTAAGAAGGGTGACGGACCTCTGCGCAAAGCCGTCTGCACCATATGTGTCGGTGCGGATCCAGCCGAGGCAAGTTTCAGATGCTTAGAATGTGTGGATTTTCTCTGTGACAACTGTGCGCCATCTCATGATCACCGTCTGGCGAGGTTTAGCCGCCAGCACCACATCATCTCCGTGCCGGCCTCGGAGAACAAGAAACTTCTGAGGAGAGACATTTTTTGCGAGAAGCACAACTCTGAGACGGTAAGATTTTTCTGTGAGTCTTGTTACCGACCCATATGCCGAGACTGTGTTCTAGTCGAGCATAAAGATCACTCCCACACTTTCTTGAAGGATGAAGTTGCGAAACACAGGAACACAATAGACACTTTGCTGCACGGTGTCAGGGATAAGATTGCAGCTTTTGAAGAAGCGATGAAAAACGTTGATGAGGCTGAGGCTAATCTTGAGGCCAACCGGGGCCAGGCAGAGTACATCATCACCAAGACATTGGAGGACTACATCTGCCAACTTCGACAACAGCAGAAACAACTCACCCACCAATTGAGTCGCGCATGTGATGGGCGCAAGAAGCAGCTGAATGCCCACCGGAAGAGCCTCCAGACCGGACTTGAGAACCTCTTGAGCGGGTTCGACTTCACAGAGAAGGCACTGGGTCATGGCTCGGAGCTGGACATCCTGTCGATCAAAGATGAGGTCATCGACAGACTACAAGGGCTTTCCAACATCTCACCCCAGCAAGACCTGACATTGGACCAGCTCAGTCAGCTGTACTTTGTCGCCAGTGAGAACATGATCGACACCCCTTTGCCCCTTCTTGGCGAAATCCGATGCGGGGACCGGACTTTTGTCGACATGTCCGAAATGGGTGATTCCAGATCGATATGTTCAATTGAGTCCTCAGAGCTAGGCGATAGCTCCCTCTCTGAATCCATTCCAAAATCACCAAGGAGGGTGGTTGATTCCAAACCAGTTGTGACCACCACCAAACCCCAACTCATCTTCCATCTCAAAGACGAGACGGACGAGGCGGGCGAGTTCGACTGGCCGAGCGGAGTTGCGTCCAGCGTCGATGGAGAGTACGTAGCGATCGTTGACCGCGACAACGACCGGTTACAGGTGTACAACCGGAAGGGAAAATTTGAGTGCAAGTTTGGAAACCGAGGTCGCCAACCCTGTCAGTTTGAGCTTCCCTTAGACGCAGCGATCACGATGGATGATGATCCCTGCATCTACGTCACCGATGAGTACAACCACCGAGTTCAGAAGTTGACACTCTACGGGAAGTACATCTCGCACTTTGGAGATAACGGGATTTTCAAGCAGCCGTACGGAATCGCGATCACCAACGATGGTCATGTGGTCGTCACCGATATCGGGAAGCATCGTGTGACCGTCCACGATGCACAGGGTAAGCTCTTGAATAATTTCGGATCGCGAGGTGACGCCGATAACCAGTTCAACGAGCCGCGATACGTTGCGATACACAACGATAAGATCGTCGTGTCCGATCACTGCAACCACTGCATCAAGGTCTTCACCTCTCAGGGAGTCCACCTTCGCACTTTCGGTTCCTGTGGTTCCGGTAACGGCCAGTTCATCGGACCCACCGGAGTCTGCATTGACAAGGACGGCAACATCATCGTGGCGGACTGCGCGGATCGAGTCCAGCTGTTCAACTCGGAAGGGATGTTCATCAGACATCTACTCAACGAAGCAGATGGCGTAAGTGGCCCTCTTGGGATGACCATCACGGCTACTGGGGAGTTGGTAATCACAAACCTTGGTACTCACTGTGTCAATGTGTTCAAATATGGAGGGTGGGTTTAAGGATAAAAGATTCCTTCAAAAGATAAAATTCACGAACAGATCATTTCAAATAAGTTCTTATATTCATCCTCGGGTTTTGTTTGTTGTTTATGGAACACAATCCATGCATGGTGAAAAAAATGTCACTTGGATGTTGTTTCACGAATAAATTAATTATAAAAAACTGGGCCCAATCTCATGGAATGCTTATTCACCCAAATCAAGCACGACAAAATTATCAGAACATCAGAATAAGGTTCCAGCCAAAGTACCATATCACATGCACTATCTTTGACCAGACCCTGCTCATTAGTTTTGCATACCCAAGCCTACACATGTATAAACTGTAAAGGGGTAACCCTGTTTCAGCCCTAGAAGTAGGTGGCAACGGCCTCTGGAATAAAGTAATTGTAGCCCACACATTGAAGTGACCTTCAGGCCTTGTTTTGTATGTCTGGCGACTTGCATACAAAACAAAAAATATATAAAATAAGGCACAAAATTGTCAAGCAGAATTGTCAGCTCCATGAACCCGGGCGCGGTTGATTTCATTTTCCAAACCAAAAAGATTTCACAATAAGCCCAACGGTAACCAACTTCAAAAATCTTCAAAGGGCACAATAATTCGGAAATAATATTGGTTTTCACATGAATTGAAAAACTCATAAAACCCACCAAAAATATTACCAAATTGTAACAGTAACTCATATCCATTTATGTGGATAATTCTACAATTTTTTACGACGAATTACCGGTAAAGCATTACCCTTAGAAAAAATTGACATTTAAAATTCACGGTTGAAATTTAGAAATGCATGGATTGTGAATCCTTTGTCATTTTCATATCATTATTTTATTCCTGATCGGATTGTAAATGAACGCACAAAATGCAATTAAAAATGATTTATGTACATAATATTTGAAGATGTATGATTTGTGCTGAGCAATACTCGATCTCCAATATTAAACATAAATAAATTAGAGAGGGGTAGCTAGACTTGTCCAAGGCCTTTTGCATTTTTAATGGTTTATCCAAGAGGAGGCCTACTAACATCACGAACGCACAAAGGACTTTGAGTAAGTTCTAGAGAGTTGTGTGCTCGGTAAGTTTAGGGAATTGCACGCACGAAGGCCGTGTCATGGTGGATTTCACAAAGAGTTAGGACTAGTCTTATCTCGAGTTAGGACCAGTTACTCGTCCTAACTTAGGACTATCCATGCAATTTGTATATCTCCTAGGACTTGTCCTAAATTAGGACTAGACCTATCTCTTTGTGAAATCGACCCCAGTGGTCTTGGCCTCGGTACCGCTACAAATCTCTCCTGTATAAACTTAAAGATTTTCCAATGGAAGTGCTCTTTGAGAGATGAAAAAGGCCCGAATTTCCGGGCCGGCAGTGGCTCGATTTAAATTAGCAAACGAAAGCCTTTGACAAGTCTAGTGGGGGATTAGAACAAGTTTTTTGAAAAAGAAAAACTTTCATTTCAACCGTGACATTCTGAAGATGCAATATAAAAATGCCATAATAATAGAAAACACAAAAGTACAAAAATTACAACATGTCGTGATGATGTTTCACACAATATGCTTTACAAAAGACAATCCCATGCGTGGGAACTTTTGAAAGTTGTCATTAAAGGAACACGTTGCCTTGGATCGGTCGAGTTGGTCTTTGAAAAGCGTTATGTAACCTTTTATTAAAAAAGAAATATGGGTAGAAAGATATTGTAAAGGTAGAATACCATGAGCTACACAAACATGCCTCGAAATTGCATGGGTTTGGTTTACCTCCTCGACTAACACGGTCAGTCATTTATGGGAGTCAAACCATATGCATTTCATAACAAACGGTTTCAAACACTTTTTATAGACCAACTCGTCCGATCCAAGGCAACGTGTTCCTTTAAATTTAATCCAAAATTGAGAAACACTCAGAGTTGGTACATTTCTCAAGCATTGTAAAGAGAACTATAAATTGTCACCACAGTGATTAACTCTACCAAGGCACACTACATACATCGTTGAATTTAACCCCCCCCCCTGCCAATAATTTTCATCTTGTGTTTTGTATTAACATATCTGTACAAAATATTCAACATTTTCCAGAAGAAACGAGTTTGAGATGATTATTGTACATAATGATGTCTTATTCAGTCTGTATAAATCAAAGCATTTAATGTCTTGCCATTGGAAACCACAGTATTTGTCCAAGTTCTATTGTTAACGAAAAAAGAGCGTAGAAGTTCGTAGAATTCTTGAAAATTGTATTCCAGAGTTCTATATTATTGTATGGGCTGTATCAATTTGTCAAAGAAAATAATGAGTAATAACCCAAAATATCCATAAAAAATAACTAATAATGTGTATATTATTAATATTGTTATGAATGTCTATGTAATTAGCTAACAGTTGCTGCAAATAGACAATTCACAAAATTAAGGGTTACCAAAATTTCCCCGAACCAAAATAATAGTGGACAATTTGTTTGGATTGTGTTAGCGTTTAAGAGAGACAATTCAAACAAAGTCAGAATATACACGTTAATTGTAATACCTCAAGTCAAAATTGAGCAGCACATTATTGAAATTTATATAAAAGCTTTTCAAAAAGGGTAAAAACAAACATGCACAATTTTTCAGCATGTAAACACAATTATTGTCCTCCACTTTGGTTGAAACAGCCTTAATAAGCTGCGCTTTAAAAAATAACTGAAATGTTTTCTTTAATATGACTTCGTCTCAGATGGATACATTTCACAGACAAATTGTTTTCAGTTTGAACTTCATTATCAATAAGCTTTCAGACCATTGCAATGATGTTTGGTCAGACGATTCCGCAACGTCTGCAATTAACTTAAAGGCAGTGGGCACTATTGGTAATTTCTCAAAATAATTATTAGCACAAAACCTTACTTGGTGACGAGTAATGGGGAGAGGTTGATGGTATAAAACATTGTGATAAACGGCTCCCTCTGAAGTGCTATAATTTTCGAGAAAGGAGTAATTTTCCACGAATTTGATTTCAAGACCTCAGATTTAGAACTTGAGGTCTCAAAATCAACCATCTAAACGCACACAACTTCGTTTTACAAGTTTGTTTTCTTTCATTATTATCTTGCAAGTTCGATGACCGACAGGTTTGTTATTTCATGCATATGATGAGATACAGCAAGTGAGAAGACTGGTCTTTGACAATTACCAATAGTGTCCACTGTCTTTAAGCATATTCTGGCAAGGATAACGTATACTGAAAAACAATAATCACAAGTTCAATCTTATTTGACATCACCAGCTTATCATTATCATCTTTCTTTATAACGAAATATCATGGTGAACAATGAAAGTTGAACATTGTATTCTTCAGTTTAAAAGTGAATATTTACTCAGCTCGCGGTGGTGTTCTCTGCAGGCTTTTCACGTACATACAATGCATAGGCTTCTAAAACAAAGTCCCATGAGAGAGGAATAATCAAGCTAGACTATAGATATATAGCCATACGGGTCATCACCGCGCACTTGATTAAAAAGCAGCCACGCACAAGCGACCCTTAATTATCATATTTCAGTCTCCTGTATCTAATTCACTGCCTCACCAGTAATATTTCTAACAATATCCTTTGCTAGAATTTAGGTTGTTCATTCTAATTTGTGTTTCTTTGTTTTCAGTCTACCCTCAATAATATATTAAGGTAGGGTACTGGTAAATGTTAAAGACAATCCCTGTTATGGCTCTCTCTTAACATCGGTCATATTTATCAAAGTGGTCTATACGTGGTGTATCCCAAAATATTCATGAAATTATAATAAATTTTGGCTCAATTGGCCATCAGAGTTGCAAGAAAACCTCCCGTGCTGCAGCATAGATTTTTGTGCTTTCGGATCTGAGAAAATAATGCTGCATAAATTATGCCCGAAGCCTTTCTCAGATCGATACTTTGGTGGTAAAACATTACCTCTTGCTATACACAATGTTTTGTAATCTCAACAGCTCTCCAGTGCTCTCTACCAAATAAGGTTTTCTGGTCATTAGTATTTGGTGTATCCCATCATAAGCATTAAATAACAAGTCTGTGAAAATTTGGGCTCAATCGGTCATCGAAGTTGCGAGAAAATGATGAAAGAAAAAAAACCTTGTTGGGCGAATTTGTGTGCTTTCAGATAGGAATAAAAGACTTCTAGCTAGAAGTATTTTATTATTTTAGTGAGAAATTACCTCTTTCTCAAAAACTACGTTACTTCAGAGGAAGTCGTTTCCCACAATGTTTTATACTATCAACAGCTCCCCAATGCTTGTTACCAAGTCAGTTTTTTATTTAATATTTGTTTTGAGTAATTACCAAACGTGTACCTTCCCTTTAACAATGAAATTTGCCATGTTCATCATAATTTAGTGGAGCATTACTCTTAGTTCAAGCGCCCCATTCACATTTTTTGTCCAAAACATTGAAAACATTCCGTTTTAAACATACTCGTAAATTCATCAGATAGAAATTGATGTCAGGCACTGCATCTTTCTTCAATGACATTAAATTTGATCTTTGTTTGATATTTACAATACTGTGTCCTAGAAAGGCCAGTTAATTTTTGAAGTGTGTTCCATAAAACTACATAGTTTACCCATGTGGAACAAAATTATTCATTATGTTGACTGTATTTACCAGCCCCCGTAGGTTGTGTGCTTAAAAGATGTTACCTTATGTATTGCATTGCCACCCATGGACCAATTTCATAAAAAGCTGCTAAGCACGTCGGGTTACCAACCAAAGTGCAATGCGATCTTTACTCTTTGTTGACTGGCTCCCTGCTCATTTTGGCTTAGCAATTAAATTCCATCTTAGTGGTTTTTATGAAATTGGCATCCTGCCAGCGTTTTTGTGTAAAACCCACGTGTGTGTCTCTTAAAATTATATTTTCGTATTGTTTTAGCCCATTTTTTTTAATGCATTATAATGACTAAATAGTGTAAAAATGTATGCCATTTTGTGAAAAAAAATTGTGTAAAAAATGTGTAAAATATTATATTTATGACATGTACATGCAAAATTGAATTAATTATATTGTGGCTTGAGCGATGTTAGTTTAAAACCTAAATACACAATGTTTTCAGTTTACCTGATAGCAGTTTATTCTTATTTATTCCAATAATGTATTTTAAAGGAAAGAAACAGCATTGGTAATATTACTCATTACACTCTTAAATGATGTACTTATTAATCATAATTTTAATCTCAAATATTTCCTGGTCACAATGTTGACCGGGAATCCATAGTCATAATGGGTCTGACCTGATCTGGCATTGATGATCCGGAGTTTGTGTTAAAGTGACCGGAAACTGGATACAAACTTACCGAAACTGTTGTACTTTCATGGATTTTTTTTATTGCCCTATAGGCATATACTCTCTTTTTCTGCTGATTTTGTTTTTGAATGATGTGTTTTTTGCAGAGTGTAGGATTTTGAGAAGGTAATTGATTTTAAATGCAATTGTTTTGCAAGATTGTTTAAAGGCAGTCGACATTATTGGTAATTGTCCAAGACTAGCCTTCACAGTTGGTGTATCTCAACATATGCATAAAATAACTAACCTGTGAAAATTTGAGCTCAATCGGTCATCGAAGTTGCGAGATAATAATGAATGAAAAATAACCCTTGTCACAGGAAGTTGTGTGCATTTAGATGGTTGATTTCGAGACCTCAAGTTCTAAATCTGAGGTCTCGAAATCAAATTCATGAAAATTACTTCTTTCTCGAAAACTATGGCTCTTGAGAGGGAGCCGTTTCTCACAATGTTTTATACCATTAAACTCTCCCCATTACTCGTCACCAAGAAAGGTTTTATGCCAATAATTATTTTGAGTAATTACCAATAGTGTCCACTGTCTTTAACAGAAGGGAGTGTGTAACCTTGGTAACAACCTTTAAGTCTGTTTATGGAAAGTTTAATTTGTTAGAAAATTATATTTGAGAAATCACCTTATCAGAACGATGTTCACACTTCTTTGACCTTTTTAGGAATGTTCAAAATATTGATTGATAAAAAACCGAGCAGCTTGCAAAACAAAACAATCCAACCATTGTATTATGATTATGAGAAAGATAAGTTGAAAGAGGTTACATCGTCAAAACTATTGTTGGAAATCGAACATTGTGTTATAACTTTCTCCTCGTTTAAGGTCAGAGGAAACAACATCTAAAACTGTTAAACTTGTCTATTAGTTTTTCAAAAACAGGAATTATGGTTTTTATGAAATGTCACAGGGCTACACCATAAGTTAAAAAAAGCTATGTCAGCATTGACCCCGATGATGGGTCAAAGTTCGAGTCAAAATTAACATTGACCAGTTTCCGGTCAGCCTGATCCCAATATTGGTCAGGCCCGCACTCTTTAAACTCCCGGGTCAAGCTGACACCGAAAACTGATTTTAAAGAATGATACGGATTCTGCGTCAATTTGACTCAAGTTTGGGTCATTTTGAGACAGATTCCGCGAGTGAAACTGGCCCAGAATTGGGTCAAGCACCACGTGACCCAGATCCGGGTAAATTTTGACTGGAATAGGTCCTTTTCGAAACCACGGCCTCGGCTTTGGATTCGGCTCAGGCTGGCTCCCGCGGTTGTTTGACCATTGCGCGTGTTATGCGTATGCGCTCATGCAGGGCTTCGTGCGTGAGAGGATGGAGCTTGAAACCAAATCCAAAGCCGAAGCCGTGGTTTCGAAAAGGGCCTTAATGTGTAATGTGTACACACATGTATATTCTGGTCATTTGATTGGAGGGTTTTAGGTCATGCGTGGTTTAATTGTCATATCATTACTCTGGATATTGCTCGCGCTATAATATAGACCTCATTGTTTGTTAAACCATGGAGTTTAAAGACACTGGACACCTTTGGTAATTGTCAAAGACCATTCTGCTCACTCGCTGTATCTCAACGTAGGCATAAATAACAAACCTGTGAAAATTTGAGCTCATCGGGCATCGAAGTTGCGAGATAATAATGAAAGAAAAAACACCATTGTCACACGAAGATTTGTGCTTTCAGATGCTTGATTTCGAGACCTCAAACTCTAAATGTGAGGTCTCTAAATCAAATTCGTGGAGAATTACTTCTTTCTCGAAAACAACGTCCCTTCAGAGGGAGCCGTTTCTCGCAACGTTTTATACTACCGACCTCTACCCATTACTCGTTTATTTGTATGCTAAACATTAATTTGAGTAATTACCATAATGAGTGTCCACTGCCTTTAAACCATGGAGATTCCTACCTCCATGGTTAAACACAGCAGCACAAAACGCACCCGTTACAGTGGATGCCTGAATAATATGTTTGGCTCCAAATCAATGACAGAGATCTACTGATGTTAAAGGAACACGTTGCCTTGGATCGGACGAGTTGGTCTTTGAAAAGTGTTTGAAACCGTTTGTTATGAAATGCATGGTTAGAATATAATGATCCACACAAGTATCACTCAAAATTGCGTGGTTTTCCTTTTACCTCGTCGACTAACACGGTCGGCCACTTATGGGAGTCAAATTTTTGACTCCCATAAATGGCCGACCGTGTTAGTTCGTATAGTAAAAGGAAAACCACGCAATTTCGAGGCATGTTTGTGTGGATCATTGTGTTCTACTTTTAAAATACTCTCTAACCATATGCATTTTATAACAAACGGTTACGGAAGCTTTTTAAAGATCAACTCGACCGATCCAAGGCAACGTGTTCCTTTAAGCAAACCAAATAATGTTTTGCATTCGTGCAATAGTCGAGATTTACTTTCATTCACTGAAAAGTGTAATGTTTGAGTCAACTCGACCTCGCCTCGTTGTGGCACATTCCATCTTTCAAATGAACATATTCTCACCATTGCACTCATTAACATTCACTTTAGTATAATATTTATCTGATACAAGGTTTATATGAACCCCTTTAAAAGAGAAACCAAAGGTTTTGACGTCGCTTTAAAGCCTCTTTTACTTTTCCTGCTTAATATAGAATATGAGTCACTTATTGCTGTAGGGTGTGCAGACAATGTAAATTGTTATTCAGTGGATTTGAACAAGCTTGAATTGTGTTGCAGTTGATGAGCTGAATGGTAAACAATGAAACTAAATAATAATAGATAACGAAGAATCAGATCATTTTGAAATGTCAATTTATTTGTTAAGTGGATGGTCATGTGTTTTATGAATCAACCCCCTTTTCAGAGAGTATAATAATGGTCGTGTTTTAAACCACAAGGGAAACTTACAAATTTTCTTGCTAAACCCCAAATGAATTATGTGATTAGTTAAAAGACCCCCCCCCCCCCCCCCCCAAAAAAAAAAAGTGTCGATAGACGCCATCCGAACGAGCAACATACAACGGTTTGGACTAAATAGGGCTTGATCATCCTCCCTCTCCAAACTTCCACAACAATCGGGTCAGAATTTACCCAGAATCTGGGTAAATTCTGACCTGGTTCAGGGTACCAGGAGGCCTGATTCATTTGTGAATCAGGCTGAGCTGATGGAAACTGGTTTCTACACGTGATTTTAAAACTCGGACTCTGCGTCACTTTGACCCATTTCTGGGTCATTTTGGACACAGATTCCCACGTCAAATGGGTAATCTTTAATGAGAATTTTTGGGTCAGGGGTCACGAGACATGGGTGAGGCTGCTGGGACTCGAAAGGGTCCAGTGGTCAGACTGCGGGACTAGAAATTACAAGGTTGTGGGTTCGAATCCCCACAGCATACCGTTGATTTCACAATGACTATATATGACGTCTTTAGTTATCGAATCACAATTTCTTGATGTTAAAACAATGTTTGTAAGGGGAGAGATTGGCTGTTGCTTGGCATAATAACTCCTTGTGGGAGTTTGCCGTGTTCCATTGATGGGAAGATTATAAACAAGAAAACAAATGAACTATAACTATAGGTTAATTATGACCACAGAGCAATGATGATAATTCATGTTGTCAAGCCCAAGGCGGAGTTTCGAAAAAGGATCTTAAGGTTGACTTTGGGTTTAGCGTTCTTATTATGACAGCAAAGTGGTTCACCGACCAATCATGTTTTGTTTTGATGAAGATCCAGCGTGCCCTGAAGCGTTTAAAGGCAAATACCTTTGGAATTATTTTGAACTGTTTAAATATTTTAATCCTATATAAATAAAGCCTGTGAATTGAGATATCGCCAAAAATCCGGAACAAAGATGACACGCGGTTAGAATAATCCGTAATTGGAAAACACAATTTAAGAGACGTTTTACTGTCAGTAGCGCTTTTCGGATTCAAATTTTTGGGTTTACAAACTTATATTTTGTCCATAGGCCAAACCACATTAATTCAAAGTGAAATCATTCTCTAAATGCTTTATGCTTTATCGAAATCTGCCGTACTTCTAACCGAAGTAAGTGTGTATTGCCATTATTCTTAAAGGCAGTGGACACTATTGGTTATTACTCGAAATAATTATGATCAAAAAACCTTTCTTGATTGCGAGTAATGGGGAGAGGTTGTGAGAAACAGCTCCCTCTGAAGTGACGTAGTTTTCGAGAACGGAGTAATTTTCCACGAATTTGATTTCGAGACCTCAGATTTAGAATTTGAGGTCTCGAAATCAAGCATCTGAAAGCACACAACTTCGTTTGACCATGGTGCGACAAGGGTGATTTTTCTTTCATTAATATCTCGCAACCTGACGACCAATATTGAGCTTAAATTTTCACAGGTTTGTTGTTTTGTGCATATGTTGAGCTACACCAACTGTGAAGACTAGTCTTTGACAATTACCAATAGTGTCCTGTGTCTTTATCAAACGGGATACAGCATTAAAATTTGGCGCTCAAAAAATGTATTCGTAAAGATGGCCGACACAGTTTGACGTCAAGCGGGAACTTTCTGTGTCTAATACATTTTCCAGTCACGGTGTGTTTACAGGGGAGACATGTTGGACATCTGCGGCAATGCTCAGAATTATTGCTTTTTTCCCTCAGTTAACTCATCTCTCTAGTACAAAAAGAGTTGAAACTGCATTCACATCACGCGGTAGATCGAGCTGCAAGCCCAGTGGCTACATCGTGTACAATAATACTGCATGACACGTCTCTGCAAGGTTCTTAGATTAATTCCGATGACACGAGCATTTTCCTCTCCGTACTCAAGGAGACCTGTGCGAGACTATAGATAACCGCATAACAGTCTGAGATTTAATAATGTCAAATTCAATATCACCTTTTACAGGCATTGGACACTATTGGTAATTACTAAAAATAATTGTTAGCATAAAACCTTAAATGGTAACGAGCAATGGAGAGCTGTTGGTAGTGTATAAATTATTGTGAAAAACGGCTCCGTCTGAAGTATCGTAGTTTTTGAGAAAGAGGTAATTTCGCACTCAAAGACTTCAACTTAATTGTGCTGTTTCTTACAACTTTGATGACCAATCGAGTCAACATTTCAACAGGTTTGTTATTGTATGCATAATGTTTGGATACACCAAGTGAGAAAACTGGTCTTTGATAATAACCAAAGGTGTCCAGTGTCTTTAAGGAGACCAGCAAGTAGATATAGCCACAGTCTGAGATTTAATAATGTCAAATTCAATATCACCTTTTAATTTCGAGACAGTAAATTCTAAAAATTGCCAGTGGTGTTTTGCGAAATGTCAGTTTTTGAAAAGGCATGTGAGCTGTTTTTTAATTCCGTCTGACACCGCTGTGTTTGTTTACGGTAGATTAGATTAGTATTCCTGCCGTTGCAAGTTAATGGAGAAAAGACTTTATTGAAGAGAAGAAATGATTTGAAATCAGTTTTTGACCAAAGCGGTTTGGGCATTTTTGACAAATAGTTCTTACATCAGTAATTAAGGCCTAAAGTTCCGGCTGAAGTTGAACAGAAGACTACAGCATATTACTGTTGATTTAATTATCTCAAACTATTAATTGAAGTGAGCTGAAAATTACTAATAACTAAATTCTGATTTCTTTTAAACCACAATTTCTTTTCTTGATAAGTATTTATTTACAAAAACCTCTTAATTTTTTTAGGCACATTGGATCCTCTGGTGGTAACAGCTAGCCGTGAACTCGAATTCAATTAAGTTTACACGCCAAACGCGTGTTACCTTCTTTTAAAATAAATCAGTAAATACTTTTTTCGTCCCCAATAACAACAACGTTTGACGATAACTTCGATTTCACGTGAATAGTTGTCACAATTTCAATTTGTGTGTGAATTATACAACATGCAACAGCCGTGTATAAATAACGAAGCGCTTATAATGGTTTTAATGTCGTTAAAAAATATAATAGATATAAAGCCAATACTAATTGCATGAGCTTTCATAACTAAAAGGATTATAAGCGTCTCTCTGTGGACTTTCCGACGCTGTTCATGTTGTCAACTGGCCGTAGGCCCAGTTTCATATAGAGTTATTGCTCAACAATTTTCTGCTAAGCATAAAATGAGCAGGATACCAAACATAAATTGTATTTGTGACATGGTACCTTGGCTGGTAAATTTATTCTGGTAAGCGTATAGTTGTGTTTTAGCTACCTTAAAATTATAGGCTCTTTTAAGCCCCATACCAAAAGTGTACGTTCTTAAAATAATAAACGAAGTACGAGCCCAAGCCATGCAAGCCGTGTGTTTCGAAAGGGCCAGCTAGCCGACATGAACAATTTTGACAGCAGGAAGATTTCGCATTCTTGGAAATGTTTATGTGTTATAAAACAATACAAGGAGTTGGATGAAATCACTACGGTAATTCATACGGTGTCCTATAGAGGACATCATCAAAATGTCCGGACTCCCAATAACCTTAGATATCATGGTATCCATTAGAACATTTTTGTGGTTCTGCGTGTGCCTTTCAGACCTCCATACTTGAGCGTGTTTATCGCGCTAAAAATTAGTTTAGTCGTCTACCAGAGACAACATTTCCAAATTGGTTTTTCTAAACACGAAGGCTTGGACGAAGAGCCGCGTGTCCAGTAATATAAATCGCCTTTTATGGATTAGCACATCTCTGAAGCTAGCAAATCAAATTAAACGCTGAACATCGCTGGAATAAAATGGATCCGTTTTTTATAATCAGCTTTGCGTCTGAGCTCTATCCGTTAACATTACAGCAATTTCAGACACTTGGGTGTAGCCTGGCGAGCATACGATTCGAATTGTTATTGAACATTGTGTGGTCAATTATTAAAAAACGTTTCGATGGCGTGTTGTTGAATGATGAGCGACCAAAGGAACATTTTGCTTTTGAACCCCATATCTAGTATTAAGTTTCAGTTATGCACTGCAGAATCCGGGTGTTACAATTGGCAGCAGCATGGGTGTTGTCACATTCTATAAATAACGAGGAGAGAATACAAATTAACATTAGCCTAAAGGGTGTTAAACATCACAATTTTTGTTAAGAGAAACTTGTGTTCTTTTAATAATGATATGGTCATATCTGTTGATTCTTTTTTGGTATCTGTGACAAAGATGTCATTTTAAACATCCCGAGTTGTGCCGTGTGTGGACGCAATTTGTTTGTCATTGGCTCACACACGGTCTGTCTTCATAATAGTCTGAGAACTTTCAGACTATCATGTTAATAGACATAGGCAGCCGATTTCACGAAACGCTAGGATTAATCCTATCTCGAGTTAGGACGAGTAACTCGTCCTAACTTAGGATGGGTTCAATGCGTCCTAACGTCTTTGGATACGGAATTTAACTCGTCCTAAAAAGTCCTAAGATTAATCCTAAGTTAGTAAGAGTTTGGTGAAATCGACGGCAGAAACCGAGCATCAATGTCTGGCTTTCTAATTAACAGTCTAAAAGAACAAAACTACACAAGTCGCGATTGGCTCAGCCTCACACTCGGTAATCTTGTCTTCATATTTTGTCAGAACTTTGCTATTTTCCTGTAAATAGACAAGGCTGGATATCCTTATGTTTTGCTCTCTAATTTTGACGATAACAGTCTAATAATGACCAACGAACAACATGCTAAACAGTCAAAATCTAGTGGGTGGTACTCGTGGATGTTCAGGGATTTAGACATAAGTAAATATTTTGACAAATAGTTTGTATGAATATTTTGACAATTCGGACAGTAATCATCTCTGATTTCACACCAGCTTTGCGGCTATATCCGCATCCATATGTTTTCGTTAAACGAATTGGAAATAATCTGTTTTGATAAAAACATGACCACCCGTACACACACCGGCAATACAACGGTGTAGAGCTCCACGCCGTTTCGGTGCCGCAGACGACAACGCACCGTGGGCGGGTAAAAAAAACATGTATGATAAAATATAAAGGCTACGTACTAGACGTGTAGTCATGGCAACCATTTACGGGGGCTC